>NC_092090.1:1290521-1624502 GCF_045679555.1 Salvelinus alpinus | reverse complement strand
AATGCCTCCTCACCCAGCTCAGCACAGACCATGAGGTAACAGTCCATATGATAACTCCTCCTCACCCAGCTCAGCACAGACCATGAGGTAACAGTCCATATGATAACTCCTCCTCACCCAGCTCAGCACAGACCATGAGGTAACAGTCCATATGATAACTCCTCCTCACCCAGCTCAGCACAGACCATGAGGTAACAGTCCATATGATAATGCCTCCTCACCCAGCTCAGCACAGACCATGAGGTAACAGTCCATATGATAACTCCTCCTCACCCAGCTCAGCACAGACCATGAGGTAACAGTCCATATGATAATGCCTCCTCACCCAGCTCAGCACAGACCATGAGGTATCAGTCCATATGATAACTCCTCACCCAGCTCAGCACAGACCATGAGGTAACAGTCCATATGATAACGCCTCCTCACCCAGCTCAGCACAGACCATGAGGTAACAGTCCATATGATAATGCCTCACCCAGCTCAGCACAGACCATGAGGTAACAGTCCATATGATAACGCCTCCTCACCCAGCTCAGCACAGACCATGAGGTAACAGTCCATATGATAATGCCTCACCCAGCTCAGCACAGACCATGAGGTAACAGTCCATATGATAACTCCTCACCCAGCTCAACACAGACCATGAGGTATCAGTCCATATGATAACTCCTCCTCACCCAGCTTAGCACAGACCATGAGGTAACAGTCCATATGATAATGCCTCCTCACCCAGCTCAGCACAGACCATGAGGTAACAGTCCATATGATAACTCCTCCTCACCCAGCTCAGCACAGACCATGAGGTAACAGTCCATATGATAACTCCTCACCCAGCTCAGCACAGACCATGAGGTAACAGTCCATATGATAACTCCTCCTCACCCAGCTCAACACAGACCATGAGGTAACAGTCCATATGATAATGCCTCCTCACCCAGCTCAGTACAGACCATGAGGTAATAGTCCATATGATAATGCCTCTTCACCCAGCTCAGTACAGACCATGAGGTAATAGTCCATATGATAATGCCTCCTCACCCAGCTCAGCACAGACCATGAGGTAACAGTCCATATGATAACTCCTCACCCAGCTCAGCACAGACCATGAGGTAATAGTCCATATGATAACGCCTCCTCACCCAGCTCAGCACAGACCATGAGGTAACAGTCCATATGATAATGTCTCCTCACCCAGCTCAGCACAGACCATGAGGTAACAGTCCATATGATAATGCCTCCTCACCCAGCTCAGTACAGACCATGAGGTATCAGTCCATATGATAATGCCTCCTCACCCAGCTCAGCACAGACCATGAGGTATCAGTCCATATGATAACGCCTCCTCACCCAGCTCAGCACAGACCATGAGGTAACAGTCCATATGATAACTCCTCACCCAGCTCAGCACAGACCATGAGGTAATAGTCCATATGATAACGCCTCCTCACCCAGCTCAGCACAGACCATGAGGTAACAGTCCATATGATAATGTCTCCTCACCCAGCTCAGCACAGACCATGAGGTAACAGTCCATATGATAACGCCTCACCCAGCTCAGCACAGACCATGAGGTATCAGTCCATATGATAATGCCTCCTCACCCAGCTCAGCACAGACCATGAGGTAACAGTCCATATGATAATGCCTCCTCACCCAGCTCAGCACAGACCATGAGGTATCAGTCCATATGATAATGCCTCCTCACCCAGCTCAGCACAGACCATGAGGTAACAGTCCATATGATAATGCCTCCTCACCCAGCTCAGCACAGACCATGAGGTAACAGTCCATATGATAATGCCGCCTCACCCAGCTCAGCACAGACCATGAGGTAACAGTCCATATGATAATGCCTCCTCACCCAGCTCAGCACAGACCATGAGGTATCAGTCCATATGATAATGCCTCCTCACCCAGCTCAGCACAGACCATGAGGTAACAGTCCATATGATAATGCCTCCTCACCCAGCTCAGCACAGACCATGAGGTAACAGTCCATATGATAATGCCGCCTCACCCAGCTCAGCACAGACCATGAGGTAACAGTCCATATGATAATGCCTCCTCACCCAGCTCAGCACAGACCATGAGGTATCAGTCCATATGATAATGCCTCCTCACCCAGCTCAGCACAGACCATGAGGTAACAGTCCTTATGATAATGCCTCCTCACCCAGCTCAGCACAGACCATGAGGTATCAGTCCATATGATAATGCCTCCTCACCCAGCTCAGCACAGACCATGAGGTATCAGTCCATATGATAATGCCTCCTCACCCAGCTCAGCACAGACCATGAGGTATCAGTCCATATGATAACTCCTCACCCAGCTCAGCACAGACCATGAGGTAACAGTCCATATGATAATGCCTCCTCACCCAGCTCAGCACAGACCATGAGGTAACAGTCCATATGATAATGCCTCCTCACCCAGCTCAGCACAGACCATGAGGTATCAGTCCATATGATAACTCCTCACCCAGCTCAGCACAGACCATGAGGTAACAGTCCATATGATAATGCCTCCTCACCCAGCTCAGCACAGACCATGAGGTAACAGTCCATATGATAATGCCTCCTCACCCAGCTCAGCACAGACCATGAGGTATCAGTCCATATGATAACTCCTCCTCACCCAGCTCAGCACAGACCATGAGGTATCAGTCCATATGATAATGCCTCCTCACCCAGCTCAGCACAGACCATGAGGTAACAGTCCATATGATAATGCCTCCTCACCCAGCTCAGCACAGACCATGAGGTAACAGTCCATATGATAATGCCTCCTCACCCAGCTCAGCACAGACCATGAGGTAACAGTCCATATGATAATGATGCTTTCTAACCTGCTAAATGAATATGTCTCAGGAAGACCAGCACAAATCCTGCTGACTGTCCGAATATGGAAACCATACATATTTCAATGTCCCTCTGTTTATATTCAGGCTATTCCAGTGATCAACAGAGCCCAGATTGTGGATGATGCTTTTAACCTGGCCAGGTGAGTCCTCTTCCACACAGCACAGTCTTCTCTCTGTATTCTGTCTGTATGTAGACTATCTATTAATTCCTCTGTCTATATTCTGTCTGTATGTAGACTATCTATAAATTCTTCTCTCTATATTCTGTCTGTATGTAGACTATCTATAAATTCCTCTGTCTATATTCTGTCTGTATGTAGACTATTTGTGCAGTCCTCTGTCTATATTCTGTCTACATGTAAACTATTTGTAAAGTCCTCTGTCTATATTCTGTCTACATGTAAACTATTTGTAAAGTCCTCTGTCTATATTCTGTCTGTTGCTGTCAGCACCATTTCAGCAGATTCCTGGTTGATGTAAATGTACTTGATGAATAAAGGTGTTTGTGATGTCTGGCTGTGTTGGTCCACGTCAGGGCGAGGACAGTCAGCACTATACTGGCTCTGAGAACCACCCTGTTCCTTCAGAGGGAGAGGGAGTACATGCCCTGGCAAACGGCTTACAGCAACCTGGGCTACTTCTTCCTCATGTTCGACCGCAGCGCCGTCTACGGACCCATGCAGGTCAGTGTTATAGAGGGGTCCTATATGCAGTATGTAGTACTTTGACCAGATCACTATATGGCACCCTGTTTCTTCTGTAGTACTTTGACCAGATCACTATATGGCACCCTATTCCTTATGTAGTACTTTGACCAGATCACTATGTGGCACCCTATTCCTTATGTAGTACTTTGACCAGATCACTATTTGGCACCCTATTCCTTATGTAGTACTTTGACCAGATCACTATTTGGCACCCTATTCCTTATGTAGTACTTTGACCAGATCACTATATGGCACCCTATTCCTTATGTAGTACTTTGACCAGATCACTATGTGGCACCCTATTCCTTATGTAGTACTTTGACCAGAGCACTATATGGCACCCTATTCCTTATGTAGTACTTTGACCAGATCACTATGTGGCACCCTATTCCTTATGTAGTACTTTGACCAGATCACTATGTGGCACCCTATTCCTTATGTAGTACTTTGACCAGAGCACTATATGGCACCCTATTCCTTATGTAGTACTTTGACCAGATCACTATGTGGCACCCTATTCCTTATGTAGTACTTTGACCAGAGTAATATATGGCACCCTATTCCTTATGTAGAACTTTGACCAGAGTAATATATGGCACCCTATTCCTTATGTAGTACTTTGACCAGATCACTATGTGGCACCCTATTCCTTATGTAGTACTTTGACCAGATCACTATATGGCACCCTATTCCTTATGTAGTACTTTGACCAGATCACTATTTGGCACCCTATTCCTTATGTAGTACTTTGACCAGATCACTATGTGGCACCCTATTCCTTATGTAGTACTTTGACCAGATCACTATATGGCACCCTGTTTCTTATGTAGTACTTTGACCAGATCACTATGTGGCACCCTATTCCTTATGTAGTACTTTGACCAGATCACTATGTGGCACCCTATTCCTTATGTAGTACTTTGACCAGATCACTATTTGGCACCCTATTCCTTATGTAGTACTTTGACCAGATCACTATTTGGCACCCTATTCCTTATGTAGTACTTTGACAAGATCACTATTTGGCACCCTATTCCTTATGTAGTACTTTGACCAGAGCACTATTTGGCACCCTATTCCTTATGTAGTACTTTGACCAGAGCACTATTTGGCACCCTATTCCTTTTGGCCACTATATGGAATAGTATAACACTAGACTACTGAATATTGTTTAAATGCAAAATCTGCCATTAAGATCAACTGTGTTCCATTTTGATTGACACTGAGGAATGCAAATGATAATGTTATCCAATATCTCTGATATGTTGTGATGCAGCGAGTTCTGTTATTATCTTTCATGCTTACCTCAATAAACAGCGAGTTTTGTTCTTATCTTTCAGGCTTACCTCAATAAACAGCGAGTTCTGTTCTTATCTTTCAGGTTTACCTCAATAAACAGCGAGTTCTGTTCTTATCTTTCAGGCTTACCTCAATAACCAGCGAGTTCTGCTCTTATCTTTCAGGTTTACCTCAATAAACAGCGAGTTCTGTTCTTATCTTTCAGGTTTACCTCAATAAACAGCGAGTTCTGTTCTTATCTTTCAGGCTTACCTCAATAAACAGCGAGTTCTGTTCTTATCTTTCAGGTTTACCTCAATAAACAGCAAGTTATATTCTTATCTTTCAGGCTTACCTCAATAAACAGCAAGTTATGTTCTTATCTTTCAGGCTTACCTCAATAAACAGCGAGTTCTGTTCTTATCTTTCAGGCTTACCTCAATAAACAGCGAGTTCTGTTCTTATCTTTCAGGCTTACCTCAATAAACAGCGAGTTCTGTTCTTATCTTTCAGGCGTACCTCAATAAACAGCGAGTTCTGTTCTTATCTTTCAGGCTTACCTAAATAAACAGCAGGTTCTGTTCTTATCTTTCAGGTTTACCTCAATAAACAGTGAGTTCTGTTCTTATCTTTCAGGCTTACCTAAATAAACAGCAGGTTCTGTTCTTATCTTTCAGGTTTACCTCAATAAACAGCGAGTTCTGTTCTTATCTTTCAGGCTTACCTAAATAAACAGCAGGTTCTGTTCTTATCTTTCAGGCGTACCTCAATAAACAGCGAGTTCTGTTCTTATCTTTCAGGCTTACCTCAATAAACAGCGAGTTCTGTTCTTATCTTTCAGGTTTACCTCAATAAACAGCGAGTTCTGTTCTTATCTTTCAGGCTTACCTCAATAAACAGCGAGTTCTGTTCTTATCTTTCAGGCTTACCTCAATAAACAGCGAGTTCTGTTCTTATCTTTCAGGCTTACCTCAATAAACAGCGAGTTCTGTTCTTATCTTTCAGGTTTACCTCAATAAACAGCGAGTTCTGTTCTTATCTTTCAGGCTTACCTCAATAAACAGCAGGTTCTGTTCTTATCTTTCAGGCTTACCTCAATAAACAGCGAGTTCTGTTCTTATCTTTCAGGCTTACCTCAATAAACAGCGAGTTCTGTTCTTATCTTTCAGGCTTAACTCAATAAACAGCGAGTTCTGTTCTTATCTTTCAGGCTTACCTCAATAAACAGCGAGTTCTGTTCTTATCTTTCAGGCTTACCTAAATAAACAGCGAGTTCTGTTCTTATCTTTCAGGCTTACCTCAATAAACAGCAAGTTATGTTCTTATCTTTCAGGCTTACCTCAATAAACAGCAAGTTATGTTCTTATCTTTCAGGCTTACCTCAATAAACAGCGAGTTCTGTTCTTATCTTTCAGGCTTACCTCAATAAACAGCACGTTATGTTCTTATCTTTCAGGCTTACCTCAATAAACAGCGAGTTCTGTTCTTATCTTTCAGGCTTACCTCAATAAACAGCGAGTTCTGTTCTTATCTTTCAGGCTTACCTCAATAAACAGCGAGTTCTGTTCTTATCTTTCAGGCTTACCTCAATAAACAGCAAGTTATGTTCTTATCTTTCAGGCTTACCTCAATAAACAGCGAGTTCTGTTCTTATCTTTCAGGCTTACCTCAATAAACAGCGAGTTCTGTTCTTATCTTTCAGGCTTACCTCAATAAACAGCGAGTTCTGTTCTTATCTTTCAGGCTTACCTCAATAAACAGCGAGTTCTGTTCTTATCTTTCAGGCTTACCTCAATAAACAGCGAGTTCTGTTCTTATCTTTCAGGCTTACCTCAATAAACAGCGAGTTCTGTTCTTATCTTTCAGGCTTACCTCAATAAACAGCGAGTTCTGTTCTTATCTTTCAGGCGTACCTCAATAAACAGCGAGTTCTGTTCTTATCTTTCAGGTTTACCTCAATAAACAGCGAGTTCTGTTCTTATCTTTCAGGCGTACCTCAATAAACAGTGAGTTCTGTTCTTATCTTTCAGGTTTACCTCAATAAACAGCGAGTTCTGTTCTTATCTTTCAGGCTTACCTCAATAAACAGCGAGTTCTGTTCTTATCTTTCAGGCTTACCTCAAAAAACAGGTCACGCCTCTTTTCAACCACTTCAAGACTATCACTGCTGACTGGACCAAGATTCCTGAGAAACACACTGACCAGTAAGAACGTCTACTTTTCAACATGTTGATGGATACAGAGAGAAAATGTCACGATAGAAGACTAAACACTCAGCCAGCTCAACATGGCAGATCTTATCCAGATATCGTGAATCTCCTCAATACGTTGGACGTTGTGAGGTCAGTATACTGTTAAGAGTCTCTTCTTTTTCGTTTGTAATTTCCTCTCCCGTCTCCAGGTACAACCAGGTGAATGCCATCTCTATAGCCTGCAGTACAGGAGTAGCAGGCTGTGAGGAGCTGACTACAGGCTGGTTCAAAGACTGGATGAATACGCCTGAGAACAACAGGTGAGGACAGAGATCCCTCTCCTCCTCTCCTCTCCTCTCCTCTCCTCTCCTCTCCTCTCCTCTCCTCTCCTCTCCTCTCCTCTCCTCTTCTCTCCTGACCTCTCTTCACCTCTCCTCTCCTCCTCCTCCTCAACCCTAGTGTTGGAGACTGTTACTGATCTCAACCCTAGTGTTGGAGACTGTTATTGATCCCAACCCTAGTGTTGAAGACTGTTATTGATCCCAACCCTAGTGTTGGAGACTGTTATTGATCCCAACCCTAGTGTTGGAGACTGTTATTGATCCCAACCCTAGTGTTGAAGACTGTTATTGATCCCAACCCTAGTGTTGAAGACTGTTATTGATCCCAACCCTAGTGTTGAAGACTGTTATTGATCCCAACCCTAGTGTTGAAGACTGTTATTGATCTCAACCCTAGTGTTGAAGACTGTTATTGATCTCAACCCTAGTGTTGAAGACTGGTATTGATCTCAACCCTAGTGTTGGAGACTGTTATTGATCTCAACCCTAGTGTTGAAGACTGTTATTGATCTCAACCCTAGTGTTGAAGACTGTTATTGATCTCAACCCTAGTGTTGAAGACTGGTATTGATCCCAACCCTAGTGTTGGAGACTGTTATTGATCCCAACCCTAGTGTTGAAGACTGGTATTGATCTCAACCCTAGTGTTGGAGACTGTTATTGATCTCAACCCTAGTGTTGAAGACTGTTATTGATCCCAACCCTAGTGTTGAAGACTGTTATTGATCCCAACCCTAGTGTTGAAGACTGTTATTGATCTCAACCCTAGTGTTGAAGACTGTTATTGATCTCAACCCTAGTGTTGGAGACTGTTATTGATCTCAACCCTAGTGTTGGAGACTGTTATTGATCCCAACCCTAGTGTTGAAGACTGTTATTGATCCCAACCCTAGTGTTGAAGACTGTTATTGATCCCAACCCTAGTGTTGAAGACTGTTATTGATCTCAACCCTAGTGTTGAAGACTGTTATTGATCCCGACCCGAGTGTTGAAGACTGGTATTGATCCCAACCCTAGTGTTGGAGACTGGTATTGATCCCAACCCTAGTGTTGAAGACTGTTATTGTTCCCAACCCTAGTGTTGGAGACTGTTATTGATCCCAACCCTAGTGTTGAAGACTGTTATTGATCCCAACCCTAGTGTTGAAGACTGATATTGATCCCAACCCTAGTGTTGGAGACTGTTATTGATCCCAACCCTAGTGTTGGAGACTGTTATTGATCCCAACCCTAGTGTTGAAGACTGTTATTGATCCCAACCCTAGTGCTGAAGACTGTTATTGATCCCAACCCTAGTGTTGGAGACTGTTATTGATCCCAACCCTAGTGTTGAAGACTGTTATTGATCCCAACCCTAGTGTTGAAGACTGATATTGATCCCAACCCTAGTGTTGGAGACTGATATTGATCCCAACCCTAGTGTTGAAGACTGTTATTGATCCCAACCCTAGTGTTGGAGACTGATATTGATCTCAACCCTAGTGTTGAAGACTGTTATTGATCCCAACCCTAGTGTTGAAGACTGTTATTGATCCCAACCCTAGTGTTGAAGACTGTTATTGATCCCAACCCTAGTGCTGAAGACTGTTATTGATCCCAACCCTAGTGTTGAAGACTGTTATTGATCCCAACCCTAGTGTTGAAGACTGTTATTGATCCCAACCCTAGTGCTGAAGACTGTTATTGATCCCAACCCTAGTGTTGAAGACTGATATTGATCTCAACCCTAGTGTTGAAGACTGTTATTGATCCCAACCCTAGTGTTGAAGACTGTTATTGATCCCAACCCTAGTGTTGAAGACTGATATTGATCTCAACCCTAGTGTTGAAGACTGTTATTGATCCCAACCCTAGTGTTGAAGACTGTTATTGATCCCAACCCTAGTGTTGGAGACTGTTATTGATCCCAACCCTAGTGTTGAAGACTGTTATTGATCCCAACCCTAGTGTTGGAGACTGTTATTGATCCCAACCCTAGTGCTGAAGACTGTTATTGATCCCAACCCTAGTGTTGAAGACTGTTATTGATCCCAACCCTAGTGTTGAAGACTGTTATTGATCCCAACCCTAGTGCTGAAGACTGTTATTGATCCCAACCCTAGTGTTGAAGACTGTTATTGATCCCAACCCTAGTGCTGAAGACTGATATTGATCTCAACCCTAGTGTTGAAGACTGTTATTGATCCCAACCCTAGTGTTGAAGACTGTTATTGATCCCAACCCTAGTGCTGAAGACTGTTATTGATCCCAACCCTAGTGTTGAAGACTGTTATTGATCCCAACCCTAGTGCTGAAGACTGATATTGATCTCAACCCTAGTGTTGAAGACTGTTATTGATCCCAACCCTAGTGTTGAAGACTGTTCTTTTCACCTTGACTCTGGTGTTTGATGGCCTGATGCGATGATCTCTTTTACATTGTCTGGTCCAGGATTCACCCCAACCTGAGGAAGACAGTGTACTGCAGGGCCATCGCAGCAGGAGGGGTGGAGGAGTGGGACTTCGCCTGGAGGATGTACAAAGAGGCTTCCATTGCCTCTGAGGCTGACAAGCTGATGTATGCCCTGGCTTGCACCAGGGTTCCCTGGTTACTGAACAGGTGAGGATGACTTCTGGCCTGCACCAGGGGTCTCTGGTTAATGAACAGGTGAGGAGGACCTCTGGCCTGCACCAGGGGTCTCTGGTTACTGAACAGGTGAGGAGGACTTCTGGCCTGCACCAGGGGTCTCTGGTTACTGAACAGGTGAGGATGACTTCTGGCCTGCACCAGGGGTCTCTGGTTACTGAACAGGTGAGGAGGACCTCTGGCTTGCACCAGGGGTCTCTGGTTAATGAACAGGTGAGGAGGACCTCTGGCCTGCACCAAGGGTCTCTGGTTACTGAACAGGTGAGGAGGACTTCTGGCCTGCACCAGGGGTCTCTGGTTACTGAACAGGTGAGGATGACTTCTGGCCTGCACCAGGGGTCTCTGGTTACTGAACAGGTGAGGATGACTTCTGGTCTGCACCAGGGGTCTCTGGTTACTGAACAGGTGAGGATGACTTCTGGCTTGCACCAGGGGTCTCTGGTTACTGAACAGGTGAGGAGGACTTCTGGCCTGCACCAGGGGTCTCTGGTTACTGAACAGGTGAGGATGACTTCTGGCCTGCACCAGGGGTCTCTGGTTACTGAACAGGTGAGGATGACTTCTGGCCTGCACCAGGGGTCTATGGTTACTGAACAGGTGAGGATGACTTCTGGTCTGCACCAGGGGTCTCTGGTTACTGAACAGGTGAGGATGACCTCTGGCCTGCACCAGGGGTCTCTGGTTACTGAACAGGTGAGGATGACTTCTGGCCTGCACCAGGGGTCTCTGGTTACTGAACAGGTGAGGAGGACTTCTGGCCTGCACCAGGGGTCTCTGGTTACTGAACAGGTGAGGAGGACCTCTGGCCTGCACCAGGGGTCTCTGGTTACTGAACAGGTGAGGATGACTTCTGGCCTGCACCAGGGGTCTCTGGTTACTGAACAGGTGAGGAGGACCTCTGGCCTGCACCAGGGGTCTCTGGTTACTGAACAGGTGAGGATGACTTCTGGCCTGCACCAGGGGTCTCTGGTTACTGAACAGGTGAGGATGACCTCTGGGCTGCACCAGGGGTCTCTGGTTACTGAACAGGTGAGGATGACTTCTGGCCTGCACCAGGGGTCTCTGGTTACTGAACAGGTGAGGATGACCTCTGGGCTGCACCAGGGGTCTCTGGTTACTGAACAGGTGAGGATGACTTCTGGCCTGCACCAGGGGTCTCTGGTTACTGAACAGGTGAGGATGACTTCTGGCCTGCACCAGGGTTCCCTGGTTACTGAACAGGTGAAATGGAACCCTATTTCTTATTTACAGTGCACTACTGCTCTATGACCCCTCTATGAGCCCTATATGTGCCCTCTATGAGTCCTCTATGAGCCCTCTATGACCCTTCTATGGGTCCTTTATGAGCCCACTATGGGCCCTCTATGTGCCCTCTATGACCCCTCTATGACCCCTCTATGGGCCCTTTATGAGCCCACTATGAGCCCTCTATGACCCCTCTATGGGCCCTTTATGAGCCCACTATGGGCCCTCTATGTGCCCTCTATGACCCCTCTATGAGCCCTCTATGGGCCGTTTACGAGCCCACTATGGGCCCTCTATGAGCCCTCTATGAGCCCTACCTCTATGGGCCCTCTATGTGCCCTCTATGACCCCTCTTTGACCCCTCTATGAGCCCACTATGGGCCCTCTGTGGGCCCTTTATGTGTCCTCTATGTGCCCTCTATGATCCCTCTATGAGCCCTCTATGGGCCCTCTATGTGCCCTCTATGACCCCTCTTTGACCCCTCTATGAGCCCACTATGGGCCCTCTGTGGGCCCTTTATGTGTCCTCTATGTGCCCTCTATGAGCCCTCTATGAGCCCTCTATGTGCCCTCTATGTGCCCTCTATGAGCCTTCTATGAGCCCTCTATGAGCCCTCTATGAGCCTTCTATGAGCCCTCTATGAGCCCTCTATGTGCCCTCTATGAGCCCTCTATGTGCCCTCTATGTGCTCTCTATGGGCCATCTAGTAGCCCTCTATGAGCCCTCTATGTGCCCTCTATTAGCCTTCTATGAGCCCTCTATGAGCCCTCTATGTGCCCTCTATGAGCCCTCTATGTGCCCTCTATGGGCCCTCTATGAGCCCTCTATGTGCCCTCTATGAGCCCTCTATGTGCCCTCTATGGGCCCTCTATGAGCCCTCTATGAGCCCTCTATGTGCCCTCTATGGGCCCTCTATGAGCCCTCTATGAGCCCTCTATGTGCCCTCTATGAGCCCTCTATGAGCCCTATGGGTTCTGGTCAAAGTGATGCAGTGTGTAGGAATCAAAGAGTATTCGTTGATCAATGTAGTTGTGAAGGATCATTCAGGATGGATCTGATCTGTGTGTTTGGGTTTCAGGTATCTGAACTACTGCCTGGATCCAGAGAAGATTCGTAAACAGGATGCCACATTCACCATTGTGTACATTGCTGGTAATGTTGTGGGCCAGTCTCTGGCTTGGGACTTTGTCAGAACCAACTGGGACCACTTATTTAATGAGTGAGTAGGATCCAGCATGTTTATAATGCATCTGTCTAATGTGAACACTGTAATGTATTGGCAGTTATTCATTATAATGTTTACGTCCCAAATTGCACCCTAATCCCTGTGTAGTACACTACCTCTGGTCAAAAGTAGTGGCACCCTAATCCCTATGTAGTACACTACCTCTGGTCAAAAGTAGTGGCACCCTAATCCCTATATAGTACACTACCTCTGGTCAAAAGTAGTGGCACCCTAATCCCTATATAGTACACTACCTCTGGTCAAAAGTAGTGGTACCCTAAACCCTATATAGTACACTACCTCTGGTCAAAGTAGTGGCACCTTAATCCCTATATAGTACACTACCTCTGGTCATATAGGGTAATGTTGTAGGCCTGTCTTTGGCTTGGTACTTTGTCAATGACTTTTCAATGTGTTGAATGTGGACCATATTTATGTCTTCTCGTCTTGTAGTTACGGAGGGGGATCGTTGTCCTTCGCACGGCTCATTGAAGGCATCACCAGGCGCTTCTCCTCAGAGTTTGAACTGAAACAGGTACAGCCCATTCAGAGATTCTGTGTCTCTGTGTGACTGTGATCCAACCCCATTCACAGCTTCTGTGTCTCTGTGTGACTGTGATCCAACCCCATTCACAGCTTCTGTGTCTCTGTGTGACTGTGATCCAACCCCAATCAGAGCTTCTGTGTCTCTGTGTGACTGTGATCCAACCCCAATCAGAGCTTCTGTGTCTCTGTGTGACTGTGATCCAACCCCAATCAGAGCGTCTGTGTCTCTGTGTGACTGTGATCCAACCCCAATCAGAGCTTCTGTGTCTCTGTGTGACTGTGATCCAACCCCAATCAGAGCGTCTGTGTCTCTGTGTGACTGTGATCCAACCCCATTCACAGCTTCTGTGTCTCTGTGTGACTGTGATCCAACCCCAATCAGAGCGTCTGTGTCTCTGTGTGACTGTGATCCAACCCCATTCACAGCTTCTGTGTCTCTGTGTGACTGTGATCCAACCCCAATCATAGGTTCTGTGTCTCTGTGTGCCTGTGATCCAACCCCAATCAGAGGTTCTGTGTCTCTGTGTGACTGTGATCCAACCCCATTCAGAGCTTCTGTGTCTCTGTGTGCCTGTGATCCAACCCCAATCAGAGCTTCTGTGTCTCTGTGTGCCTGTGATCCAACCCCATTCAGAGCTTCTGTGTCTCTGTGTGCCTGTGATCCAACCCCAATCAGAGCTTCTGTGTCTCTGTGTGACTGTGATCCAACCCCATTCAGAGGTTCTGTGTCGCTGTGTGCCTGTGATCCAACCCCAGACGTCCAGGTGTCTTCCTGGTTGGTGATGTCACGCTGCTATAATTAACACAATAAGAGTGTTATCTCCTGACGTGTGAACAGGTATAATGAGAGAGAAACAGGTCTGGTTAACGAATAGAAAAACGCCAGCCCACTGGTGGTCCAGATGCTTCCAAACATTTAATGGATCTATTCAACAACGGTTCAGTAAAACATACCTTTATCAGGGTGGATACTGTCATCATCTAGGAAACAGAAACTCTCAGGCAAACATGGGCCAAATGTCCCCTCCCCTTCAGAAATAGATTAATACTGTCTTAATTACCTGTCCATTCCCTGGTCCTGTATATTAATACTGTCTTAATAACCTGTCCATTCTCTGGTCCTATAGATTAATACTGTCTTAATAACCTGTCCATTCTCTGGTCCAATAGTTGCAGCAGTTCATTGAGGAGAATGCAGAGCAGGGTTTTGGTTCAGCCACACTAGCAGTGGACCAGGCCCTGGAGAGAACCAAAGCCAACATCAAGTGGGTCGCAGAGAACAAGGGAGACGTCCTCACATGGTTCACTGTTAATTCAGCATAAATTTATTTGTGGACTGTTTGGAGATTAAATTCATATGTGGGGAATGCAAGTATTTAGTGTTTCATAATGTGGAGTTCAATATTTTTCTGAAATATTTGCCTAGAATTTTTATCCAGAACCAATAAAGTTTACATTGTAAAAATATATAGAATATATTGTATTGTGTAAAAAAAGTAGAGAAGTTTGAGTCAGGAGAGTGTTAAGTCAGACAGGTTCAGCTTTATAATCAGTCTTTAACTTTTACTGCCTCAGAAACCCGGATCCGGGAGCACCCCCCACCCCCCACACACTGATTAGCATAGATAGCATAGCTTCAGAAGTAGATAGTAGCATCTAAATATCATTAAATCACAAGTCCAAGACACCAGATGAAAGATACAGATCTTGTGAATAAAGCCACCATTTCAGATTTTTAAAATGTTTTACAGGGAAGACAAAATATGTAAATCTATTAGCTAAACACGTTAGCAAAATACACCACTATTCTAACTCCATCAGTTTCTTACTCCTTCAGGTGCTATCACCAATTCGGCTCAACTAAGATATTGATAGCCAATAACCTATAAAAAAAACCATCAGATGACAGTCTGATAACATATTCATGGTATAGGATAGTTTTTGTTAGAAAAAAGTGCATATTTCAGGTAGAAATCACAGTTTACAATTGCACCGACCATCACAAATCCACTAGAATTACTAGATAGAGCAACGTGTATGACCAATTTACTCATCATAAAACATTTCATAAAAATAGACAAAGCATAGCAATGGAAAGACCCAGTTCTTGTGATTTCAGACCATATTTCAGATTTTCTAAGCGTTTTTCAGCGAAAACACAATAAATCGATAAGTTAGCATACTACATGTTCCAACGTTACCAGAGCATCGATTCCAGCCAAAGAGCGCTATAACGTAACCACCGCCAAAAGATATTAATTTTTTCACTAACCTTCTCAGAATTCTTCCGATGACACTCCTGTAACATCATTTTACAACATACATATACAGTTTGTTCGAAAAGGTGCATATTTAGCCATACAAAACCGTGGTTACACAATGAAAATACTAGGAAATCAAGCCTCAATATGTCTGACGTCATCTATCAGAGTGATCTAGTTTAATTAAAAGCTAATCATATACTTGACTAAAAAATACAGGGTTGACAGGAATCGAAAGACAAATTAGTTCTTAATGCAACCGCTGATTTACATTTTTAAAATTATCCTTACTTTTCAATACAGGGTTGGCCAAGTGAAGCTATACCAAACAAAATGGCGATGTATGCGTTTAAAATATTTCGACAGAAACACGGTTTATCATATTAAATATTGCTTACTTTGAGCTGATCTTCCATCATATTCTTGGGCAATGTATCCTTTCTATGTTATAAACGTCTTTTGGTCGATAGATGTCCTCTGTCCTTCGAAATGTCCACTAACAACGACCGAGACCGCGAAACGTTCCCAAAGCTAGAAAGTGCACGACAAATAAATTCCTCAGAATCGCACTAAACGGATATAAATTGCTATAAAACGGTTAAAATTCACTACCTTATGATGTTTTTAACAACTATAACGACTGAAAACATGACCGGAGAAATACTGCTGGTTAGAAAACGATTTGGAACGAGGCAGGTCCGATGGCCTTCACGCTTGAGGCGCACGTTGAGAAAGAGGGGTCTCTGTACATTTTTGTCATTTATAATGGCTGTGAACGTCCCATAGAGTTCATTGAAAACGTGATGACGTACAGACACCCAGAGGAAGACGTAGGTAGTGTCGGTTTCTTCATAGCATTCACTGTGGCCTTATAAACAGACCCCAGATCAGAGGTAAAAATTTCTGAAATCTGAACCCTGTCATGAAAAGTGCTGTAGAAATTGTTCTGTACCACTCAGAGACAAAATTTCAACTCCTATAGAAACTATAGACTGTTTTCTATCCAATAATAACAATAATATGCATATTGTACGATCAAGAATTGAGTACGAGGCAGTTTAATTTGGAAATGTAAAAAAATAAATAATGCTAACAGCTCCCCCTATTGACAAAAGGTTATAGAAGAACTATACAAGACAGGAAGAGAGGAGAGGAAGGAGGAGAGGAGGAGCGGAAAGGAGAAGAGCTCTCCTCTCCTTCAGTTTACTACCTTCCTCATCAGTCAGGGACCAACACCTCTCCTCTCTTTCAGTTTACTACCTTCCTCATCAGTCAGGGACCAACACCTCTCCTCTCCTTCAGTTTACTACCTTCCTCATCAGTCAGGGACCAACAGCTCTCCTCTCCTTCAGTTTACTACCTTCCTCATCAGTCAGGGACCAGCACCTCTCCTCTCCTTCAGTTTACATCATCCCTCTGAAACTGACAGTATCTCCCTTCATCTAGTGGTCTATATCCTCTCTGTCATCATCCCCCTGAAACTGACAGTATCTCCCTTCATTAGTGGTCTATATCCTCTCTGTCATCATCCCTCTGAAACTGACAGTATCTCCCTTCATCTAGTGGTCTATATCCTCTCTGTCATCATCCCTCTGAAACTGACAGTATCTCCCTTCATTAGTGGTCTATATCCTCTCTGTCATCATCCCCCTGAAACTGACAGTATCTCCCTTCATTAGTGGTCTATATCCTCTCTGTCATCATCCCTCTGAAACTGACAGTATCTCCCTTCATCTAGTGGTCTATATCCTCTCTGTCATCATCCCTCTGAAACTGACAGTATCTCCCTTCATTAGTGGTCTATATCCTCTCTATCCTCTCTATTTTACTAAATAGCATGAGATGGGCCCAGAATGTCCCAGAATGCCCTGTGTTATAGAGACTGCACTGAGCCAGCGAGCCGTGCCCCTCCCATTGCGTGCCAACGGTCAGGGGGAATCTGTTGTCTGTAATCCCAACACGGAAGCTAGCAGCTAGAGGACGAGCCCAGATGATGAAGGGCAGAGAGACACAGCCAGGAGTAGTGCAGGTCACATTCACCAGGCTGATGGCCTTGTAGCCTTTGACTGTGAGGTTGAACTGCATAGTTTACACAACAACCTAAAGATCACTGACAACTACATGTTTTCTCCACACTAGATCATTTTATTTCTCTATTGTGTCTGCAGTGGTCCACACAGAGCAACCCGTCAGTCACGCTGATGCCAGTGTTCATGGTGGAATGTGATTGGTTGGGTGGATGGCTTGACGGCTGGGTGGGGAATGTAGAGGTGGGGCTAAGGGATGGAGGGGGAGGGGTAAATGGAGAGTGGTCACTATGTTGCTCTAAATTTAGCCAATGGCTCGGCTGGGGTGGAGCTAATCCTCTTTGGCCTGAATTAGGATTACCAGGCAGCTTTACCACTATGGTGCCTCTATGAAATCAAATGAAATTGTATTTGTACGAGGTAATAACATGGCTATATACAGGGAGTACCAGTACTAAGTCAATGTGGAGGGGTACCAGGTTATAACATGGCTATATACAGGGAGTACCAGGTAATAACATGGCTATACACAGGGAGTACCAGGTAATAACATGGCTATACACAGGGAGTACCAGGTAATAACATGGCTATATACAGGGAGTACCAGGTAATAACACGGCTATATACAGGGAGTACCAGGTAATAACATGGCTATATACAGGGAGTACCAGGTAATAACATGGCTATATATAGGAAGTACCAGGTAATAACATGGCTATATACAGGAAGTACCAGGTAATAATAACATGGCTATATACAGGAAGTACCAGGTAATATCATGGCTATATACAGGGAGTACCAGGTTATAACATGGCTATATACATGGAGTACCAGGTAATACCATGGCTATATACAGGGAGTACCAGGTTATAACATGGCTACATACAGGGAGTACCAGGTAATAACATGGCTATATACAGGGAGTACCAGGTAATAACATGGCTATATACAGGGAGTACCAGGTAATAACATGGGTATATACAGGGACTACCAGGTAATACCATGGCTATATACAGGGACTACCAGGTAATACCATGGCTATATACAGGGAGTACCAGGTACTAAAATGGCTATATACAGGGAGTACCAGGTAATAACATGGTTATATACAGGGAGTACCAGGTAATAACATGGTTATATACAGGGAGTACCAGGTAATAACATGGCTATATACAGGGACTACCAGGTAATACCATGGCTATATACAGGGAGTACCAGGTAATAACATGGCTATATACAGGGAGTACCAGGTAATAACATGGCTATATACAGGGAGTACCAGGTAATAACATGGCTATATACAGGGAGTACCAGGTAATAACATGGCTATATACAGGGAGTACCAGGTAATAACATGGCTATATACAGGGAGTACCAGGTAATAACATGGCTATATACAGGGAGTACCAGGTAATAACATGGCTATATACAGGGAGTACCAGGTAATAACATGGCTATATACAGGGAGTACCAGGTAATAACATGGCTATATACAGGGAGTACCAGGTAATAACATGGCTATATACAGGGAGTACCAGGTAATAACATGGGTATATACAGGGAGTACCAGTACTGAGTCAATGTGCATTAAATGTTTTTTCCCCCTCATGAATCTACACCTAATACCCCATCATGACATCACAATACCGTTGAGCTCGAGACGAGACAATTGTCCGTTGAGCTCCGAGACAGGATTGTGTCGAGGCACAGATCTGGGGAAGGGAACCAAAACATTTCTGCAGCATTGAAGGTCCCCAAGAACACAGTGGCCTCCATCATTCTTAAATGGAAGAAGTTTGGAACCACCAAGACTTCCTAGAGCTGGCCGCCCGGCCAAACTAAGCAATTGGGGGAGAAGGGCCTTGGTCAGGGAGGTGACTAAGAACCCAATGGTCACTATGACAGAGCTCTAGGGTTCCTCTGTGGAGATGGGAGAACCTTCCAGAAGGACAACCATCTCTGCAGCACTCCACAAATCAGGCCTTTATGGTAGAGTGGCCAGACGGAAGCCACTCCTCAGTAAAAGGCACATGACAGCCCACTTGGTGTTTGCAAAAAGGCACCTAAAGACTATCAGACCATGAGAAACAAGATTCTCTGGTCTGATGAAACCAATATTTCATTATTTGGCCTGAATGTCAAGTGTCTGAGGGAAACCTGGAACCATCACTATAGTGAAGCATGGTGGTAACAGCATCATGCTGTGGTGATGTTTTTCAGCGGCAGGGACTTGGAGACGAGTCAGGATCGAGGGAAAGATGAACTGAGCCAGGTACAGAGAGATCCTTGAAGAAAACCTGTTCCAGAGCGCTCAGGACCTCAGACTGGGGTGAAGGTTCACCTTCCAACAGAACAACGACCCTAAGCACACAGCCAAGACAACGCAGGAGTGACTTTGGGACAAGTCTCTGAATGTCCTTGAGTGGCCGAGCCAGAGCCCAGATTTGAACCCGATCGAACATCTCTGGAGAGACCTGAAAATAGCTGTGCAGCGACGCTCCCCATCCAACCTGACAGAGCTTGAGAGGATCTGTAGAGAAGAATGGGAGAAACTCCCCAAATACAGGTGTGCCAAGCTTGTGGCGTCATACCCAAGAAGACTCAAGGCAGTAATCGCTGCAAAAGGTGCTTCTACATTTACATAAGTCTGAATACTAAATAAATATGACCTTTCTGTTGTTCACTCCAGTATCCCTGTCCCCTTCCTCCTATACATATCTACCTCCATCACTCCAGTATCCCTGTCCCCTTCCCCCTATACATATCTACCTCCATCACTCCAGTATCCCTGTCTCCTTCCCTTTATACATATCTACCTCCATCACTCCAGTATCCCTGTCCCCTTCCCTTTATACATATCTACCTCCATCACTCCAGTATCCCTGTCCCCTTCCAACTATACATATCTACCTCCATCACTCCAGTATCCCTGTCCCCCTATACATATCTACCTCCATCACTCCAGTATCCCTGTCCCCTTCCCCCTATACATATCTACCTCCATCACTCCAGTATCCCTGTCCCCTTCCCCCTATACATATCTACCTCCATCACTCCAGTATCCCTGTCCCCTTCCCCCTATACATATCTACCTCCATCACTCCAGTATCCCTGTCCCCTTCCCCCTATACATATCTACCTCCATCACTCCAGTATCCCTGTCTCCTTCCCCCTATACATATCTACCTCCATCACTCCAGTATCCCTGTCTCCTTCCCCCTATACATATCTACCTCCATCACTCCAGTATCTCTGTACATGTAAATATGGTATTGGAACTGACTTTTTAAATAGTTCCTGTATATAGTATGCTTACTTACTGACATTATTGTGTATTTCATATTTCCTATTCTTATTTATTGTTATTTTTTCTAGAAATACATTGTATTGATTATTGCATTTTGGGGTTTTGAGTTTGCAAGAAAGACATTTCGTTGTACTTGTGCATGTGATGTTAAAACTTGAAGCATATTGTCGTTGATGATCAGGCCAACCACCGTTGTGTCGTCCAGCAAACATAATGATGGTGTTGAAGTTGTGCCATGCAGTCGTGGGTGAACAGAGAGTACAGGAGGGGACTAAGCACACACCCCTGAGGGCGGCCCGTCAGTCGTGGGTGAACAGGGAGTACAGGAGGGGACAAAGCACACACCCCTGAGGGCGGCCTGTCAGTCATGGGTGAACAGAGAGTACAGGAGGGGACTAAGCACACACCCCTGAGGGCGGCCCGTCAGTCATGGGTGAACAGGGAGTACAGGAGAGGACTAAGCATACACCCCTGAGGGTGGCCCGTCAGTTGTGGAGTACAGGGAGTACAGGAGGGGACTAAGCACACACCCCTGAGGGCGGCCCGTCAGTCATGGGTGAACAGGGAGTACAGGAGGGGACTAAGCACACACCCCTGAGGGCGGCCCGTCAGTCGTGGAGTACAGGGAGTACAGGAGGGGACTAAGCACACACCCCTGAGGGTGGCCCGTCAGTCATGGGTGAACAGGGAGTACAGGAAGGGACTAAGCACACACCCCTGAGGGCGGCCCGTCAGTCATGGGTGAACAGAGAGTACAGGAGGGGACTAAGCATACACCCCTGAGAGCGGCCCGTCAGTCGTGGAGTACAGGGAGTACAGGAGGGGACTAAGCACACACCCCTGAGGGCGGCCCGTCAGTCGTGGAGTACAGGGAGTACAGGAGGGGACTAAGCACACACCCCTGAGGGTGGCCCGTCAGTCATGGGTGAACAGAGAGTACAGGAGGGGACTAAGCATACACCCCTGAGGGCGGCCCGTCAGTTGTGGAGTACAGGGAGTACAGGAGGGGACTAAGCACACACCCCTGAGGGTGGCCCGTCAGTCGTGGAGTACAGGGAGTACAGGAGGGGACTAAGCACACACCCCTGAGGGCGGCCCGTCAGTCATGGGTGAACAAGGGGTACAGGAGGGGACTAAGCACACACCCCTGAGGGTGGCCCGTCAGTCGTGGAGTACAGGGAGTACAGGAGGGGACTAAGCACACACCCCTGAGGGCGGCCCGTCAGTCATGGGTGAACAGAGAGTACAGGAGGGGACTAAGCATACACCCCTGAGGGCGGCCCGTCAGTTGTGGAGTACAGGGAGTACAGGAGGGGACTAAGCACACACCCCTGAGGGTGGCCCGTCAGTCGTGGAGTACAGGGAGTACAGGAGGGGACTAAGCACACACCCCTGAGGGCGGCCCGTCAGTCATGGGTGAACAAGGGGTACAGGAGGGGACTAAGCACACACCCCTGAGGGTGGCCCGTCAGTCGTGGAGTACAGGGAGTACAGGAGGGGACTAAGCACACACCCCTGAGGGCGGCCCGTCAGTCATGGGTGAACAAGGGGTACAGGAGGGGACTAAGCACACACCCGTGAGGGCGGCCCTTCAGTCATGGGTGAACAGAGAGTACAGGAGTAGAGTCACTCCAAAGATCTAATAGATGGGAAAAGAGGGGGGAGTGGGGGATCCCTGATGAAAAGGACTAAGCACACACCCCTGAGGGGCAGGTTGGTGGATGTGTTGTTGCCTACCCTTACCACCTGGGGGCGGCCCGTCAGGAAGACCAGGATCCAGTTGCAGAGGGAGGTGTTTAGTCCCAGGGTCCTTAGCTTAGTGATGAGCTTTGAAGACACTATGGTGTTGAACGCTGAGCTGTAGTCAATGAATAGCATTCTCACGTAGGTGTTCCTCGTGTCCAGGTGGGAAAGGCAGTGTGGAGTACAATAGAGATTGCATCATCTGTGGATTTGTTTGGGCGGTATGCAAATTGGAGTGGGCCCAGAGTGTCTGGGATGATGGTGTTGATGTGAGCCATGATCAGCTTTTCAAAGCATTTCATGTCTACAGATGTGAGTGCTACGGTTCAGTAGTCATTTAGACATCTTGCCTTGGTGGTCGTAGGCACAGGGACTATGGTGGTCTGCTTTAAACATGTAGATATTACAGACTGGGTCAGGGAGAGGTTGAACATGTCAGTGAAGACATCTACTCTGTGTAAAGATGTCCCATAGAGGGACATACCAAGTCCCAATGCTGGAGGGGTGCTGGGGTGGGGACTGACAGGCTGGAAGGGGTAGTAAACTCGCTGTAACCCCTGTTGCGTTGAGCTGTTGTGATCTGAACTTGAGGAACTCTGGGGCCTGGTTCTTGAGCCTACAGAGAGAGAGAGAGGTGAACACTTCTGTACCTGTTAGTCTGACTCATTGATCCTGAGAGTCTGGCCATCCACCCACCTACTCACTCACACACCCAACACACAACCCCCGTCTGGCCACCCACCCACTCATACTGTAGCTATATATCCTGGCTGGACTGTACCAAGTTGTTAATCCCGGGGGAGGGTGGAGGCCTGTGTGGGGAGGAGCCTGTAGCTGTATAACCTGGCTGGACTGTACCATGTTGTTAAGCGGGTGGAGGCCTGTGTGGGGAGGGATGTGTGTGTGTGGGGGGTCGTGACGTTGGAGACTAATCCCCTGGTCTGTAAAACTGCCGGCTGATAAACTGATATGTTGAATCTGCCTTTACAACTCTCTTTCCCTGGATGTTGGATCTCAATTCTGGATGTTGGATCTCAATCCTGGATATTTTTTTATTGACTTTAATGCCAAGGGAATGCCAAGTCTGGTAAGAAAATAATTGGTTGATTTTTTGGGGGGGGATTTCTTATTGTGATGTTTTGTCCATTATCACCTTTGAAAGTCAAATGAAATGACGTCCCATTTTCCACTACATGTTGAGTTGCTTTCCAGTGAAGAGGACAGAAAGTACAGGTACTGCTGGAATAACATTACTGATCGTTACAATTATAGAGTCCATTTATTTTGGTCTCCTTGCAGTGCTGTGTCTGTCGAGCTGTAAACTCAGAGTCTAGGAGGAGAAATAAGGTCTTCTTCATATATACTGTATATAAGAAGGGAAAATGTTTGGGAAGTGGGATATTTTAATGGTAAAAAGTGATATTCTTTCAAATAGGAAGGTAATACTGCGTTACACTCCGCGGCCACATCAGGATGGGACGTCCCGTTCTGATATAACAGTTGGATATGAGCTTGATCAACTGAAAATACATCGCTGATTTCCATGGTCATTTACATCAAAATAAAACAGAAACTATGATGTCACAGCCATTCCAAAAGAGTCATCTGTCATATGCATCATCCTAAAATAATGATTTAGTTGAGGAGGTGCAAAGGGGACACAAAGGGTACGTAGTGGATGATCTAATTGACAATATTCTGTGTCCAGTATGAACTACAGTACAGGGAAGTAGAAGGATTCCCCTTTGACCTCTCTGTGTCCAGTATGAACTACAGTACAGGGAAGTAGAAGGATTCCCCTTTGACCTCTCTGTGTCCAGTATGAACTACAGTACAGGGAAGTAGAAGGATTCCCCTTTGACCTCTCTGTGTCCAGTATGAACTACAGTACAGGGAAGTAGAAGGATTCCCCTTTGACCTCTCTGTGTCCAGTATGATCTACAGTACAGGGAAGTAGAAGGATTCCCCTTTGACCTCTCTGTGTCCAGTATGAACTACAGTACAGGGAAGTAGAAGGATTCCCCTTTGACCTCTCTGTGTCCAGTATGAACTACAGTACAGGGAAGTAGAAGGATTCCCCTTTGACCTCTCTGTGTCCAGTATGAACTACAGTACAGGGAAGCAGAAGGATTCCCATTTGACCTCTCTGTGTCCAGTATGAACTACAGTACAGGGAAGCAGAAGGATTCCCCTTTGACCTCTCTGTGTCCAGTATGAACTACAGTACAGGGAAGCAGAAGGATTCCCCTTTGACCTCTCTGTGTCCAGTATGAACTACAGTACAGGGAAGCAGAAGGATTCCCCTTTGACCTCTCTGTGTCCAGTATGAACTACAGTACAGGGAAGCAGAAGGATTCCCCTTTGACCTCTCTGTGTCCAGTATGAACTACAGTACAGGGAAGTAGAAGGATTCCCCTTTGACCTCTCTGTGTCCAGTATGAACTACAGTACAGGGAAGTAGAAGGATTCCCCTTTGACCTCTCTGTATCCAGTATGAACTACAGTACAGGGAAGTAGAAGGATTCCCCTTTGACCTCTCTGTGTCCAGTATGAACTACAGTACAGGGAAGTAGAAGGATTCCCCTTTGACCTCTCTGTGTCCAGTATGAACTACAGTACAGGGAAGTAGAATGATTCCCCTTTGACCTCTCTGTGTCCAGTATGAACTACAGTACAGGGAAGTAGAAGGATTCCCCTTTGACCTCTCTGTGTCCAGTATGAACTACAGTACATGGAAGTAGAAGGATTCCCCTTTGACCTCTCTGTGTCCAGTATGAACTACAGTACAGGGAAGTAGAAGGATTCCCCTTTGACCTCTCCACGCCATCAGGGACCTGTTGAGCTCAGCGTGAACTTCCACATTCTACCTGAACATTTAGAACTGCCGCAGACAAACATGCCCTTCCTATTGGCTCTGTGCCCTCAACTAACTGTCTCCTTCTGATGACATCACTACCCAGTCCATGTGTGTTTTCAGCCATGACACACTACAAAACGTCTCATCATTATCTATACCGGGTCCCTTTATGAGAGGTTGGGTAGTTCTCAGAGGGTTAGTTTTCAAATGGGATTTGCCTTTTAAACGTTGTAGGGTAACCTTGCAGAGTAACATGGCATTGAGGACAGACTCTAACGTTGTAGGGTAACCTTGCAGAGTAACATGGCATTGAGGACAGACTCTAACGTTGTAGGGTAACCTTGCAGAGTAACATGGCATTGAGGACAGACTCTAACGTTGTAGGGTAACCTTGCAGAGTAACATGGCATTGAGGACAGACTCTAACGTTGTAGGGTAACCTAGCAGAGTAACATGGCATTGAGGACAGACTCTAACGTTGTAGGGTAACCTAGCAGAGTAACATGGCATTGAGGACAGACTAACGTTGTAGGGTAACCTAGCAGAGTAACATGGCATTGAGGACAGACTAACGTTGTAGGGTAACCTAGCAGAGTAACATGGCATTGAGGACAGACTAACGTTGTAGGGTAACCTAGCAGAGTAACATGGCATTGAGGACAGACTCTAACGGTGTAGGGTAACCTTGCAGAGTAACATGGCATTGAAGACAGACTCTAACGTTGTAGAGTAACCTAGCAGAGTAACATGGCATTGAGGACAGACTCTAACGTTGTAGAGTAACCTTGCAGAGTAACATGGCATTGAGGACAGACTCTAACGTTGTAGGGTAACCTAGCAGAGTAACATGGCATTGAGGACAGACTCTAACGTTGTAGGGTAACCTTGCAGAGTAACATGGCATTGAGGACAGACTCTAACGTTGTAGGGTAACCTAGCAGAGTAACATGGCATTGAGGACAGACTCTAACGTTGTAGAGTAACCTTGCAGAGTAACATGGCATTGAGGACAGACTCTAACGTTGTAGAGTAACCTAGCAGAGTAACATGGCATTGAGGACAGACTCTAACGTTGTAGAGTAACCTAGCAGAGTAACATGGCATTGAGGACAGACTCTAACGTTGTAGTGTAACCTAGCAGAGTAACATGGCATTGAGGACAGACTCTAACGTTGTAGGGTAACCTTGCAGAGTAACATGGCATTGAGGACAGACTCTAACGTTGTAGGGTAACCTTGCAGAGTAACATGGCATTGAGGACAGACTCTAACGTTGTAGGGTAACCTAGCAGAGTAACATGGCATTGAGGACAGACTCTAACGTTGTAGGGTAACCTAGCAGAGTAACATGGCATTGAGGACAGACTCTAACGTTGTAGGGTAACCTAGCAGAGTAACATGGCATTGAGGACAGACTCTAACGTTGTAGGGTAACCTAGCAGAGTAACATGGCATTGAGGACAGACTCTAACGTTGTAGGGTAACCTAGCAGAGTAACATGGCATTGAGGACAGACTCTAACGTTGTAGGGTAACCTAGCAGAGTAACATGGCATTGAGGACAGACTCTAACGTTGTAGGGTAACCTTGCAGAGTAACATGGCATTGAGGACAGACTCTAACGTTGTAGGGTAACCTAGCAGAGTAACATGGCATTGAGGACAGACTCTAACGTTGTAGGGTAACCTTGCAGAGTAAAATGTCATTGAGTACAGACTCTAACGTTGTAGGGTAACCTAGCAGAGTAACATGGCATTGAGGACAGACTAACGTTGTAGGGTAACCTAGCAGAGTAACATGGCATTGAGGACAGACTCTAACGTTGTAGGGTAACCTAGCAGAGTAACATGGCATTGAGGACAGACTCTAACGTTGTAGGGTAACCTAGCAGAGTAACATGGCATTGAGGACAGACTCTAACGTTGTAGGGTAACCTTGCAGAGTAACATGGCATTGAGGACAGACTCTAACGTTGTAGGGTAACCTTGCAGAGTAACATGGCATTGAGGACAGACTCTAACGTTGTAGGGTAACCTAGCAGAGTAACATGGCATTGAGGACAGACTCTAACGTTGTAGGGTAACCTAGCAGAGTAACATGGCATTGAGGACAGACTAACGTTGTAGGGTAACCTAGCAGAGTAACATGGCATTGAGGACAGACTAACGTTGTAGGGTAACCTAGCAGAGTAACATGGCATTGAGGACAGACTAACGTTGTAGGGTAACCTAGCAGAGTAACATGGCATTGAGGACAGACTCTAACGGTGTAGGGTAACCTTGCAGAGTAACATGGCATTGAAGACAGACTCTAACGTTGTAGAGTAACCTAGCAGAGTAACATGGCATTGAGGACAGACTCTAACGTTGTAGAGTAACCTTGCAGAGTAACATGGCATTGAGGACAGACTCTAACGTTGTAGGGTAACCTAGCAGAGTAACATGGCATTGAGGACAGACTCTAACGTTGTAGGGTAACCTTGCAGAGTAACATGGCATTGAGGACAGACTCTAACGTTGTAGGGTAACCTAGCAGAGTAACATGGCATTGAGGACAGACTCTAACGTTGTAGAGTAACCTTGCAGAGTAACATGGCATTGAGGACAGACTCTAACGTTGTAGAGTAACCTAGCAGAGTAACATGGCATTGAGGACAGACTCTAACGTTGTAGAGTAACCTAGCAGAGTAACATGGCATTGAGGACAGACTCTAACGTTGTAGTGTAACCTAGCAGAGTAACATGGCATTGAGGACAGACTCTAACGTTGTAGGGTAACCTTGCAGAGTAACATGGCATTGAGGACAGACTCTAACGTTGTAGGGTAACCTTGCAGAGTAACATGGCATTGAGGACAGACTCTAACGTTGTAGGGTAACCTAGCAGAGTAACATGGCATTGAGGACAGACTCTAACGTTGTAGGGTAACCTAGCAGAGTAACATGGCATTGAGGACAGACTCTAACGTTGTAGGGTAACCTAGCAGAGTAACATGGCATTGAGGACAGACTCTAACGTTGTAGGGTAACCTAGCAGAGTAACATGGCATTGAGGACAGACTCTAACGTTGTAGGGTAACCTAGCAGAGTAACATGGCATTGAGGACAGACTCTAACGTTGTAGGGTAACCTAGCAGAGTAACATGGCATTGAGGACAGACTCTAACGTTGTAGGGTAACCTTGCAGAGTAACATGGCATTGAGGACAGACTCTAACGTTGTAGGGTAACCTAGCAGAGTAACATGGCATTGAGGACAGACTCTAACGTTGTAGGGTAACCTTGCAGAGTAAAATGTCATTGAGTACAGACTCTAACGTTGTAGGGTAACCTAGCAGAGTAACATGGCATTGAGGACAGACTCTAACGTTGTAGGGTAACCTTGCAGAGTAACATGGCATTGAGGACACACTCTAACGTTGTAGGGTAACCTAGCAGAGTAACATGGCATTGAGGACAGACTCTAACGTTGTAGGGTAACCTTGCAGAGTAACATGGCATTGAGGACAGACTCTAACGTTGTAGGGTAACCTTGCAGAGTAACATGGCATTGAGGACAGACTCTAACGTTGTAGGGTAACCTTGCAGAGTAACATGGCATTGAGGACAGACTCTAACGTTGTAGGGTAACCTAGCAGAGTAACATGGCATTGAGGACAGACTCTAACGTTGTAGGGTAACCTAGCAGAGTAACATGGCATTGAGGACAGACTCTAACGTTGTAGGGTAACCTTGCAGAGTAACATGGCATTGAGGACAGACTCTAACGTTGTAGAGTAACCTTGCAGAGTAACATGGCATTGAGGACAGACTCTAACGTTGTAGGGTAACCTTGCAGAGTAACATGGCATTGAGGACAGACTCTAACGTTGTAGGGTAACCTAGCAGAGTAACATGGCATTGAGGACAGACTAACGTTGTAGGGTAACCTTGCAGAGTAACATGGCATTGAGGACAGACTCTAACGTTGTAGGGTAACCTAGCAGAGTAACATGGCATTGAGGACAGACTAACGTTGTAGGGTAACCTTGCAGAGTAACATGGCATTGAGGACAGACTCTAACGTTGTAGGGTAACCTAGCAGAGTAACATGGCATTGAGGACAGACTCTAACGTTGTAGGGTAACCTTGCAGAGTAACATGGCATTGAGGACAGACTCTAACGTTGTAGAGTAACCTTGCAGAGTAACATGGCATTGAGGACAGACTCTAACGTTGTAGGGTAACCTTGCAGAGTAACATGGCATTGAGGACAGACTCTAACGTTGTAGGGTAACCTAGCAGAGTAACATGGCATTGAGGACAGACTCTAACGTTGTAGGGTAACCTTGCAGAGTAACATGGCATTGAGGACAGACTCTAACGTTGTAGGGTAACCTTGCAGAGTAACATGGCATTGAGGACAGACTCTAACGTTGTAGTGTAACCTTGCAGAGTAACATGGCATTGAGGACAGACTCTAACGTTGTAGGGTAACCTAGCAGAGTAACATGGCATTGAGGACAGACTCTAACGTTGTAGGGTAACCTTGCAGAGTAACATGGCATTGAGGACAGACTCTAACGTTGTAGGGTAACCTTGCAGAGTAACATGGCATTGAGGACAGACTCTAACGTTGTAGGGTAACCTTGCAGAGTAACATGGCATTGAGGACAGACTCTAACGTTGTAGGGTAACCTAGCAGAGTAACATGGCATTGAGGACAGACTCTAACGTTGTAGGGTAACCTTGCAGAGTAACATGGCATTGAGGACAGACTCTAACATTGTAGGGTAACCTAGCAGAGTAACATGGCATTGAGGACAGACTAACGTTGTAGGGTAACCTTGCAGAGTAACATGGCATTGAGGACAGACTCTAACGTTGTAGGGTAACCTAGCAGAGTAACATGGCATTGAGGACAGACTCTAACGTTGTAGGGTAACCTTGCAGAGTAACATGGCATTGAGGACAGACTCTAACGTTGTAGGGTAACCTTGCAGAGTAACATGGCATTGAGGACAGACTCTAACGTTGTAGGGTAACCTTGCAGAGTAACATGGCTTTGAGGACAGACTCTAACGTTGTAGGGTCACCTAGCAGAGTAACATGGCATTGAGGACAGACTCTAACGTTGTAGGGTAACCTTGCAGAGTAACATGGCATTGAGGACAGACTCTAACGTTGTAGGGTAACCTTGCAGAGTAAAATGTCATTGAGTACAGACTCTAACGTTGTAGGGTAACCTTGCAGAGTAACATGGCATTGAGGACAGACTCTAACGTTGTAGGGTAACCTTGCAGAGTAACATGGCATTGAGGACAGACTCTAACGTTGTAGGGTAACCTTACAGAGTAACATGGCATTGAGGATAGACTCTAACGTTGTAGGGTAACCTAGCAGAGTAACATGGCATTGAGGACAGACTCTAACGTTGTAGGGTAACCTTGCAGAGTAACATGGCATTGAGGACAGACTCTAACGTTGTAGGGTAACCTTGCAGAGTAGCATGGCATTGAGGAAAGACTCTAACGTTGTAGGGTAACCTTGCAGAGTAACATGGCATTGAGGACAGACTCTAACGTTGTAGGGTAACCTTGCAGAGTAACATGGCTTTGAGGACAGACTCTAACGTTGTAGGGTAACCTTGCAGAGTAACATGGCATTGAGGACAGACTCTAACGTTGTAGGGTAACCTTGTAGAGTAACATGGCATTGAGGACAGACTCTAACGTTGTAGGGTAACCTTGCAGAGTAACATGGCATTGAGGACACACTCTAACGTTGTAGGGTAACCTTGCAGAGTAACATGGCATTGAGGACAGACTCTAACGTTGTAGGGTAACCTTGCAGAGTAACATGGCATTGAGGACAGACTCTAACGTTGTAGGGTAACCTAGCAGAGTAACATGGCATTGAGGACAGACTCTAACGTTGTAGGGTAACCTAGCAGAGTAACATGGCATTGAGGACAGACTCTAACGTTGTAGGGTAACCTAGCAGAGTAACATGGCATTGAGGACAGACTCTAACGTTGTAGGGTAACCTTGCAGAGTAACATGGCATTGAGGACAGACTCTAACGTTGTAGAGTAACCTTGCAGAGTAACATGGCATTGAGGACAGACTCTAACGTTGTAGGGTAACCTTGCAGAGTAACATGGCATTGAGGACAGACTCTAACGTTGTAGGGTAACCTTGCAGAGTAACATGGCATTGAGGACAGACTCTAACGTTGTAGGGTAACCTTGCAGAGTAACATGGCATTGAGGACAGACTCTAACGTTGTAGAGTAACCTTGCAGAGTAACATGGCATTGAGGACAGACTCTAACGTTGTAGGGTAACCTAGCAGAGTAACATGGCATTGAGGACAGACTCTAACGTTGTAGGGTAACCTTGCAGAGTAACATGGCATTGAGGACAGACTCTAACGTTGTAGGGTAACCTTGCAGAGTAACATGGCATTGAGGACAGACTCTAACGTTGTAGGGTAACCTTGCAGAGTAACATGGCATTGAGGACAGACTCTAACGTTGTAGAGTAACCTAGCAGAGTAACATGGCATTGAGGACAGACTCTAACGTTGTAGAGTAACCTTGCAGAGTAACATGGCATTGAGGACAGACTCTAACGTTGTAGGGTAACCTAGCAGAGTAACATGGTATTGAGGACAGACTCTAACGTTGTAGGGTAACCTAGCAGAGTAACATGGCATTGAGGACAGACTCTAACGTTGTAGGGTAACCTTGCAGAGTAACATGGCATTGAGGACAGACTCTAACGTTGTAGAGTAACCTTGCAGAGTAACATGGCATTGAGGACAGACTCTAACGTTGTAGGGTAACCTTGCAGAGTAACATGGCATTGAGGACAGACTCTAACGTTGTAGGGTAACCTTGCAGAGTAACATGGCATTGAGGACAGACTCTAACGTTGTAGGGTAACCTTACAGAGTAACATGGCATTGAGGACAGACTCTAACGTTGTAGAGTAACCTTGGGGACATCTAGAGGTGGATACAGGGCATAGGGGAAGACTAGTGGTGGATAGAGGACACAGGGGAAGTCTAGAGGTGGATACAGGGAACAGGGGACATCTAGAGGTGGATACAGGACACAGGGGACATCTAGCGGTGGATACAGGGGACATCTAGAGGTGGATACAGGGAACAGGGGAAGACTAGTGGTGGATACAGGACACAGGGGGAAACTAGAGGTGGATACAGGGCACAGGGAAAGTCTAGTGGTGGATACAGGGAATAGGGGAAGTCTAGTGGTGGATACAGGGCACAGGGGAAATCTAGTGGTGGATACAGGGAATAGGGGAAGACTAGTGGTGGATACAGGGCACAGGGGAAATCTAGTGGTGGATACAGGGAACAGGGGAAGACTAGTGGTGGATACAGGGCACAGGGGAAATCTAGTGGTGGATACAGGGCACAGGGGAAGACTAGTGGTGGATACAGGGAACAGGGGAAATCTAGTGGTGGATACAGGGAACAGGGGAAGACTAGTGGTGGATACAGGGAATAGGGGAAGACTAGTGGTGGATACAGGGAATAGGGGAAGACTAGTGGTGGATACAGGGAATAGGGGAAGACTAGTGGTGGATACAGGGCATAAATCAAATCAAATCAAGTTTATTTTATATAGCCCTTCGTACATCAGCTAATATCTCGAAGTGCTGTACAGAAACCCAGCCTAAAACCCCAAACAGCAAGCAATGCAGGTGTAGAAGCACGGTGGCTAGGAAAAACTCCCTAGAAAGGCCAAAACCTAGGAAGAAACCTAGAGAGGAACCAGGCTATGAGGGGTGGCCAGTCCTCTTCTGGCTGTGCCGGGTGGAGATTATAACAGAACTATGCCAAGATGTTCAAAATATTCATAAGTGACAAGCATGGTCAAATAATAATCATGAATAATTTTCAGTTGGCTTTTCATAGCCGATCATTAAGAGTTGAAAATAGCAGGTCTGGGACAGGTGGCGGTTCCATAACCGCAGGCAGAACAGTTGAAACTGGAATAGCAGCAAGGCCAGGTGGACTGAGGACAGCAAGGAGTCATCATGCCCGGTAGTCCTGACGTATGGTCCTAGGGCTCAGGTCCTCCGAGAGAGAGAAAGAAAGAGAGAATTAGAGAGAGCCAAGATTTTCAAAATGTTCATAAATGACAAGCATGGTCAAATAATAATCAGGAATAAATATCAGTTGGCTTTTCATAGCCGATCATTAAGAGTTGAAAACAGCAGGTCTGGGACAGGTAGGGGTTCCATAACCGCAGGCAGAACAGCTGAAACTGGAATAGCACCAAGGCCAGGCGGACTGGGGACAGCAAGGAGTCATCATGCCCGGTTTGCCGTGACGTATGGTCCTAGGGCTCAGGTCCTCCGAGAGAGAGAAAAAAAGAGAGAACGAGAGAATTAGAGAGAGCATACTTAAATTCACACAGGACACTGGATAAGATAGGAGAAGTACTCCAGGTATAACCAACTGACCCTAGCCCCCCGACACATAAATTACTGCAGCATAAATACTGGAGGCTGAGACAGGAGGGGTCAGGAGACACTGTGGCCCCATCAGAAGAAACCCCCGGACAGGGCCAAACAGGAAGGATATAACCCCACCCACTTTGCCAAAGCACAGCCCCCACACCACTAGAGGGATATCTTCAACCACCAACTTACAATCCTGAGACAAGGCCGAGTATAGCCCACAAAGATCTCCACCACAGCACAAACCAAGGGGGGGCGCCAACCCAGACAGGAAGATCACGTCAGTAACTCAACCCACTCAAGTGACGCACCCCTCCCAGGGACGGCATGAAAAAGCACCAGTAAGCCAGTGACTCAGCCCCTGTAATAGGGTTAGAGGTAGAGAATCCCAGTGGAGAGAGGGAAACCGGCCAGGCAGAGACAGCAAGGGCGGTTCGTTGCTCCAGAGCCTTTCCGTTCACCTTCACACTCCTGGGCCAGACTACACTCAATCATATGACCTACTGAAGAGATAAGTCTTCAGTAAAGACTTAAAGGTTGAGACCGAGTCTGCGTCTCTCACATGGGTAGGCATACCATTCCATAAAAATGGAGATCTATAGGAGAAAGCCTCCAGCTGTTTGCTTACAAATTCTAGGGACAATTAGGAGGCCTGCGTCTTGTGACCGTAGTTTACGTGTAGGTATGTACGGCAGGACCAACTCGGAAAGATAGGTAGGAGCAAGCCCATGTAACGCTTTTTAGGTTAACAGTAAAACCTTGAAATCAGCCCTTGCCTTAACAGAAAGCCAGTGTAGGGAAGCTAGCACTGGAGTAATATGATCAAATTTCTTGGTTCTAGTCAGGATTCTAGCAGCCGTATTTAGCACTAACTGAAGTTTATTTAGTGCTTTATCCGGGTAGCCGGAAAGTAGAGCATTGCAGTAGTCTAACCTAGAAGTAACAAATGCATGGATTAATTTTTCTGCATCATTTTTGGACAGAAAATTTCTGATTTTTGCAATGTTACGTAGAAGGAAAAAAGCTGTCCTTGAAACAGTCTTGATATGTTCGTCAAAAGAGAGATCAGGGTCCAGAGTAACGCCGAGGTCCTTCACAGTTTTATTTGAGACGACTTTACAACCATCAAGATTAATTGTCAGATTTAACAGAAGATCTCTTTGTTTCTTGGGACCTAGAACAAGCATCTCTGTTTTGTCCGAGTTTAAAAGTAGAAAGTTCTCAGCCATCCACTTCCTTATGTCTGAAACACAGGCTTCTAGCGAGGGCAATTTTGGGGCTTCACCATGTTTCATTGAAATGTACAGCTGTGTGTCATCCGCATAGCAGTGAAAGTTAACATTATGTTTTCGAATAACATCCCCAAGAGGTAAAATATATAGTGAAAACAATAGTGGTCCTAAAACGGAACCTTGAGGAACACCGAAATGTACAGTTGATTTGTCAGAGGACAAACCATTCACAGAGACAAACTGATATCTTTCCGACAGATGAGATCTAAACCAGGCCAGAACTTGTCCGTGTAGACCAATTTGGGTTTCCAGTCTCTCCAAAAGAATGTGGTGATCGATGGTGTCAAAGGCAGCACTAAGGTCTAGTAGCACGAGAACAGATGCAGAGCCTCGTTCTGATGCCATTAAAAGGTAATTTACCACCTTCACAAGTGCAGTCTCAGTGCTATGATGGGGTCTAAAACCAGACTGAAGCATTTCGTATACATTGTTTGTCTTCAGGAAGGCAGTGAGTTGCTGCGCAACAGCTTTTTCATTTTTTTTTTGAGAGGAATGGAAGATTCGATATAGGCCGATAGTTTTTTATATTTTCCGGGTCAAGGTTTGGCTTTTTCAAGAGAGGCTTTATTACTGCCACTTTTAGTGAGTTTGGTACACATCCGGTGGATAGAGAGCCGTTTATTATGTTCAACATAGGAGGGCCAAGCACATGAAGCAGCTCTTTCAGTAGTTTAGTTGGAATACGGTCCAGTATGCAGCTTGAAGGTTTAGAGGCCGTGATTATTTTCATCATTGTGTCAAGAGATATAGTTCTAAAGCACAATTGGCCTAGCGTCGTCCGGGTTAGGGAGGGTTTGGCCGGTAGCGATATCCTTGTCTCAGTATGTATAAAAAAATATATATATATAAAAAAATGTAATAAAATGTATGCACTCTACTGTAAGTCGCTCTGGATAAGAGCGTCTGCTAAATGACTAAAATGTAAATGTAAATGTAAGTGTCTCTCCCGATCCCAGGCCCTGGCAGAGCTGTGCAGATCCAGGACAGCTAAGCCCTGGAGGAATACGCAGATTTAAAGAGGAGTCCGTAATTTGCTTTCTAATGATCATGATTTTTTCCTCAAAGAAGTTCATGAATTTATTACTGCTGAAGTGAAAGCCATCCTCTCTTGGGGAATGCTGCTTTTTAGTTAGCTTTGCAACAGTATCAAAAATAAATTTTGGATTGTTCTTATTTTCCTCAATTAAGTTGGAAAAGTAGGATGATCGAGCAGCAGTGAGGGCTCTTCGATACTGCACGGTACTGTCTTTCCAAGCTAGTCGGAAGACTTCCAGTTTGGTGTGGCGCCATTTCCGTTCCAATTTTCTGGAAGCTTGCTTCAGAGCTTGGGTATTTTCTGTATACCAGGGAGCTAGTTTCTTATGACAAATGTTTTTCGTTTTTAGGGGTGCAACTGCATCTAGGCTACTGCGCAAGGTTAAATTGAGTTCCTCAGTTAGGTGGTTAACTGATTTTTGTCCTCTGACGTCCTTGGGTAGGCAGAAGGAGTCTGGAAGGGCATCAAGGAATTTTTGTGTTGTCTGAGATTTTATAGCACGACTTTTGATGCTCCTTGGTTGGGGTCTGAGCAGATTATTTGTTGCGATTGCAAACGTAATAAAATGGTGGTCCGATAGTTCAGGATTATGAGGAAAAACATTAAGATCTACAACATTTATTCCATGGGACAAAACTAGGTCCAGAGTATGACTGTGGCAGTGAGTAGGTCCAGAGACATGTTGGACAAAACCCACTGAGTCGATGATGGCTCCGAAAGCCTTTTGGAGTGGGTCTGTGGACTTTTCCATATGAATATTAAAATCACAAAAAATTTGAATATTATCTGCTATGACTACAAGGTCCGATAGGAATTCAGGGAACTCAGAGAGGAACGCTGTATATGGCCCGGGAGGCCTGTAAACAGTAGCTATAAAAAGTGATTGAGTAGGCTGCATAGATTTCATGACTAGAAGCTCAAAAGACGAAAACGTCATTTTATTTTTTGTAAATTGAAATTTGCTTTCGTAAATGTTAGCAACACCTCTGCCTTTTATAGGTGGATACAGGACACAGGGGAAGTCTAGCAGTGGATACAGGACACAGGGGAAGTCTAGAGGTGGATACAGGACACAGGGGAAGTCTAGAGGTGGATACAGGGCACAGGGGAAGTATAGAGGTGGATACAGGTAACAGGGAAGTCTAGCAGTGGATAATAGGACATAGGGGAAGGATAGAGGTGGAGAGGTGGACACAGGACAGGGAAGGCAGAATGACATTTCTGCAGTCTTAATCTGGATTAATCCGTCATGAGGACACACACACAGAGAGGCTTGCTACCGGTGTCAACTAGTACACACAGGAACTACTCTGGCTGTACGCCCACTCTCTCTCCGTACTCTCTGTCTCCGTGAGAGACTATGGAGTGTACACACAGGAACTACTCTGGCTGTACGCCCACTCTCTCTCCGTACTCTCTGTCTCTGTGAGAGACTATGGAGTGTACACACAGGAACTACTCTGGCTGTACGCCCACTCTCTCTCCGTACTCTCTGTCTCCGTGAGAGACTATGGAGTGACAGTCAGCCAGTGAGCCATAAAGAAACATGGAGGGTCAGACTGACAGACAGACACTGGCAAGGCACAGAGTAATGGACACCTTGGAGGAAAAGGTCAAAGACTCCTGTAATCTCTGTCAGTGTTACAGAACGGGAAGAAGTAGACTCCTGTAATCTCTGTCAGTGTTACAGAACGGGAAGAAGTAGACTCCTGTAATCTCTGTCAGTGTTACAGAACAGGAAGAAGTAGACTCCTGTAATCTCTGTCAGTGTTACAGAACGGGAAGAGGTAGACTCCTGTAATCTCTGTCAGTGTTACAGAACAGGAAGAAGTAGACTCCTGTAATCTCTGTCAGTGTTACAGAACAGGAAGAAGTAGACTCCTGTAATCTCTGTCAGTGTTACAGAACAGGAAGAAGTAGACTCCTGTAATCTCTGTCAGTGTTACAGAACGGGAAGAAGTAGACTCCTGTAATCTCTGTCAGTGTTACAGAACGGGGGGAAGTAGACTCCTGTAATCTCTGTCAGTGTTACAGAACAGGAAGAAGTAGACTCCTGTAATCTCTGTCAGTGTTACAGAACAGGAAGAAGTAGACTCCTGTAATCTCTGTCAGTGTTACAGAACGGGGGGAAGTAGACTCCTGTAATCTCTGTCAGTGTTACAGAACAGGAAGAAGTAGACTCCTGTAATCTCTGTCAGTGTTACAGAACAGGAAGAAGTAGACTCCTGTAATCTCTGTCAGTGTTACAGAAGGGGAAGAAGTAGACTCCTGTAATCTCTGTCAGTGTTACAGAACAGGAAGAAGTAGACTCCTGTAATCTCTGTCAGTGTTACAGAACAGGAAGAAGTAGACTCCTGTAATCTCTGTCAGTGTTACGGAACGGGAAGAAGTAGACTCCTGTAATCTCTGTCAGTGTTACAGAACAGGAAGAGGGAGACTCCTGTAATCTCTGTCAGTGTTACAGAACGGGAGGAAGTAGACTCCTGTAATCCCTGTCAGTGTTACAGAACGGGAAGAAGTAGACTCCTGTAATCTCTGTCAGTGTTACAGAACAGGAAGAAGTAGACTCCTGTAATCTCTGTCAGTGTTACAGAACGGGAAGAAGTAGACTCCTGTAATCTCTGTCAGTGTTACAGAACGGGAAGAAGTAGACTCCTGTAATCTCTGTCAGTGTTACAGAACGGGAAGAAGTAGACTCCTGTAATCTCTGTCAGTGTTACAGAACGGGAAGAAGTAGACTCCTGTAATCTCTGTCAGTGTTACAGAACGGGAAGAAGTAGACTCCTGTAATCTCTGTCAGTGTTACAGAACGGGAAGAAATAGACTCCTGTAATCTCTGTCAGTGTTACAGAACGGGAAGAATTAGACTCCTGTAATCTCTGTCAGTGTTAAGGGAAGAAGTAGACTCCTGTAATCTCTGTCAGTGTTACAGAACGGGAAGAAGTAGACTCCTGTAATCTCTGTCAGTGTTACAGAACGGGAAGAAGTAGACTCCTGTAATCTCTGTCAGTGTTACAGAACGGGAAGAAGTAGACTCCTGTAATCTCTGTCAGTGTTACAGAAAAGGAAGAAGTAGACTCCTGTAATCTCTGTCAGTGTTAAGGGAAGAAGTAGATTTCTGTAATCTCTGTCAGTGTTACAGAACGGGAAGAAGTAGACTCCTGTAATCTCTGTCAGTGTTACAGAACGGGAAGAAGTAGACTCCTGTAATCTCTGTCAGTGTTAAGGGAAGAAGTAGACTCCTGTAATCTCTGTCAGTGTTAAGGGAAGAAGTAGACTCCTGTAATCTCTGTCAGTGTTACGGGAAGAAATAGATTCCTGTAATCTCTGTCAGTGTTAAGGGAAGAAGTAGACTCCTGGTTCAATCAGAGAACACACGTCATTCATCCAGTGACCACACATTATCTCTGTACTGAACTGTTCTCTACTGTTATCTACTGTACTGAACTGTTCTCTACTGTACTGAACTGTTCTCTACTGTTCTCTACTGTTCTCCACTGTTCTCTACTGTACTGAACTGTTCTCTACTGTTCTCTATTTTACTGAACTGTTCTCTACTGTACTGAACTGTTCTCTACTGTTCTCTACTGTACTGAACTGTTCTCTACTGTACTGAACTGTTCTCTACTGTTCTCTACTGTACTGAACTGTTCTCTACTGTACTGAACTGTTCTCTACTGTTCTCTACTGTACTGAACTGTTCTCTACTGTTCTCTACTGTACTGAACTGTTCTCTACTGTACTGAACTGTTCTCTACTGTTCTCTACTGTACTGAACTGTTCTCTACTGTACTGAACTGTTCTCTACTGTTCTCTACTGTACTGAACTGTTCTCTACTGTTCTCTGCTGTACTGAACTGTTCTCTACTGTACGGAACTGTTCTCTACTGTTCTCTACTGTCCTGTACTGAACTGTTCTCTACTGTTCTCTACTGTACTAAACTGTACTCTACTATTCTCTATTGTACTGAACTGTTCTCTACTGTTCTCTACTGTACTGAACTGTTCTCTACTGTTCTCTACTGTACTGAACTGTTCTCTACTGTTCTCTACTGTACTGAACTGTTCTCTACTTTTCTCTACTGTACTGTACTGTTCTCTACTGTTCTCTACTGTACTGAACTGTTCTCTACTGTACTCTACTGTACTCTACTAATCTCTACTGTACTGTACTGTTCTCTACTGTTCTCTGCTGTACTGAACTGTTCTCTACTGTTGTCTACTGTACTGTACTGAACTGTTCTCTACTGTTCTCTACTGCACTGCACTGAACTGTTCTCTACTCTTCTGAACTGTTCTCTACTGTACTAAACTGTACTCTACTGTTCTCTACTGTACTGAACTGTTCTCTACTGTACTCTACTGTACTCTACTGCACTGTACTGTTCTCTACTGTTCTCTACTGTACTGAACTGAACTGTTCTCTACTGTTCTCTACTGTACTGACCTGTTCTCTACTCTTCTCTACTGTACTGTACTGAACTGTCCTGTACTGTACTGTACTGAACTGTTCTCTACTGTTCTCTACTGTACTAAACTGTACTCTACTATATTCTACTGTACTGAACTGTTCTCTACTGTTCTCTACTGTACTGAACTGTTCTCTACTGTTCTCTACTGTACTGTACCGAACTGTTCTCTACTGTTCTCCACTGTACTCTACTATTCTCTACTGTACTGTACTGTTCTCTACTGTACTGAACTGTTCTCTACTGTTTTCTACTGTACTGTACTGAACTATTCTCTACTGTTCTCTACTGTTCTGTACTGAACTATTCTCTACTGTACTGTACTGAACTGTACTGTACTGTTCTCTACTGTTCTCTACTGTACTGAACTGTTCTCTACTGTTCTCTACTGTACTGAAATGTGCTCTACTATTCTCTACTGTTCTGAACTGTTCTCTACTGTTCTCTACTGTACTGTACTGAACTGTTCTCTACAGTTCTCTACTCTACTGTACTGAACTGTTCTCTACTGTTCTCTACTGTACTATACTGTACTGAACTGTTCTCTACTGTTCTCTACTGTACTGTACTGAACTGTTCTCTACTGTTCTCTACTGTTCTCCACTGTTCTCTACTGTGCTGAACTGTTCTCTACTGTTCTCTATTTTACTGAACTGTTCTCTACTGTACTGAACTGTTCTCTACTGTTCTCTACTGTACTGAACTGTTCTCTACTGTACTGAACTGTTCTCTACTGTTCTCTACTGTACTGAACTGTTCTCTACTGTACTGAACTGTTCTCTACTGTTCTCTACTGTTCTCTACTGTACTGAACTGTTCTCTACTGTTCTCTACTGTACTGAACTGTTCTCTACTGTTCTCTACTGTTCTCTACTGTACTGTACTGAACTGTTCTCTACTGTTCTCTACTGTTCTCTACTGTACTAAACTGTACTCTCCTATTCTCTATTGTACTGAACTGTTCTCTACTGTTCTCTACTGTACTGAACTGTTCTCTACTGTTCTCTACTGTACTGAACTGTTCTCTACTGTTCTCTACTGTACTGTACTGTTCTCTACTGTTCTCTACTGTACTGAACTGTTCTCTACTGTACTCTACTGTACTCTACTATTCTCCACTGTACTCTACTATTCTCTACTGTACTGTACTGTTCTCTACTGTACTGAACTGTTCTCTACTGTTTTCTACTGTACTGTACTGAACTATTCTCTACTGTTCTCTACTGTTCTGTACTGAACTATTCTCTACTGTACTGTACTGAACTGTACTGTACTGTTCTCTACTGTTCTCTACTGTACTGAACTGTTCTCTACTGTTCTCTACTGTACTGAAATGTGCTCTACTATTCTCTACTGTTCTGAACTGTTCTCTACTGTTCTCTACTGTACTGTACTGAACTGTTCTCTACAGTTCTCTACTCTACTGTACTGAACTGTTCTCTACTGTTCTCTACTGTACTATACTGTACTGAACTGTTCTCTACTGTTCTCTACTGTACTGTACTGAACTGTTCTCTACTGTTCTCTACTGTTCTCCACTGTTCTCTACTGTACTGAACTGTTCTCTACTGTTCTCTATTTTACTGAACTGTTCTCTACTGTACTGAACTGTTCTCTACTGTTCTCTACTGTACTGAACTGTTCTCTACTGTACTGAACTGTTCTCTACTGTTCTCTACTGTACTGAACTGTTCTCTACTGTACTGAACTGTTCTCTACTGTTCTCTACTGTTCTCTACTGTACTGAACTGTTCTCTACTGTTCTCTACTGTACTGAACTGTTCTCTACTGTTCTCTACTGTTCTCTACTGTACTGTACTGAACTGTTCTCTACTGTTCTCTACTGTTCTCTACTGTACTAAACTGTACTCTCCTATTCTCTATTGTACTGAACTGTTCTCTACTGTTCTCTACTGTACTGAACTGTTCTCTACTGTTCTCTACTGTACTGAACTGTTCTCTACTGTTCTCTACTGTACTGTACTGTTCTCTACTGTTCTCTACTGTACTGAACTGTTCTCTACTGTACTCTACTGTACTCTACTATTCTCTACTGTACTGTACTGTTCTCTACTGTTCTCTGCTGTACTGAACTGTTCTCTACTGTTGTCTACTGTACTGTACTGAACTGTTCTCTACTGTTCTCTACTGCACTGCACTGAACTGTTCTCTACTCTTCTGAACTGTTCTCTACTGTTCTCTACTGTTCTCCACTGTTCTCTACTGTACTGAACTGTTCTTTACTGTTCTCTACTGTACTGAACTGTTCTCTACTGTACTGAACTGTTCTCTACTGTTCTCTACTGTACTGAACTGTTCTCTACTGTTCTCTACTGTACTGAACTGTTCTCTACTGTACTGAACTGTTCTCTACTGTTCTCTACTGTACTGAACTGTTCTCTACTGTACTGAACTGTTCTCTACTGTTCTACTGTTCTCTACTGTACTGAACTGTTCTCTACTGTTCTCTACTGTACTGAACTGTTCTCTACTGTACGGAACTGTTCTCCACTGTACTCTACTGTACTCTACTATTCTCTACTGTACTGTACTGTTCTCTACTGTTCTCTGCTGTACTGAACTGTTCTCTACTGTTGTCTACTGTACTGTACTGAACTGTTCTCTACTGTTCTCTACTGCACTGCACTGAACTGTGCTCTACTCTTCTGAACTGTTCTCTACTGTACTAAACTGTACTCTACTGTTCTCTACTGTACTGAACTGTTCTCTACTGTACTCTACTGTACTCTACTGCACTATACTGTTCTCTACTGTTCTCTACTGTACTGAACTGAACTGTTCTCTACTGTTCTCTACTGTACTGACCTGTTCTCTACTCTTCTCTACTGTACTGTACTGAACTGTCCTGTACTGTACTGTACTGAACTGTTCTCTACTGTTCTCTACTGTACTAAACTGTACTCTACTATATTCTACTGTACTGAACTGTTCTCTACTGTTCTCTACTGTACTGAACTGTTCTCTACTGTTCTCTACTGTACTGTACCGAACTGTTCTCTACTGTTCTCTACTGTACTCTACTATTCTCTACTGTACTGTACTGTTCTCTACTGTACTGAACTGTTCTCTACTGTTTTCTACTGTACTGTACTGAACTATTCTCTACTGTTCTCTACTGTTCTGTACTGAACTATTCTCTACTGTACTGTACTGAACTGTACTGTACTGTTCTCTACTGTTCTCTACTGTACTGAACTGTTCTCTACTGTTCTCTACTGTACTGAAATGTTCTCTACTATTCTCTACTGTTCTGAACTGTTCTCTACTGTACTCTACTGAACTGTTCTCTACTGTTCTCTACTGTACTGTACTGAACTGTTCTCTACTGTACTGTACTGAACTGTTCTCTACTGTTCTCTACTGTACTATACTGTACTGAACTGTTCTCTACTGTTCTCTACTGTACTGTACTGAACTGTTCTCTACTGTTCTCTACTGTCCTGTACTGAACTGTTCTCTACTGTACTGTACTGAACTGTTCTCTACTGTTCTCTACTGTCCTGTACTGAACTGTTCTCTACTATTATCTACTGTACTGAACTGTACTCTACTGTTCTCTACTGTACTGTCCTGTACTGTTTTCTACTCTACTGTACTGTTCTCTACTGTACTGAACTGTCCTCTACAGGTCTGTCTGGTGTATGATGTACAGTTTGGACAGGTCTGTCTGATTTACAGTTTGGACAGGTCTGTCTGATGGACAGTTTGGACAGGTCTGTCTGGTGTACAGTTTGGACAGGTCTGTCTGATGTACAGTTTGGACAGGTCTGTCTGATGTACAGTTTGGACAGGTCTGTCTGATGTATGATGTACAGTTTGGACAGGTCTGTCTGATGTACAGTTTGGACAGGTCTGTCTGATGTATGATGTACAGTTTGGACAGGTCTGTCTGATGTACAGTTTGGACAGGTCTGTCTGATGTACAGTTTGGACAGGTCTGTCTGATGTACAGTTTGGACAGGTCTGTCTGGTGTATGATGTACCGTTTGGACAGGTCTGTCTGGTGTACAGTTTGGACAGGTCTGTCTGGTGTACAGATTGGAGAGGTCTGTCTGATGTACAGTTTGGACAGGTCTGTCTGATGTACAGTGTGGACAGGTCTGTCTGATGTATGATATACAGTTTGGACAGGTCTGTCTGATGTACAGTTTGGACAGGTCTGTCTGATGTATAATGTACAGTTTGGACAGGTCTGTCTGGTGTACAGTTTGGACAGGTCTGTCTGATGTACAGTGTGGACAGGTCTGTCTGATGTACAGCTTGGACAGGTCTGTCTGGTGTATGATGTACAGTTTGGACAGGTCTGTCTGATGTATAATGTACAGTTTGGACAGGTCTGTCTGATGTACAGTTTGGACAGGTCTGTCTGATGTACAGTTTGGACAGGTTTATCTGATGTACAGTTTGGACAGGTCTGTCTGGTGTACAGTTTGGACAGGTCTGTCTGATGTACAGTTTGGACAGGTCTGTCTGATGTACAGTTTGGACAGGTCTGTCTGGTGTAGTTTGGACAGGTCTGTCTGGTGTACAGTTTGGACAGGTCTGTCTGATGTACAGTTTGGACAGGTCTGTCTGATGTACAGTTTGGACAGGTCTGTCTGGTGTACAGTTTGGACAGGTCTGTCTGGTGTACAGTTTGGACAGGTCTGTCTGATGTACAGTGTGGACAGGTCTGTCTGGTGTAGTTTGGACAGGTCTGTCTGGTGTACCGTTTGGACAGGTCTGTCTGATGTACAGTTTGGACAGGTCTGTCTGATGTACAGTTTGGACAGGTCTGTCTGATGTACAGTTTGGACAGGTCTGTCTGGTGTACAGTTTGGACAGGTCTGTCTGGTGTACAGTTTGGACAGGTCTGTCTGATGTACAGTGTGGACAGGTCTGTCTGGTGTAGTTTGGACAGGTCTGTCTGGTGTACCGTTTGGACAGGTCTGTCTGATGTACAGTTTGGACAGGTCTGTCTGATGTATGATGTACAGTGTGGACAGGTCTGTATGATGTACAGTGTGGACAGGTCTGTCTGGTGTACAGTTTGGACAGGTCTGTCTGATGTATGATGTACAGTTTGGACAGGTCTGTCTGATATACAGTTTGGACAGGTTTGTCTGATGTACAGTTTGGACAGGTCTGTATGATGTATAATGTACAGTTTGGACAGGTCTGTCTGGTGTACAGTGTGGACAGGTCTGTCTGATGTACAGTGTGGACAGGTCTGTCTGATATATGATGTACAGTTTGGACAGGTCTGTCTGATGTACAGTTCGGACAGGTCTGTCTGATGTACAGTTTGGACAGGTCTGTCTGGTGTACAGTTTGGACAGGTCTGTCTGATGTACAGTTCGGACAGGTCTGTCTGATGTACAGTTTGGTCAGGTCTGTCTGATGTACAGTTTGGACAGGTCTGTCTGATGTACAGTTCGGACAGGTCTGTCTGATGTAAGATGTACAGTTTGGACAGGTCTGTCTGGTGTACAGTTTGGACAGGTCTGTCTGGTGTACAGTTTGGACAGGTCTGTCTGGTGTACAGTTTGGACAGGTCTGTCTGATGTACAGTTTGGACAGGTCTGTATGGTGTACAGTTTGGACAGGTCTGTCTGATGTATGATGTACAGTTTGGACAGGTCTGTCTGATGTATGATGTACAGTTTGGACAGGTCTGTCTGATATACAGTTTGGACAGGTCTGTCTGATGTACAGTTTGGACAGGTCTGTCTGATGTATGATGTACAGTTTGGACAGGTCTGTCTGATGTATGATGTACAGTTTGGACAGGTCTGTCTGATGTACAGTTTGGACAGGTCTGTCTGATGTACAGTTTGGACAGGTCTGTCTGGTGTACAGTTTGGACAGGTCTGTCTGATGTACAGTGTGGACAGGTCTGTCTGATGTACAGTTTGGACAGGTCTGTCTGATGTATGATGTACAGTTTGGACAGGTCTGTCTGATGTACAGTTTGGACAGGTCTGTCTGGTGTACAGTGTGGACAGGTCTGTCTGATGTATGATGTACAGTTTGGACAAGTCTGTCTGGTGTACAGTTTGGACAGGTCTGTATGATGTATAATGTACAGTTTGGACAGGTCTGTCTGGTGTACAGTGTGGACAGGTCTGTCTGATGTACAGTTTGGACAGGTCTGTCTGATGTACAGTGTGGACAGGTCTGTCTGATGTATGATGTACAGTTTGGACAGGTCTGTCTGATATACAGTTTGGACAGGTCTGTCTGATGTATGATGTACAGTTTGGACAGGTCTGTCTGATGTATAATGTACAGTTTGGACAGGTCTGTCTGGTGTACAGTTTGGACAGGTCTGTCTGATGTACAGTGTGGACAGGTCTGTCTGATGTACAGCTTGGACAGGTCTGTCTGGTGTATGATGTACAGTTTGGACAGGTCTGTCTGATGTATAATGTACAGTTTGGACAGGTCTGTCTGATGTACAGTTTGGACAGGTCTGTCTGATGTACAGTTTGGACAGGTTTATCTGATGTACAGTTTGGACAGGTCTGTCTGGTGTACAGTTTGGACAGGTCTGTCTGATGTACAGTTTGGACAGGTCTGTCTGATGTACAGTTTGGACAGGTCTGTCTGATGTATAATGTACAGTTTGGACAGGTCTGTCTGGTGTAGTTTGGACAGGTCTGTCTGGTGTACAGTTTGGACAGGTCTGTCTGATGTACAGTTTGGACAGGTCTGTCTGATGTACAGTTTGGACAGGTCTGTCTGGTGTACAGTTTGGACAGGTCTGTCTGGTGTACAGTTTGGACAGGTCTGTCTGATGTACAGTGTGGACAGGTCTGTCTGGTGTAGTTTGGACAGGTCTGTCTGGTGTACCGTTTGGACAGGTCTGTCTGATGTACAGTTTGGACAGGTCTGTCTGATGTACAGATTGGACAGGTCTGTCTGATGTACAGTTTGGACAGGTCTGTCTGATGTATGATGTACAGTGTGGACAGGTCTGTATGATGTACAGTGTGGACAGGTCTGTCTGGTGTACAGTTTGGACAGGTCTGTCTGATGTATGATGTACAGTTTGGACAGGTCTGTCTGATGTACAGTTTGGACAGGTTTGTCTGATGTACAGTTTGGACAGGTCTGTATGATGTATAATGTACAGTTTGGACAGGTCTGTCTGGTGTACAGTGTGGACAGGTCTGTCTGATGTACAGTGTGGACAGGTCTGTCTGATATATGATGTACAGTTTGGACAGGTCTGTCTGATGTACAGTTCGGACAGGTCTGTCTGATGTACAGTTTGGACAGGTCTGTCTGATGTATGATGTACAGTTTGGACAGGTCTGTCTGATGTATGATGTACAGTTTGGACAGGTCTGTCTGATGTACAGTTTGGACAGGTCTGTCTGATGGACAGTTTGGACAGGTCTGTCTGGTGTACAGTTTGGACACGTCTGTCTGATGTACAGTGTGGACAGGTCTGTCTGATGTACAGTTTGGACAGGTCTGTCTGATGTATGATGTACAGTTTGGACAGGTCTGTCTGATGTACAGTTTGGACAGGTCTGTCTGGTGTACAGTGTGGACAGGTCTGTCTGATGTATGATGTACAGTTTGGACAAGTCTGTCTGGTGTACAGTTTGGACAGGTCTGTATGATGTATAATGTACAGTTTGGACAGGTCTGTCTGGTGTACAGTGTGGACAGGTCTGTCTGATGTACAGTTTGGACAGGTCTGTCTGATGTACAGTGTGGACAGGTCTGTCTGATGTATGATGTACAGTTTGGACAGGTCTGTCTGATATACAGTTTGGACAGGTCTGTCTGATGTATGATGTACAGTTTGGACAGGTCTGTCTGATGTATAATGTACAGTTTGGACAGGTCTGTCTGGTGTACAGTTTGGACAGGTCTGTCTGATGTACAGTGTGGACAGGTCTGTCTGATGTACAGCTTGGACAGGTCTGTCTGGTGTATGATGTACAGTTTGGACAGGTCTGTCTGATGTATAATGTACAGTTTGGACAGGTCTGTCTGATGTACAGTTTGGACAGGTCTGTCTGATGTACAGTTTGGACAGGTTTATCTGATGTACAGTTTGGACAGGTCTGTCTGGTGTACAGTTTGGACAGGTCTGTCTGATGTACAGTTTGGACAGGTCTGTCTGATGTACAGTTTGGACAGGTCTGTCTGATGTATAATGTACAGTTTGGACAGGTCTGTCTGGTGTAGTTTGGACAGGTCTGTCTGGTGTACAGTTTGGACAGGTCTGTCTGATGTACAGTTTGGACAGGTCTGTCTGATGTACAGTTTGGACAGGTCTGTCTGGTGTACAGTTTGGACAGGTCTGTCTGGTGTACAGTTTGGACAGGTCTGTCTGATGTACAGTGTGGACAGGTCTGTCTGGTGTAGTTTGGACAGGTCTGTCTGGTGTACCGTTTGGACAGGTCTGTCTGATGTACAGTTTGGACAGGTCTGTCTGATGTACAGATTGGACAGGTCTGTCTGATGTACAGTGTGGACAGGTCTGTCTGATGTACAGTTTGGACAGGTCTGTCTGATGTATGATGTACAGTGTGGACAGGTCTGTATGATGTACAGTGTGGACAGGTCTGTCTGGTGTACAGTTTGGACAGGTCTGTCTGATGTATGATGTACAGTTTGGACAGGTCTGTCTGATGTACAGTTTGGACAGGTTTGTCTGATGTACAGTTTGGACAGGTCTGTATGATGTATAATGTACAGTTTGGACAGGTCTGTCTGGTGTACAGTGTGGACAGGTCTGTCTGATGTACAGTGTGGACAGGTCTGTCTGATATATGATGTACAGTTTGGACAGGTCTGTCTGATGTACAGTTCGGACAGGTCTGTCTGATGTACAGTTTGGACAGGTCTGTCTGGTGTACAGTTTGGACAGGTCTGTCTGATGTACAGTTCGGACAGGTCTGTCTGATGTACAGTTTGGTCAGGTCTGTCTGATGTACAGTTTGGACAGGTCTGTCTGATGTACAGTTCGGACAGGTCGGTCTGATGTAAGATGTACAGTTTGGACAGGTCTGTCTGGTGTACAGTTTGGACAGGTCTGTCTGGTGTACAGTTTGGACAGGTCTGTCTGGTGTACAGTTTGGACAGGTCTGTCTGATGTACAGTTTGGACAGGTCTGTATGGTGTACAGTTTGGACAGGTCTGTCTGATGTATGATGTACAGTTTGGACAGGTCTGTCTGATGTATGATGTACAGTTTGGACAGGTCTGTCTGATATACAGTTTGGACAGGTCTGTCTGATGTACAGTTTGGACAGGTCTGTCTGATGTATGATGTACAGTTTGGACAGGTCTGTCTGATGTATGATGTACAGTTTGGACAGGTCTTGTCTGATGTACAGTTTGGACAGGTCTGTCTGATGGACAGTTTGGACAGGTCTGTCTGGTGTACAGTTTGGACAGGTCTGTCTGATGTACAGTGTGGACAGGTCTGTCTGATGTACAGTTTGGACAGGTCTGTCTGATGTATGATGTACAGTTTGGACAGGTCTGTCTGATGTACAGTTTGGACAGGTCTGTCTGGTGTACAGTGTGGACAGGTCTGTCTGATGTATGATGTACAGTTTGGACAAGTCTGTCTGGTGTACAGTTTGGACAGGTCTGTATGATGTATAATGTACAGTTTGGACAGGTCTGTCTGGTGTACAGTGTGGACAGGTCTGTCTGATGTACAGTTTGGACAGGTCTGTCTGATGTACAGTGTGGACAGGTCTGTCTGATGTATGATGTACAGTTTGGACAGGTCTGTCTGATGTACAGTTTGGACAGGTCTGTCTGGTGTACAGTTTGGACAGGTCTTTCTGGTGTACAGTTTTGACAGGTCTGTCTGGTGTACAGTTTGGACAGGTCTGTCTGGTGTACAGTTTGGACAGGTCTGTCTGGTGTACAGTTTGGACAGGTCTGTCTGATGTATGATGAAAAGTGTTCAACTAAATTTCTCTAGTCATGCTGAGGCATAATTGATGAGATTTGATGTTTGCCTCGTCATGAATTATAAATATGATGTTTTCTCTCTTTTCCAGGTCCAGCACGAGGCCTTGCACATCTGTTTACCAGGAGAGAGAGCCTTGTCACCAGAGATAGAGTCCTGCAACTACAGATACTGAGGCCTTATCTAACACTGTATCAGGACCATTCTGCAGAGGAACCACCAGCTGAGTCCATTAATAACAACCTGACAGTTTCAGTTGTCTGGAGTAAAGGACCAGAAGTCATTGAGAGCAAGACAAGAGTCCCTGCCAAGGATTATGCCAATATAGCCTCCTCAGTATCTCCAGCAGACAACCACTCTAGAGGTGCTAACGCAGTCCCTCTCCAGCAGTAACCATGGACGACCATTGGCAGAACAATGTGAACCAGCAGGGCACTGAGATCCCCACCTACGGGGAGGGAGGCGGCCAGGAGTACCCCTACCAGGCTGACTTCCCTCAGCAGGAAGGAGGGGGAGACGAGGATGCCAGGAGCGATGCCACGGAGGGTCACGACGAGGACGCAGAGGCCATGTACGAAGGAGAGTACCAGGGGATCCCCCACCCTGACGAGATCAAGGCGGCCCAGCGGGCGGCCAGGGCCGAGGCCAGGAAGAAGGCCCGGCTGGCAGCAGCGATGCCGGATGAGGAGGACCTGGCAGAACAGTACGAGAACATCATGGAGGACTGTGGGCATGGCCGCTTCCAGTGGACCCTGTTCATCGTGCTGGGCATGGCGCTGATGGCGGATGGCGTGGACGGATTTGTGGTGGGCTTCGTGTTGCCTAGCGCCGAGAAGGACATGTGCTTATCCAACGCCAACAAGGGCATGCTGGGTAAGTCACAGGTAAAAGTTATTTGGGGGCGGTTCAATAAAACCTGTTGTTATGGAACACCTTCTGAGAATGGTTCTTCTAAACTGTTTGGTTCTTCTAAACTGTTTATGATAGTCTCTACATACTAAACTGTTTATGATAGTCTCTACATACTAATAGGTATACTGTATTGGATGGACTGCTGCCTGCTTCCTTGTGTTCAGCCTGTGTCCAGCCAATCAGAGAGTCTACCCTGTAGTGTTGGGCATGTAGCTGTCAGTCAAACACCATGGGGTCCTTCTGTCTCTGACACCCATGAAGATGCCTAAGGCCTGACTAAAATGAAGACAGTATCTGCTTGCACGAAGGAGAAGTAGACCTACCTGGCTCTACAATGATCAGTCTCAGTTTTCCCTGATCTTCAGCTAAATCAAATCAAGAGACAGAGATGGGTTTAGTGGCTTGTCCTTGGGGCTTCTGCTATAGCTCCCTCTCATGCCACCGACCTGCCAAAGCACTGAAGCTACATCCTGTTGTAACAGAGCACACTGAATACTGCCCTTCTACACTGTCTGCTTGACGTTAGTCTACAGTCATCAGTTATGCTATAACCACCCAGAACGTGTTATAACCTCTACAGTCATCAGTTATGCTATAACCACCCAGAATGTGATGTAACGTCTAAAGATATGCTGTAACCACCCAGAACGTGTTATAACCTCTACAGTTATCAGTTATGCTGTAACCACCCAGAACGTGTTATAACCTCTACAGTTATCAGTTATGCTATAACCACCCAGAACGTGTTATAACCTCTACAGTTATCAGTTATGCTATAACCACCCAGAACGTGTTATAACGTCTACAGTTATCAGTTATGCTGTTACCACCCAGAACGTGTTATAACCTCTACAGTTATCAGTTATGCTGTAACCACCCAGAACATGTTATAACGTCTACAGTTATCAGTTATGCTGTAACCACCCAGAACGTGTTATAACCTCTACAGTTATCAGTTACGCTGTAACCACCCAGAACGTGTTATAACCTTTACAGTTATCAGTTATGCTATAACCACCCAGAACGTGTTATAACCTCTACAGTTATCAGTTATGCTATAACCACCCAGAACGTGTTATAACGTCTACAGTTATCAGTTATGCTGTTACCACCCAGAACGTGTTATAACCTCTACAGTTATCAGTTATGCTGTAACCACCCAGAACATGTTATAACGTCTACAGTTATCAGTTGTGCTGTAACCATCCAGAAAGTGTTATAACCTCTACAGTTATCAGTTACGCTGTAACCACCCAGAACGTGTTATAACCTCTACAGTTATGCTGTAACCATCCAGAACGTGTTATAACGTCTACAGTTATCAGTTATGCTGTTACCATCCAGAATGTGTTATAACGTCTACAGATATCAGTTATGCTGTAACCATCCAGAACGTGTTATAACGTCTACAGTTATCAGTTATGCTGTTACCATCCAGAACGTGTTATAACGTCTACAGATATCAGTTATGCTGTAACCATCCAGAACGTGTTATAACCTCTACAGTTATGCTGTAACCATCCAGAACGTGTTCTAACGTCTACAGTTATCAGTAATGCTGTTACCACCCAGAACGTGTTATAACATCTACAGTTATCGGTAATGCTGTTACCACCCAGAACGTGTTATAACCTCTACAGTTATCAGTTATGCTGTTACCATCCAGAACGTGTTATAACGTCTACAGTTATGCTGTTACCACCCAGAACGTGTTATAACGTCTACAGTTATCAGTTATGCTGTTACCATCCAGAACGTGTTATAACGTCTACAGTTATCAGTAATGCTGTTACCATCCAGAACGTGTTATAACGTCTACAGTTATGCTGTTACCACCCAGAACGTGTTATAACGTCTACAGTTATGCTGTTACCATCCAGAACGTGTTATAACGTCTACAGTTATCAGTTATGCTGTTACCATCCAGAACGTGTTATAACGTCTACAGTTATGCTGTTACCACCCAGAACGTGTTATAACGTCTACAGTTATCAGTTATGCTGTTACCATCCAGAACGTGTTATAACGTCTACAGTTATCAGTTGTGCTGTAACCACCCAGAACGTGTTATAACCTCTACAGTTATGCTGTAACCACCCAGAACGTGTTATAACGTCTACAGTTATGCTGTAACCATCCAGAACGTGTTATAACGTCTACAGTTATGCTGTTACCACCCAGAACGTGTTATAACATCTACAGTTATCAGTTATGCTGTAACCACCCAGAACGTGTTATAACGTCTACAGTTATGCTGTTACCACCCAGAACGTGTTATAACGTCTACAGTTATCAGTTATGCTGTAACCACCCAGAACGTGTTATAACCTCTACAGTTATGCTGTAACCATCCAGAACGTGTTATAACCTCTACAGTTATCAGTTATGCTGTTACCACCCAGAACGTGTTATAACGTCTACAGTTATGCTGTAACCATCCAGAACGTGTTATAACGTCTACAGTTATCAGTAATGCTGTAACCACCCAGAACGTGTTATAACGTCTACAGTTATCAGTTATGCTGTAACCATCCAGAACGTGTTATAACGTCTACAGTTATCAGTAATGCTGTTACCACCCAGAACGTGTTATAACCTCTACAGTTATCAGTTATGCTGTAACCATCCAGAACGTGTTATAACGTCTACAGTTATCAGTTATGCTGTAACCATCCAGAACGTGTTATAACGTCTACAGTTATCAGATATGCTGTTACCATCCAGAACGTGTTATAACGTCTACAGTTATCAGTTATGCTGTAACCATCCAGAACGTGTTATAACGTCTACAGTTATCAGTAATGCTGTTACCACCCAGAACGTGTTATAAAGTCTACAGTTATCAGATATGCTGTTACCATCCAGAACGTCAATATGTTATCCAGCCCCAGACCCTCCAACTGAGTTAACAAGACCCTGACACCAGAACAGACCCATTCATCGTGTTATCCAGCCCCAGACCTTCCAACTGAGTTAACAAGACCCTGACACCAGAACAGACCCATTCATTGTGTTATCCAGACCCTCCAACTGAGTTAACAAGACCCTGACACCAGAACAGACGCATTCATTGTGTTATCCAGACCCTCCAACTGAGTTAACAAGACCCTGACACCAGAACAGACCCATTCATTGTGTTATCCAGCCCCAGACCCTCCAACTGAGTTAACAAGACCTTGACACCAGAACAGATCCATTCATTGTGTTATCCAGCCCCAGACCCTCCAACTGAGTTAACAAGACCCTGACACCAGAACAGACCCATTCATTGTGTTATCCAGACCCTCCAACTGAGTTAACAAGACCCTGACACCAGAACAGACCCATTCATTGTGTTATCCAGACCTTCCAACTGAGTTAACAAGACCCTGACACCAGAACAGACCCATTCATTGTGTTATCCAGCCCCTCCAACTGAGTTAACAAGACCCTGACACCAGAACAGACCCATTCATTGTGTTATCCAGCCCCTCCAACTGAGTTAACAAGACCCTGACACCAGAACAGACCCATTCATTGTGTTATCCAGACCCTCCAACTGAGTTAACAAGACCCTGACACCAGAACAGACCGATTCATTGTGTTATCCAGACCCTCCAACTGAGTTAACAAGACCCTGTCACCAGAACAGATCCATTCATTGTGTTATCCAGCCCCAGACCCTCCAACTGAGTTAACAAGACCCTGACACCAGAACAGACCCATTCATTGTGTTATCCAGCCCCTCCAACTGAGTTAACAAGACCCTGACACCAGAACAGACCCATTCATTGTGTTATCCAGCCCCTCCAACTGAGTTAACAAGACCCTGACACCAGAACAGACCCATTCATTGTGTTATCCAGCCCCTTCAACTGAGTTAACAAGACCCTGACACAAGAACAGACCCATTCATTGTGTTATCCAGCCCCTCCAACTGAGTTAACAAGAACCTGACACCAGAACAGACCCATTCATTGTGTTATCCAGCCCCAGACCCTCCAACTGAGTTAACAAGACCTTGACACCAGAACAGACCCATTCATTGTGTTATCCAGCCCCTCCAACTGAGTTAACAAGACCCTGACACCAGAACAGACCGATTCATTGTGTTATCCAGACCCTCCAACTGAGTTAACAAGACCCTGACACCAGAACAGACCCATTCATTGTGTTATCCAGCCCCAGACCCTCCAACTGAGTTAACTAGACCCTGACACCAGAACAGATCCATTCATTGTGTAATCCAGCCCCTTCAACTGAGTTAACAAGACCCTGACACCAGAACAGACCCATTCATTGTGTTATCCAGCCCCAGACCCTCCAACTGAGTTAACAAGACCCTGACACCAGAACAGATCCATTCATTGTGTTATCCAGACCCTCCAACTGAGTTAACAAGACCCTGACACCAGAACAGACCCATTCATTGTGTTATCCAGCCCCAGACCCTCCAACTGAGTTAACAAGACCCTGACACCAGAACAGAGCCATTCATTGTGTTATCCAGACCCTCCAACTGAGTTAACATGACCCTGACACCAGAACAGACCCATTCATTGTGTTATCCAGACCCTCCAACTGAGTTAACTAGACCCTGACACCAGAACAGATCCATTCATTGTGTTATCCAGCCCCTCCAACTGAGTTAACAAGACCCTGACACCAGAACAGACCCATTCATTGTGTTATCCAGACCCTCCAACTGAGTTAACAAGACCCTGACACCAGAACAGACCCATTCATTGTGTTATCCAGCCCCTCCAACTGAGTTAACAAGACCCTGTCACCAGAACAGACCCATTCATTGTGTTATCCAGCCCCTCCAACTGAGTTAACAAGACCCTGATACCAGAACAGACCCATTAATTGTGTTATCCAGACCCTCCAACTGAGTTAACAAGACCCTGATACCAGAACAGACCCATTCATTGTGTTATCCAGCCCCTCCAACTGAGTTAACAAGACCCTGTCACCAGAACAGACCCATTCATTGTGTTATCCAGCCCCAGACCCTCCAACTGAGTTAACAATACCCTGACACCAGAACAGACCCATTCATTGTGTTATCCAGACCCTCCAACTGAGTTAACAAGACCCTGACACCAGAACAGACCCATTCATTGTGTTATCCAGCCCCTCCAACTGAGTTAACAAGACCCTGACACCAGAACAGACCCATTCATTGTGTTATCCAGACCCTCCAACTGAGTTAACAAGACCCTGACACCAGAACAGACCCATTCATTGTGTTTCTCACCCCCAGCCACTCCCCCAGCCCCTCCCCCAGCCACTCCCCCAGCCCCTCCCCCAGCCACTCCCCCAGCACCTCCAGCTGTGACTGAGCTGTGACCTGGTTGAAGGCTAACTGTGATGCCTGAGGCCTGGTACAAGGACATACCGTTTGTAGAGGGGTAGCGTTTCGAAGGATACTAATCCACAGTGAGGTGCACTGACAGCCCACCACAGCAACACATGCCGCTAGTCTAAGCTGCTTATCCACTGTAATTAGGACTGTAGTATAAACCCAGGACAGTGGAGGCCCTAGAGACATGAGACATATACTGTAGCTGCTTACTCCACTGTAATTAGGACTGTAGTATAAACCCAGGACAGTGGAGGTCCTAGAGACATGAGACATATACTGTAGCTGCCTACTCCACTGTAATTAGGACTGTAGTATAAACCCAGGACAGTGGAGGCCCTAGAGACATGAGACATATACTGTAGCTGCTTACTCCACTGTAATTAGGACTGTAGTATAAACCCAGGAGAGTGGAGGCCCTAGAGACATGAGACATATACTGTAGCTGCTTACTCCACTGTAATTAGGACTGTAGTATAAACCCAGGACAGTGGAGGCCCTAGAGACATGAGACATATACTGTAGCTGCTTACTCCACTGTAATTAGGACTGTAGTATAAACCCAGGACAGTGGAGGTCCTAGAGACATGAGACATATACTGTAGCTGCTTACTCCACTGTAATTAGGACTGTAGTATAAACCCAGGACAGTGGAGACCCTAGAGACATGAGACATATACTGTAGCTGCTTACTCCACTGTAATTAGGACTGTAGTATAAACCCAGGACAGTGGAGGCCCTAGAGACATGAGACATATACTGTAGCTGCCTACTCCACTGTAATTAGGACTGTAGTATAAACCCAGGACAGTGGAGGCCCTAGAGACATGAGACATATACTGTAGCTGCTTACTCCACTGTAATTAGGACTGTAGTATAAACCCAGGACAGTGGAGGTCCTAGAGACATGAGACATATACTGTAGCTGCTGACTCCACTGTAATTAGGACTGTAGTATAAACCCAGGACAGTGGAGGCCCTAGAGACATGAGACATATACTGTAGCTGCTGACTCCACTGTAATTAGGACTGTAGTATAAACCCAGGACAGTGGAGGCCCTAGAGACATGAGACATATACTGTAGCTGCTGACTCCACTGTAATTAGGACTGTAGTATAAACCCAGGACAGTGGAGGCCCTAGAGACATGAGACATATACTGTAGCTGCTTACTCCACTGTAATTAGGACTGTAGTATAAACCCAGGACAGTGGAGGCCCTAGAGACATGAGACATATACTGTAGCTGCTGACTCCACTGTAATTAGGACTGTAGTATAAACCCAGGACAGTGGAGGCCCTAGAGACATGAGACATATACTGTAGCTGCTGACTCCACTGTAATTAGGACTGTAGTATAAACCCAGGACAGTGGAGGTCCTGGAGACATGAGACATATACTGTAGCTGCTTACTCCACTGTAATTAGGACTCTAGTATAAACCCAGGACAGTGGAGGCCCTAGAGACATGAGACATATACTGTAGCTGCTTACTCCACTGTAATTAGGACTGTAGTATAAACCCAGGACAGTGGAGGTCCTAGAGACATGAGACATATACTGTAGCTGCTTACTCCACTGTAATTAGGACTGTAGTATAAACCCAGGACAGTGGAGGCCCTAGAGACATGAGACATATACTGTAGCTGCTTACTCCACTGTAATTAGGACTGTAGTATAAACCCAGGACAGTGGAGGCCCTAGAGACATGAGACATATACTGTAGCTGCTTACTCCACTGTAATTAGGACTGTAGTATAAACCCAGGACAGTGGAGGTCCTAGAGACATGAGACATATACTGTAGCTGCTTACTCCACTGTAATTAGGACTGTAGTATAAACCCAGGACAGTGGAGGTCCTGGAGACATGAGACATATACTGTAGCTGCTTACTCCACTGTAATTAGGACTCTAGTATAAACCCAGGACAGTGGAGGCCCTAGAGACATGAGACATATACTGTAGCTGCTTACTCCACTGTAATTAGGACTGTAGTATAAACCCAGGACAGTGGAGGTCCTAGAGACATGAGACATATACTGTAGCTGCTTACTCCACTGTAATTAGGACTGTAGTATAAACCCAGGACAGTGGAGGCCCTAGAGACATGAGACATATACTGTAGCTGCTTACTCCACTGTAATTAGGACTGTAGTATAAACCCAGGACAGTGGAGGCCCTAGAGACATGAGACATATACTGTAGCTGCTTACTCCACTGTAATTAGGACTGTAGTATAAACCCAGGACAGTGGAGGTCCTAGAGACATGAGACATATACTGTAGCTGCCTACTCCACTGTAATTAGGACTGTAGTATAAACCCAGGACAGTGGAGGTCCTAGAGACATGAGACATATACTGTAGCTGCTGACTCCACTGTAATTAGGACTGTAGTATAAACCCAGGACAGTGGAGGCCCTAGAGACATGAGACATATACTGTAGCTGCTTACTCCACTGTAATTAGGACTGTAGTATAAACCCAGGACAGTGGAGACCCTAGAGACATGAGACATATACTGTAGCTGCTTACTCCACTGTAATTAGGACTCTAGTATAAACCCAGGACAGTGGAGGTCCTAGAGACATGAGACATATACTGTAGCTGCTTACTCCACTGTAATTAGGACTGTAGTATAAACCCAGGACAGTGGAGGTCCTAGAGACATGAGACATATACTGTAGCTGCTTACTCCACTGTAATTAGGACTGTAGTATAAACCCAGGACAGTGGAGGCCCTAGAGACATGAGACATATACTGTAGCTGCTTACTCCACTGTAATTAGGACTGTAGTATAAACCCAGGACAGTGGAGGCCCTAGAGACATGAGACATATACTGTAGCTGCTTACTCCACTGTAATTAGGACTGTAGTATAAACCCAGGACAGTGGAGGCCCTAGAGACATGAGACATATACTGTAGCTGCTTACTCCACTGTAATTAGGACTGTAGTATAAACCCAGGACAGTGGAGGTCCTAGAGACATGAGACATATACTGTAGCTGCCTACTCCACTGTAATTAGGACTGTAGTATAAACCCAGGACAGTGGAGGCCCTAGAGACATGAGACATATACTGTAGCTGCTTACTCCACTGTAATTAGGACTGTAGTATAAACCCAGGACAGTGGAGGCCCTAGAGACATGAGACATATACTGTAGCTGCTTACTCCACTGTAATTAGGACTGTAGTATAAACCCAGGACAGTGGAGACCCTAGAGACATGAGACATATACTGTAGCTGCTTACTCCACTGTAATTAGGACTCTAGTATAAACCCAGGACAGTGGAGGTCCTAGAGACATGAGACATATACTGTAGCTGCTTACTCCACTGTAATTAGGACTGTAGTATAAACCCAGGACAGTGGAGGTCCTAGAGACATGAGACATATACTGTAGCTGCTTACTCCACTGTAATTAGGACTGTAGTATAAACCCAGGACAGTGGAGGTCCTAGAGACATGAGACATATACTGTAGCTGCTTACTCCACTGTAATTAGGACTGTAGTATAAACCCAGGACAGTGGAGGCCCTAGAGACATGAGACATATACTGTAGCTGCTGACTCCACTGTAATTAGGACTGTAGTATAAACCCAGGACAGTGGAGGCCCTAGAGACATGAGACATATACTGTAGCTGCTTACTCCACTGTAATTAGGACTGTAGTATAAACCCAGGACAGTGGAGGCCCTAGAGACATGAGACATATACTGTAGCTGCTTACTCCACTGTAATTAGGACTGTAGTATAAACCCAGGACAGTGGAGGCCCTAGAGACATGAGACATATACTGTAGCTGCCTACTCCACTGTAATTAGGACTGTAGTATAAACCCAGGACAGTGGAGGCCCTAGAGACATGAGACATATACTGTAGCTGCTGACTCCACTGTAATTAGGACTGTAGTGTGTTAGTGTGTTAACATCCACATGGATCCCTCTGTCTTCATTTAGAAGTTGTTGTCACTGTGTTAACATCCACATGGATCCCTCTGTCTTCATTTAGAAGTTGTTGTTACTATGTTAACATCCAAATGGATCCCTCTGTCTTCATTTAGAAGTTGTTGTTACTATGTTAACATCCAAATGGATCCCTCTGTCTTCATTTAGAAGTTGTTGTCACTGTGTTAACATCCAAATGGATCCCTCTGTCTTCATTTAGAAGTTGTTGTTACTATGTTAACATCCAAATGGATCCCTCTGTCTTCATTTAGAAGTTGTTGTTACTATGTTAACATCCAAATGGATCCCTCTGTCTTCATTTAGAAGTTGTTGTCAGTGTGTTAACATCCAAATGGATCCCTCTGTCTTCATTTAGAAGGTGTTTTTTGACCCAGATTATGTCACTGTGTATTGCTAGATTATGTCACTGTGCTTTGACTTCACACATGATTCAGTTCAGTGAATGTGGGGGCTCAAGGCTCATAGCAGAGTGGATATCTTGAAAAATGACTTTCCCTGTTTCCTAATTCAGTAAGACCAGGTCAATAGGACAACGTGTCAAAGTGAGCCACCTAGTGGAGGAGAGGACGTCCACTCTGCTATGAGCCTTGAGCCCCTGTGTAAAGTCTGGCAACATAACATTACTGTACTATGAGCCTTGAGCCACTGTGTAAAGTCTGGCAGCACCACATTACTGTACTATGAGCCTTGAGCCACTGTGTAAAGTCTGGCAACATAACATTACTGTACTATGAGCCTTGAGCCACTGTGTAAAGTCTGGCAGCACATCATTACTGTACTATGAGCCTTGAGCCACTGTGTAAAGTCTGGCAGCACAACATTACTGTACTATGAGCCTTGAGCCACTGTGTAAAGTCTGGCAGCACAACATTACTGTACTATGAGCCTTGAGCCACTGTGTAAATTCTGGAAGCACAACATTACTGTACTATGAGCCTTGAGCCACTGTGTAAAGTCTGGCAGCACCACATTACTGTACTATGAGCCTTGAGCCACTGTGTAAAGTCTGGCAACATAACATTACTGTACTATGAGCCTTGAGCCACTGTGTAAAGTCTGGCAGTACAACATTACTGTACTATGAGCCTTGAGCCACTGTGTAAAGTCTGGCAGTACAACATTACTGTACTATGAGCCTTGAGCCACTGTGTAAAGTCTTGCAGCACAACATTACTGTACTATGAGCCTTGAGCCACTGTGTAAAGTCTGGCAGTACAACATTACTGTACTATGAGCCTTGAGCCACTGTGTAAAGTCTGGCAACATAACATTACTGTACTATGAGCCTTGAGCCACTGTGTAAAGTCTGGCAGTACAACATTACTGTACTATGAGCCTTGAGCCACTGTGTAAAGTCTGGCAGCACAACATTACTGTACTATGAGCCTTGAGTCACTGTGTAAAGTCTGGCAGCACAACATTACTGTACTATGAGCCTTGAGCCACTGTTTAAAGTCTGGCAGCACAACATTACTGTACTATGTGCCTTGAGCCACTGTGTAAAGTCTGGCAGCACAACATTACTGTACTATGAGCCTTGAGCCACTGTGTAAATTCTGGAAGCACAACATTACTGTACTATGAGCCTTGAGCCACTGTGTAAAGTCTGGGAGCACAACATTACTGTACTATGAGCCTTGAGCCACTGTGTAAAGTCTGGCAGCACAACATTACTGTACTATGAGCCTTGAGCCACTGTGTAAAGTCTGGAAGCACAACATTACTGTTCTATGAGCCTTGAGCCACTGTGTAAAGTCTGGCAGCACAACATTACTGTACTATGAGCCTTGAGCCACTGTGTACAGTCTGGCAGCATAACATTACTGTACTATGAGCCTTGAGCCACTGTGTAAAGTCTGGCAGTACAACATTACTGTACTATGAGCCTTGAGCCACTGTGTAAAGTCTGGCAGTACAACATTACTGTACTATGAGCCTTGAGCCACTGTGTAAAGTCTGGCAGCACAACATTACTGTACTATGAGCCTTGAGCCACTGTGTAAAGTCTGGCAGTACAACATTACTGTACTATGAGCCTTGAGCCACTGTGTAAAGTCTGGCAACATAACATTACTGTACTATGAGCCTTGAGCCACTGTGTAAAGTCTGGCAGTACAACATTACTGTACTATGAGCCTTGAGCCACTGTGTAAAGTCTGGCAGCACAACATTACTGTACTATGAGCCTTGAGCCACTGTGTAAAGTCTGGCAGCACAACATTACTGTACTATGAGCCTTGAGCCACTGTTTAAAGTCTGGCAGCACAACATTACTGTACTATGAGCCTTGAGCCACTGTGTAAAGTCTGGCAGCACAACATTACTGTACTATGAGCCTTGAGCCACTGTGTAAATTCTGGAAGCACAACATTACTGTACTATGAGCCTTGAGCCACTGTGTAAAGTCTGGGAGCACAACATTACTGTACTATGAGCCTTGAGCCACTGTGTAAAGTCTGGCAGCACAACATTACTGTACTATGAGCCTTGAGCCACTGTGTAAAGTCTGGAAGCACAACATTACTGTTCTATGAGCCTTGAGCCACTGTGTAAAGTCTGGCAGCACAACATTACTGTACTATGAGCCTTGAGCCACTGTGTAAAGTCTGGCAGCACAACATTACTGTACTATGAGCCTTGAGCCACTGTGTAAAGTCTGGCAGCACAACATTACTGTACTATGGGCCTTGAGCCACTGTGTAAAGTCTGGCAGCACAACATTACTGTACTATGAGCCTTGAGCCACTGTGTAAAGTCTGGCAGCACAACATTACTGTACTATGAGCCTTGAGCCACTGTGTAAAGTCTGGCAGCACAACATTACTGTACTATGAGGCTTGATTGACAGACTGACAGAATGAGATTAGGTGTGGGGATGATATACTGTCTGTCCGTCTGTCCGTTGGTCCATCCGTCCGTCTGTGTCCCTGCGGATTTGTTACTGTAGTGTCAATGTACTACTGGCTCATGTATATCTGTCTGTCTGTTTATGTCCCTGGCAGTACTAATACCTCTGTCTCTTTCTCTGTCTTTCTGTCTCTCTGTCTCTCTCTGTCTCTCTCGCTCTCTCTCTCAATTCAATTCAATTTGCTTTATTGGCATGACGTAACAATGTACTGTACATATTGGCGAATATTGTCAACAGGACAACAATAATAACAATAACCAAGGGTCAAAATAACCATATGCTGAACAATAACAATAAGCATACAGTAGAGTACATGTGCAGGTTGATTGGTCTGTCAGACACTGTCCCTCAACTTATGGCAGGCAGCAATGTAGTGCTCTGCCAACCCACAGCTCTCTGCGTCCTCCCCCAAGAGGACAGGTAGCCTATCCTCATCAGAGAGGTCTTTGAAACCTTGAATAAGAGTTTTACATTTTGAGAAATGAAACTCTCTAATTGTTTTTTATCTTTTACATTTTGTCTCGGGTTCTGCTGTGGTGCAGTGGTTGCACAGCCTTTCCTCTACAGGGAGCCATGTTTTCCTGTGTCTACCCTTCTCAATGGCAAGGCTGTGCTCACTGAGCCTGTACTTTGTCAAGGTTTTTCTAAGGTTTTGATCAGTAACCTTGGTCAAATAGTTTGCCACACGCTGGGAGTTTGGGCTCCTGAGTGGTGCAGTGGTCTAAGGCACTGCATCTCAGTGCTAGAGGCGTCACTGATTGTCCTTTCTATTGTCCTTTCTGGTTCAATTCCAGTCCCATAGGGCGGCGCACAATCAGCCCGGGTTTGGCCTGTTTAGGCTGTCATTGTAAATAAGAATTTGTTCTTAACTGACTTGCCTGGTTAAATAAAGCATTATAGAGCTCCTGGTCAGTAATTGGGCAGTCCAATGGATTTTGATTGTCCTTTCTATCTGGCATTGTTCTGCATCACTTTTAACGGTGTTATAGAGTGTTTTAAAATGGGTTGTCCATATGTCAAGATTGTATATCACTAATTCCTCCTGTATTAAATTTTTTTGGGGGGGTTTTCCAATTTTTCCAGAAGTTGTTTGTGTTTATGGACTGGGGCGGCAGGTAGCCTAGTGGTTAGAGGGGGTACTGCAGGTAGCCTAGTGGTTAGAGCGTTGGGCTAGATCTAATCCCCAAGCTGACAAGGTAAAAATCTGTCAAGGCAGTTAACCCACTGTTCCTAGGCTGTCACTGTAAATAAGAGTTTGTTCTTAACTGACTTAGTTAAATAAATAAATCTAAATAGCGTCAGCTGTTGTGCTGTGCTTTTTTGGTTCTGAGTGTACGTTTATATAGTTTTAAAGTCTCACAGCAATGAAGGCGTAATTCACCATTATTTGGGTCTCTGTACTTTTGGTTTGATAGTGTTCTAAGTTTTTTCCTTATACTTTTACAATCTGCATCAAACCAGTTGTCATCTATGGCCTTTTTTGTTTCGTTTTTTTTATCAATTTCCATTGTGCTTCTTTTGCCGTTTGCCTGAATATATAGTTGATGTTTTGTACTGATTGATGCCTACTTTACTGTGAGTGAATGTGCTATCCAGAAAGTTATCTCAGAGTGTTTGGATAATTTGGTTACTGGTTGCTTTCTGGTTTTCTTCTGTGCTGTTTTGGGCCCATCTGTATGAATGTCTGATGTTGTACAGCTTACTGGGCTGTGAATGTCTGATGTTGTAGTTCGGATTTGTACCAAATTATCAATCCTCCAGAGTCTCTGCCTTTATTGACAGAGCTGTGTTTCTCTCTCTCTCTGTTAACAGGTCTGTTGGTGTACGTGTCGATGATGGTGGGGGCAATCGTGTGGGGCAGCCTGGCGGATAAGATGGGCCGTAGGAAATGTCTGATCTACTGTCTGGCCATCGACTGTGTCTTCAGCTTCCTGTCCTGCTTCGCTCAGGGATACGGATTCTTCATCTTCTTCAGGTTCTGCTCCGGCTTCGGGTGAGATGACACTCTGTTGCTGAGATGGAGAGAGAGATGGAGAGAGAGATGGTGAGAGAGGAATGTAGAGAGGGATTGAGAGAGAGATGGAGAGAGATGGATGTAGAGAGAGGGATGGAGAGAGAGGGATGGAGAGAGGGATGGAGAGAGGGATGGAGAAAGGGATGGAGAGAGGGATGGAGAGAGAAGAATGGAGAGAGAGATGGAGAGAAAGATGGAGAGAGAGGGATGGAGAGAGTAATGGAGAGAGTGGGATAGAGAGAGAGATGGAGAGAGAGAGGGATGTTAGATGGAAACTAATGGTTCAGATATAAGGGGTATTTGTGACTGGCTGGCTGACCGGCCAATCAAATGTTCCTGGATCGTATTGAAAGGAATAAGGAAGTCCCTGATGTGACCCTGGTGTCCTGTGGGTCAGTCAGCCTTATGGGGTGAGCACCACTACCTTCTCACATCAACATAAAGGTCACAGAACACAGTGCTTTCATAATGATTACTGCAGGCTAGCTCTGTCTGGAGGACGCCCTGAGCCCAGCTCTGTCTGGAGGACGCCCTGAGCCCAGCTCTGTCTGGAGGACGCCCTGAGCCCAGCTCTGTCTGGAGGACGCCCTGAGCCCAGCTCTGTCTGGAGGACGCCCTGAGCCCAGCTCTGTCTGGAGGACGCCCTGAGCCCAGCTCTGTCTGGTGAACGCCCTGAACCCAGCTCCGTCTGGAGGACGCCCTGAGCCCAGCTCCGTCTGGAGGACGCCCTGAGCCCAGCTCCGTCTGGAGGACGCCCTGAGCTCTGTCTGGAGGACGCCCTGAGCCCAGCTCTGTCTGGAGGACGCCCTGAGCCCAGCTCTGTATGGAGGACGCCCTGAGCCCAGCTCCGTCTGGAGGACGCCCTGAGCCCAGCTACGTCTGGAGGACGCCCTGAGCTCTGTCTGGAGGACGCCCTGAGCCCAGCTCCGTCTGGAGGACGCCCTGAGCCCAGCTCTGTCTGGAGGACGCCCTGATCCCAGCTCTGTCTGGAGGACGCCCTGAGCTCTGTCTGGAGGACGCCCTGAGCCCAGCTCTGTCTGGAGGACGCCCTGAGCCCAGCTCTGTCTGGAGGACGCCCCATGAGCCCAGCTCTGTCTGGAGGACGCCCTGAGCCCAGCTCTGTCTGGAGGACGCCCCCTGAGCCCAGCTCTGTCTGGAGGACGCCCCCTGAGCCCAGCTCTGTCTGGAGGACGCCCTGAGCCCAGCTCTGTCTGGAGGACGCCCTGAGCCCAGCTCTGTCTGGAGGACGCCCTGAGCCCAGATCTGTCTGGAGGACGCCCCCTGAGCCCAGATCTGTCTGGAGGACGCCCCCTGAGCCCAGCTCTGTCTGGAGGACGCCCTGAGCCCAGCTCTGTCTGGAGGATGCCCCCTGAGCCCAGATCTGTCTGGAGGACGCCCTGAGCCCTGTCTGGAGGACGCCCTGAGCCCTGTCTGGAGGACGCCCTGAGCCCTGTCTGGAGGACGCCCCCTGAGCCCAGATCTGTCTGGAGGACGCCCTGAGCCCTGTCTGGAGGACGCCCCCTGAGCCCAGATCTGTCTGGAGGACGCCCTGAGCCCAGCTCTGTCTGGAGGACGCCCTGAGCCCAGCTCTGTCTGGAGGACGCCCTGAGCCCAGATCTGTCTGGAGGACGCCCCCTGAGCCCAGTCCTGTCTGGAGGACGCCCTGATCCCAGATCTGTCTGGAGGACGCCCCCTGATCCCTGTCTGGAGGACGCCCCCTGAGCCCAGCTCTGTCTGGAGGACGCCCTGAGCCCAGCTCTGTCTGGAGGACAGCCCTAACCCAGCCAAGGCCCGAAGATCATAACATCATGGTCCAGTCCCAAATGGCAGCCTATTCCCTATGAAGTTCACTTCCTCTGGGCTCTGGTCAGAAGATCACTTCCTCTGGGCTCTGGTCAGAAGTTCCCTTCCTCTGGGCTCTGATCAGAAGTTCCCTTCCTCTGGGCTCTGGTCAGAAGTTCCCTTCCTGTGGGCTCTGGTCAGAAGTTCCCTTCCTCTGGGCTCTGGTCTGAAGTTCCCTTCCTCTGGGCTCTGGTCAGAAGTTCCCTTCCTCTGAGCTCTGGTCAGAAGTTCCCTTCCTCTGGGCTCTGGTCAGAAGTTCCCTTCCTCTGGGCTCTGGTCAGAAGTTCCCTTCCTCTGGGATCTGGTCAGAAGTTCCCTTCCTCTGGGCTCTGGTCAGAAGTTCCCTTCCTCTGGGATCTGGTCAGAAGTTCACTTCCTCTGGGATCTGGTCAGAAGTTCCCTTCCTCTGGGATCTGGTCAGAAGTGGTGCATTACAAAGGGAATAGGTGACACTTGGACACACATCTTAACAGAACCCTTTACAGGGAGCCAAAGAGAACAGGTCCAGGTGTCTGGGGTTTTGTGGTTGGAACGTGAACGAGTCCCATGTTAGTTACGAAGCAACAGAAGAGCTGGGGTTTTGTGTGGTCGGAACGTGAACGAGTCCCATGTTAGTTATGAAGCAACAGAAGAGCTGTTCTTAATCTATTTCAAACAAAGTCCACAGAACAGGCAGAAAATACCTCCTCAAGAGGATTCCCACCTCATTTCACTGTTTCAACATTCCTGCTCATCTTAAAGAATATATTCAGCGTGTTTAAATGTCTCTAATATCTGGTGTATTGTTCCACCAGGATCGGAGGGACTATCCCCATCGTGTACACCTACTTCGCAGAGTTCCTCCAGATGGACAAGAGAGGGGAGCACCTTAGCTGGCTGTGTATGTTCTGGATGTTTGGTGGACTCTACGCCTCCTTCACCGCCTGGGGAATCATCCCTCACTACGGTACCAAGCCATATTGCTGTTATGTAATACTTTATGAATGTCATACTAGATTAATTGAGCGGTTTGGGCTTGATCTGATGCACTCTTTGAGCTCAGCTGTAACGTCACCCAGCAGGTAATGGACCTGACTGTGCTGTTGTTGTTGTTATTGATGATGATGGTGGTGATGATGGTGGTGATGGTGGTGATGATGGTGATGATGGTGGTGATGATGGTGATGATGGTGGTGATGGTGGTGGTGATGATGGTGGTGGTGATGGTGGTGATGGTGATGATGATGGTGGTGATGATGGTGATGATGATGATGGTGAGGATGATGGTGATGATGATGATGATGGCAGTGATGGTGGTGATGGTGGTGATGATGATGATGGTGATGATGGTAATGATGATGGTGATGGTGATGATGGTGATGATGGTGATGATGATGGTGGTGATGATGATGATGATGGTGGTGATGATGATGATGATGGTGAGGATGATGATGATGGTGGTGATGATGATGATGATGGTGAGGATGATGATGATGGTGGTGATGGTGGTGGTGATGGTGGTGATGATAGTGATGGTGATGGTGGTGATGATGGTGGTGATGATGGTGTTGATGGTGATGGTGTTGATGGTGATGAAGGTGATGGTGGTGATGGTGATGGTGGTGATGATGGTGATGATGATGGTGATGCTGATGATGATGGTGATGATGATGATGTGGTGATGGTGGTGATGATGATGGTGGTGATGATGGTGTTGATGGTGATGGTGGTGATGGTGGTGATGGTGATGGTGGTGATGATGATGATGGTGATGGTGGTGATGATGATGGTGGTGATGGTGATGGTGGTGATATTGATGATGGTGATGATGGTGATGATGGTGATGATGATGATGATGATGATGATGATGGTGGTGATGATGGTGATGATGATGGTGGTGGTGATGATTGTGGTGGTGATGGTGATGATGGTGGTGGTGGTGATGATGGTGGTGGTGATGGTGGTGATGATGATGGTGATGATGATGATGGTGGTGATGGTGGTGATGGTGGTGGTGATGGTGATGATGGTGGTGGTGGTGATGATGGTGATGATGGTGATGATGATGGTGATGGTGATGATGATGATGATGTGGTGATGATGGTGGTAATGGTGATAGTGATGATGATGATGGTGGTGATGATGGTGATGGTGGTGATGATGGTGATGGTGGTGGTGGTGATGATGGTGGTGGTGATGATGGTGATGATGATGATGATGATTGATGGTGGTGGTGATGGTGATGATGGTGGTGGTGGTGATGATGTTGGTGGTGATGGTGATGATGGTGGTGATGATGGTGATGATGGTGATGATGGTGGTGATGATGATGGTGATGATGGTGATGGTGAGGATGATGATGGTGGTGATGGTGGTGATGATGGTGGTGATGGTGGTGATGGTGATGATGGTGATGATGATGTTAGTGATGATGATGGTGATGATGGTGATGGTGAGGATGATGATGGTGGTGATGGTGGTGATGATGATGGTGGTGATGGTGGTGATGGTGATGATGGTGATGATGATGTTAGTGATGATGATGTTGGTGATGATGGTAATGAGGATGATGATGGTGAGGATGATTTTATAATCATTATTATTGTTGATGTTGTTGTTGTTGTTGATGTACACCACCGTTCAAAAGTTTGGTGTCACTTAGAAATGTCCTTGTTTTTGAAAGAAAAGCTTATTTTTTGTCTATTAAAATAACATCAAATTGATCAGAAATACAGTGTAGACATTGTTAATGTTGTAAATGACTATTGTAGCTGGAAACGGCTGATTTTTTATGGGAAATATACATAGGCGTACAGAGGCAATTTCGCGCATGGAAAAGCCTTCATTTCTCAGAACAAGAATAGACTGACGAGTTTCAGAAGAAAGTGCTTTGTTTCTGGCCATTTTGAGCCTGTAATCGAATCAAAAGGATCTACTAATGATCAATTAGCCTTTTAAAATGATAAACTTGGATTAGCTAACACAACGTGCCATTGGACCACAGGAGTGATGGTTGCTGAAAATGGGCCTCTCTACGCCTATGTAGATATTCCATAAAAGAATCTGCCGTTTCCAGCTTCAATAGTCATTTACGACATTAACAATGTTTACACTGTATTTCTGATCAATTTGATGTTATTTTAACGGACAAATAATGTGCTTTCCTTTCAAAAACAAGGACATTTCTAAGTGACCCCAAACTTTTGAATGGTGGTGTATGTTGTTGTTGTTGATGATTATGTTGTTGTTGCAGGCTGGGGGATCAGCCTGGGGACACAGTACCAGATCCACACCTGGAGAATATTCATCCTGGTGTGTATGTTTCCAGCCATCATTGCCCTCATTGGACTGGTCTTCATGCCAGAGAGCCCACGCTTCTTCCTGGAGGTAACAGACTGTGTGTGTGTGTGTGTGTGTGTGTGTGTGTGTGTGTGTGTGTGTGTGTGTGTGTGTGTGTGTGTGTGTGTGTGTGTGTGTGTGTGTGTGTGTGTGTGTGTGTGTGTGTGTGTGTGTGTGTGTGTGTGTGTGTGTGTGTGTGTGTGTACAGTATGCAGCTTATTTTTTTACCTTAATTTTACCAGGTAAGTTGTCTGAGAACACATTCTCATTTACAGCAACAACCTGGGGAATAGTTACAGGGGAGAGGAGGGGGGATGAATGAACCAATTGGAAGAATCAGGATGAGATTGTTGATATTATGACGACTCAGCAGCCACATAGCATTCTGATATTATGATGACTCAGCAGCCACATAGCATTCTGATATTATGATGACTCAGCAGCCAGATAGCATTCTGATATTATGATGACTCAGCAGCCAGAAAGCATTCTGATATTATGATGACTCAGCAGCCAGATAGCATTCTGATATTATGATGACTCAGCAGCCACATAGCATTCTGATATTATGATGACTCAGCAGTCACATAGCATTCTGATATTATGATGACTCAGCAGCCACATAGCATTCTGATATTATGATGACTCAGCAGCCAGATAGCATTCTGATATTATAATGACTCAGCAGCCACATAGCATTCTGATATTATGACGACTCAGCAGTCACATAGCATTCTGATATTATAACGACTCAGCAGCCACATATCATTCTGATATTATGATGACTCAGCAGCCACATATCATTCTGATATTATAATGACTCAGCAGCCACATAGCATTCTGATATTATGATGACTCAGCAGCCACATAGCATTCTGATATTATGATGACTCAGCAGCCACATAGCATTCTGATATTATGATGACTCAGCAGCCACATAGCATTCTGATATTATGATGACTCAGCAGCCACATAGCATTCTGATATTATGATGACTCAGCAGCCACATAGCATTCTGATATTATGATGACTCAGCAGCCACATAGCATTCTGATATTATGATGACTCAGCAGCCACATAGCATTCTGCCTCTCATAATAAAACAAGAACTAAATCCCACTGCTGTGTTGTTTCACACAGAGTTGAAACAGTTGAAACATCTCCCCCAGGCCCTTTTACATGGTATTCTACACTCTTAGAAAAAAGGGTTCCAAAAAGGTTATTCGGCTTTCCCCATAGGATAAACACTTTTGGTTCCAGGTAGAACCCTTTTTGGTTCCAGGTAGAACTCTTTCGGGTTCTATGTAGAACCAAAATGATTCCACCTATAAGCAAAAAGGGTTCTCCAAAGGGTTCTCCAAAGGGTTCTCCAAAGGGTTCTCCTATGGGGACAGTTCCTACATGGAACCCAAAAGAGTTCTCTCTGGAACCAAAAACGGTTCTACCTTGAACTAAAAAGGGGTTGTCCTATGGGGACAGCTGAAGAACCCTTTGAGGTTCTAGATAGCACCTTTTTTCTAAAAGTGTAGCTGTATATTCCAGTCGCTACATGTGATAGGCTGACAGATGTTTCTGTCTGTCTCTGTCAGAATGGGAGACATGACGAGGCCTGGATGATTCTGAGACAGGTCCATGATACCAACTGGAAGGCCAAGGGAGAACCAGAGAGGGTGTTCACGGTGAGTACACCACCGGTCAAACCAACAACTCTCCTCTAGTACAGTCAACCAGAGAGGGTGTTCACTGTGAGTACACCACCGGTCAAACCAACAACTCTCCTCTAGTACAGTCAACCAGAGAGGGTGTTCACTGTGAGTACACCACCGGTCAAACCAACAACTCTCCTCTAGTACAGTCAACCAGAGAGGGTGTTCACTGTGAGTACACCACCGGTCAAACCAACAACTCTCCTCTAGTACAGTCAACCAGAGAGGGTGTTCACTGTGAGTACACCACCGGTCAAACCAGCAACTCTCCTCTAGTACAGTCAACCAGAGAGGGTGTTCACTGTGAGTACACCACCGGTCAAACCAACAACTCTCCTCTAGTGCAGTCAACCAGAGAGGGTGTTCACTGTGAGTACACCACCGGTCAAACCAACAACTCTCCTCTAGTACAGTCAACCAGAGAGGGTGTTCACTGTGAGTACACCACCGGTCAAACCAACAACTCTCCTCTAGTACAGTCATGAGGACCATACTCCAAGTTCAATCTAATGTTATATAATCACTATTAGTTCAATCCAATGTTATATAATCACTACTAGTTCTATATCAATATAATGTTATAGAATCACTATTAGTTCTACAACAATATAATGTTATTTAATCACTATTAGTTCTATATGAAGATACTGTTATATAATCACTATTAGTTCTATAACAAGATAATGTTATTTAATCACTATTAGTTCTATATCAATATAATGTTATATAATCACTTAGTTCTACAACAATATGATGTGATATAGTCTCTCCTGTCCCTCCTGTCAGGTGTCCAACAATATAATGTTATGTAATCACGTAGTTCTACAACAATATGATGTGATATAGTCTCTCCTGTCCCTCCTGTCAGGTGTCCAACAATATAATGTTATATACTCCCTATTAGTTTACAATATGATGCGATATAGTCTGTCCTATCCTTCCTGGCAGGTGTCCAACAATGTAATGTTATGTAATCACGTAGTTCTACAACAATATGATGTGATATAGTCTCTCCTGTCCCTCCTGTCAGGTGTCCAACAATATAATGTTATATAATCACTTAGTTCTACAACAATATGATGGGATAAAGTCTCTCCTGTCCCTCCTGTCAGGTGTCCAACAATGTAATGTTATGTAATCACGTAGTTCGACAACAATATGATGTGATATAGTCTCTCCTGTCCCTCCTGTCAGGTGTCCAGCAATGTAATGTTATGTAATCACGTAGTTCTACAACACTATGATGTGATATAGTCTCTCCTGTCCTTGCTGTCAGGTGTCCAACATCACGACTCCTAAGACCCAGGAGGATGAGTTCATTGAGATCCAGAGTGACACTGGAACAGCCTTCCAGCGCTGGACCGTCAGACACACCAACCTCCTCAAACAGGTAACATCTGGACCATCAGACACACCAACCTCCTCAAACAGGTAACAGCTGGACTGTCAGACACACCAACCTCCTCAAACAGGTTACAGCTGGACTGTCAGACACACCAACCTCCTCAAACAGGTAACATCTGGACCGTCAGACACACCAAACTCCTCAAACAGGTAACAGCTGGACCGTCAGACACACCAACCTCCTCAAACAGGTAACATCTGGACCGTCAGACACACCAACCTCCTCAAACAGGTAACAGCTGGACTGTCAGACACCAACCTCCTCAAACAGGTAACAGCTGGACCGTCAGACACACCAACCTCCTCAAACAGGTAACATCTGGACTGTCAGACACACCAACCTCCTCAAACAGGTAACAGCTGGACCGTCAGACACACCAACCTCCTCAAACAGGTAACAGCTGGACCGTCAGACACACCAACCTCCTCAAACAGGTAACAGCTGGACCGTCAGATACACCAACCTCCTCAAACAGGTAACAGCTGGACCGTCAGACACACCAACCTCCTCAAACAGGTAACAGCTGGACTGTCAGACACACCAACCTCCTCAAACAGGTAACAGCTGGACCACCAGACACACCAACCTCCTCAAACAGGTAACAGCTGGACTGTCAGACACACCAACCTCCTCAAACAGGTAACATCTGGACCGTCAGACACACCAACCTCCTCAAACAGGTAACAGCTGGACTGTCAGACACACCAACCTCCTCAAACAGGTAACATCTGGACCGTCAGACACACCAACCTCCTCAAACAGGTAACAGCTGGACTGTCAGACACACCAACCTCCTCAAACAGGTAACAGCTGGACTGTCAGACACACCAACCTCCTCAAACAGGTACCAGCTGGACTGTCAGACACACCAACCTCCTCAAACAGGTAACAGCTGGACTGTCAGACACACCAACCTCCTCAAACAGGTAACAGCTGGACCGTCAGACACACCAACCTCCTCAAACAGGTAACAGCTGGACTGTCAGACACACCAACCTCCTCAAACAGGTAACAGCTGGACCGTCAGACACACCAACCTCCTCAAACAGGTAACATCTGGACCGTCAGACACACCAACCTCCTCAAACAGGTAACAGCTGGACTGTCAGACACACCAACCTCCTCAAACAGGTAACATATAGGAGCCATTTCAGGGAGGAGCCCCAACCGGGAATCAATCAGCATCCAGCGAATGTCAACACAAAACTTCAGACACCAAGAGATCCTAAACCCTAGGAGGACGCTAGGTTATGGATTTAGATTGCTACAATACATGTTCTTGATTCAAAATGTTAGAGAGTTTGTTGAAAACTGTCAATAACACTGCTGATAAGAGTGTGTTAGACTGTCAATAACACTGCTCATAAGAGTGTGTTGAAAACTGTCAATAACACTGCTCATAAGAGTGTGTTAAACTGTCAATAACACTTAAACTGTCAATAGCACTGCTGATAAGAGTGTGTTGAAAACTGTAAATAACACTGCTGATAAGAGTGCGTTGAAAACTGTAAATAACACTGCTGATAAGAGTGCGTTGAAAACTGTAAATAACACTGCTGATAAGAGTGCGTTGAAAACGGTCAATAACACTGCTGATAAGAGTGTGTTAAACTGTCAATAACACTGCTGATAAGAGTGTGTTAAACTGTCAATAACACTGCTGATAAGAGTGTGTTAAACTGTCAATAACACTGCTGATAAGAGTGTGTTGAAAACTGTCAATAACACTGCTGATAAGAGTGTGTTGAAAACGGTCAATAACACTGCTGATAAGAGTGTGTTAAACTGTCAATAACACTGCTGATAAGAGTGTGTCTGAACCAGGAGGATGGTTTGTGTTGTTTCCTCTCCAGGTGATGCAGAACGTGATGTCACTGGCAGCACCAGACCTCAGACTGCAGGGTCTCTTCCTGGCTATCGTCTGGTTCACCATGGCCTTCAGGTAAACAAACAGTAGTAACCTTTTGTTGTGAGTTTAACAATTCAACAAATCCCCCTGTTATTCCGTCAGGTGCTCCTCAACCAACACAGGAGATATCCAATCCAGTGAAAGCTATCCAGATGGTGAACGTCTGCATATCTAAAACTAACACGTGATAGCTTGCTACTTGTCGAGAGCACTGTTCAGTCACTATTGGACGTGTCAATCATGACGGGTTGACTGTTACTTCTGTTTCTCAGCTACCACGGACTGTCGGTGTGGTTCCCCGACATGATCAAGTACATGCAGTATGAGGAGTACGAGTCCAAGGTGAAACTCTTCCATCGAGAACGAGTGGAGCGATTCCACTTCAACTTCTCCCTGGTCAACCAGATCCACAAAGAGGGAGAATATGTCCACGACAAGTATGTCACAGTGATGACACGATGGGATATTTTGACTGGACAACTAGTACGTTACAATGTTGTCAGACGTCTCCACTGAAGCAGGGCTGTTCTCTCTAAAAAAGACTTGTGCTATCTCTCGTCTAGGTTCATGGATATAGAGATTAAGTCTGTGAAGTTTGAAGATTCCCTGTTTGAGAACTGCTACTTTGAGGACGTCAGGTCGACCAACACGTACTTCGAGAACTGCACCATCAAGAACACGGTCTTCTATAACACAGGTAGGTGTAATATCTGTGCAACGATTCTCAATTAATTTGTCCCTGATTCAAGCGCCACAGAGAGACCAGACAAGGTTGTACCTGTTCACCTTAGCCATTGAACCTCTTTCTGAGACTATCTGGATATGTGAGGTGTATTATGGATGTGATGTACAGTGCATTTGGAAGGTATTCAGACCTCTCAAATGTTTTCGCATTTTGTTACGTTACAACCCTATTCTAAAATGGATTAGAAATAAAAAAAATCCTCATCAAAATAAAATACCTCATAATGAGAAAGCGGAAACATGTTTTTAGAAATGTTTGCTAATTTATAAAAAATAAATACCTTATTTACATAAATATTCAGATTCTTTGCTATGACACTCGAAATTGAGCTCAGGTCCATCCTGTTTCCCCATTGATCATCCTTGAGATGTTCCTACAACTTGATTGAAGTCCACCTGTGGAAAATTCTACACATTTGAAATCATTTGGAAAGGCACACACCAGTTTATATAAGGTCCCACAGTTGACAGCGCATGTCAGAGCAAAAACCAAACCATGAGGTTGAAGGAATTGTCCGTAGAGCTCCGAGACAGGGTTGTGTTGAGGCACAGTTCTGGGGAAGGGTACAAAAACCCTTCTGCAGCATTGAAGGTCCCCAAGGACACAGTGGCCTCCATCATTCTTAAATCGAAGAAGTTTGGAACCACCAAGACTGTTCCTAGATCTGGCCGCCCAGTCAAACTGAGCAATCGTGGGAGAAGGACCTTGGTCAGGGAGGTGACCAAGAACCTGACTCTGGCAGAGCTCCATAGTTTCTATGTGGAGATGGGAGAACCTTCCAGGAGGACAACCATCTCTGCAGCACTTTCCCAATCAGGCCTTTAAGGTAGAGTGGCCAGACGGAAGCCACTCCTCAGTAAAAGGCACATGACAGCCCACTTGGAGTTTGTCAAAAGGCGCCTAAAGACTTTCAGACGATGAGAAACAAGATTCCCCTGTCTGATGAAACCAAGATTGAACTCTTTGGCTTGAGTGCCAAGCGTCACGTCTGGAGGAAACCTGGCACCATCCCTACGGTGAAGCATGGTGGTGGCAGCATCATGCTCTGGGGATGTTTTTCAGCGGCAGAGACTGGGAGACTAGTTAGGATCGAGGGAAAGATGAACTGAGATAAGTACAGAGAGATCCTTGATGAAAACCTGCTCCAGAGTGCTCAGGACCTCACACTGGGGCAAAGGTTCACCTTCCAACAGGACAACGACCCTAAGCACACAGCCAAGACAATGCAGGGGTGGCTTCGGGGACAAGTCTCTGAATGTCCTTGAGTGGCCCAGCCAGAGCCCAGACTTGAACCTGAACTCACATCTCTGGAGAGACCTGAAAATAGCTGAGCAGCAACGCTCCCCATCCAACCTGACAGAACTTGAGAGGATATGCAGAGAAAAAACTCCCAAAATACAGGTGTGCCAAGCTTGTAGCTTTATACCCAAGACAAGTCAAGGCTGTAATCACTGCCAAAGGTGCTTCAACAAAGTACTGAGTAAAGGGTCTGAATAATTAGGTAAATGTGATATTTCCATTTTTTTTTATTTTAAGACATTTGCAAAGATTTCTTAAAACCTGTTTTTGCTTTGTAATTCTGGTGTATTCATATATATATAATTCAGGGAATTAAAAACATATTGTAGAATAATGCTGTAATGTAACACAATGTAGAAAAAGTTAAGGGGTCTGAATTCTTTCTGAATGTAAATGAGATGTGGACATTGAACATAGCACAGATCCCCCTTATGATCTCATTTGTCCTTTATCTCTGTGATTGGCAGACCTTTGGGAAGACTCTAAGTTTATAGACTGTCGGATGGAGAACGCCACGTTTCTCCATCCGAAGAAAGGCTGCCATCTGAACTTCCAGGAGGAGAACGACATCGTCATCTACATGGTCAGCTTCCTGGGGAGTCTAGCGACACTGCCAGGCAACATCCTGTCAGCCCTCTTCATGGACAAGATAGGAAGGATCAAAATTATAGGTGAGGGAAGTGAAGACACGTATGTGGCTCAATGGGAAAATAATCAATGGTACAAAACAAACTGAAACTATGGCAGCAACTCTGAAATCATTCTCTCTCTCTCTCTCTCTCTCTCTCTCTCTCTCCCTCTCTGTCTCTTTCACTCTCTGTCTCTTTCCCTCTCTGTCTCTTTCACTCTCTGTTTCCCTCTCTGTCCCCTCCCTCTCTCTCGGTCTGTCTCTCTCTCTCCCTCACTCTCTCTCTCTCTCTCTCCCCCTCCTCTCTCTCTCCACCAGGTGGTTCTATGCTGATCTCAGCAGTCTGTACGTTCCTCCTGCTCCTCAGCTTCAGTCAGGGGGCAGTTATATTATTTCAGTGCCTTTTCTACGCTACCAGCGTCGCGGCCTGGAACGGACTGGAGGTTATCACAGTAGAAATCTACCCTTCTGCTAAAAGGTACAGAGAACCACAATCCCAATCCCCATGTCAATGTCCTGGTATCAGACTGATGTCAGTGTCAGTCATGATGAGGGATTTAGGTGGTCTTTGGAAATTGTGAATAATTGAAAGAGTTTTGTGGATAAATACTATAAACCAAAGGTTTTCAGGCTGTTTGAAATTGAACCAGGTAGTTTTTACTCAGACACCCGTGATCCATTGAAAACCTCCCGACCCACCGGTTGAGAACCACTGTTGTAAACTGTCCTTTAAGCACCCGTCCTAAACCCACCGATGTCTGTACCTTTCTCTTCCTCAGATGCACAGCGTTCGGAGTGCTGAACGGTACCTGTAAGCTGGCAGCCATTATTGGCAGCGTCGTCTTTGCCAAGTTCATCGGGATCACAAAGATCGTCCCCATTTTCCTGGCGTTCGCAGCGCTGGCCTGCGGAGGTCTGCTGGCCACTAAACTACCCGACACGCGGGAGAAGATCCTGGAGTGAAAACAAACATCTACGGGATCAAGGGTTGTACAATTCCTGTAACTTTCCACAGGTTTTCAAAACATCTTGGTTGGAGGATTCCCAGACTTCCTGCTTAAACGTGGGGATTTGGGGAAAGTTAGTGGAATTTTGCAAACCTTTACAACGTCACGGCCAAATAAAGCTGTCTGTACATATAGGGTGGTCCAGTTGGGAGACTTCCACATGGGATGTGAGCTGTGTGTGTGACAGAATAAGGGGATGGGCTTTCTGTTCCCATGGGGATGTAAAGAACGAATGGTACCCTCATCAAGACTTGTCACCATTTTACATTGTTTGAAATTGTGTTTCTCTTCTGTGCACCTTAAAATACCACCCCCCCATTAGTGCAGGACAAGTCACTCTGTATTTGGTATGTTTTAAAATGTGTTTTAAATTATTTTAAATGAAAATGAAAGAATAGGAGAGATGAGAAATATATCTACTTGGAAGACGACAGCCAGTTGAACCATGTTGTGCTTTTGATTTGAAACCAACAGTTCAGGAAAGGTATTGGGTTGACATTCGGGTTGGAATTCAACGACGGCTAATGTTTCAACGGAACGCTATTGTACGATTCAGAACCAATTTCCCAGTGTCCTTGTTCCATTCCATTTTGTGATAAGAGCTTTCATCTACGGCAGCCAGGTGTTTGAATTGTCCCATTTCCTCTTTGCCCTTAACTTTCCAGCTGGTCATGACACTGAATGTGGTCCAGAATCCCCTCTGTTCTATTCCACATCCCCCTTCTCTCCAAGGACTCTAGTTATATATATTCATCCCTTTGTATCGCTCAGCATCTTCATCTCCTGTTGTATCTATTAACCAGGACAACAACCTCATCTGCTGTTGTATCTATTAACCAGGACAACAACCTCATCTCCTGTTGTATCTATTAACCAGGACAACAACCTCATCTGCTGCACAGTGGATGCATCTGTTGACGTACCAATATGTTTGTTGTATTGTTTGTGTTCAGTCTCTCGTTTTCCAGTAGAGCTGTGTTCTAGATACTGATTCTGTTAAATCCTATCTAGTCTGTGTTCAGTCTCTCCTTTTCCAGTAGAGCTGTGTTCAAGATACTGATTTTGTTAAATCCTGTCTATTCTGTGTTCAGTCTCTCCTTTTCCAGTAGAACGATATTATTTCTGTTAAATCCTGTCTAGTCTGTGTTCAGTCTCTCCTTTTCCAGTAGAACGATATTGATTCTGTTAAATCCTGTCTAGTCTGTGTTCAGTCTCTCCTTTTCCAGTAGAACGATATTGATTCTGTTAAATCCTGTCTAGTCTGTGTTCAGTCTCTCCTTTTCCAGAAGAGCTGTGTTTTAGATACTGATTCTATTAAATCCTGTCTTGGTTGCCATGACAATGTAAGATATTTTTTTTCAAATAATTATGTGAAAATGTGAGTTTAGACATGATTATATTTTACTCTATTTTTAAAGTCCCTAAGTATCATTTACCCAGTACCCCCAACCCTGGTCCTCCAGTACCCCCAACCCTGGTCCTCCAGTACCCCCCAACCCTGGTCCTCCAGTACCCCCCAACCCTGGTCCTCCAGTACCCCCAACCCTGGTCCTCTAGTACCCCCAACCCTGGTCCTCCAGCAGACCCAACCCTGGTCCTCCAGTACCCCCAACCCTGGTCCTCCAGCACCCCCAACCCTGGTCCTCCAGCACCCCCAACTCTGGTCCTCCAGTACCCCCCAACATCTCAACTCTGGTCCTCCTGTACCCCCAACCCTCGTCCTCCAGCAACCCCAACCCTGGTCCTCCAGCACCCCCAACTCTGGTCATCCAGTACCCCCCAACATCTCAACTCTGGTCCTCCTGTACCCCCAACCCTGGTCCTCCAGTACCCCCCAACATCTCAACTCTGGTCCTCCTGTACCCCCAACCCTCGTCCTCCAGCACCCCCAACCCTGGTCCTCCAGCACCCACAACTCTGGTCCTCCAGTACCCCCCAACATCTCAACTCTGGTCCTCCTGTACCCCCAACCCTGGTCCTCCAGTACCCCCCAACATCTCAACCCTGGTCCTCCTGTACCCCCAACCCTTGTCCTCCAGTACCCCCCAACATCTCAACTCTGGTCCTCCTGTACCCCCAACCCTGGTCCTCCAGTACCCCCCAACATCTCAACTCTGGTCCTCCTGTACCACCAACCCTGGTCCTCCAGTACCCCCAACCCTGGTCCTCCAGTACCCCCCAACCCTGGTCCTCCAGTACCCCCCAACATCTCAACTCTGGTCTTCCTGTACCCCCAACCCTGGTCCTCCAGTACCCCCCAACATCTCAACCCTCATCCTCCAGTACCCCCCAACATCTCAACTCTGGTCCTCCTGTACCACCAACCCTGGTCCTCCAGTACCCCCCAACATCTCAACCCTCATCCTCCAGTACCCCCCAACATCTCAACTCTGGTCCTCCTGTACCACCAACCCTGGTCCTCCAGTACCCCCCAACATCTCAACTCTGGTCCTCCTGTACCCCCAACCCTGGTCCTCCAGTACCCCCCAACATCTCAACTCTGGTCCTCCTGTACCCCCAACCCTGGTCCTCCAGTACCCCCCAACATCTCAACTCTGGTCCTCCTGTACCCCCAACCCTGGTCCTCCAGTACCCCCCAACATCTCAACTCTGCTCCTCCTGTACCACCAACCCTGGTCCTCCAGTACCCCCCAACATCTCAACCCTGGTCCTCCAGTACCCCCCCCAATATCTCAACTCTGGTCTTCCTGTACCCCCAACCCCGGTCCTCCAGTACCCCCCAACATCTCAACCCTGGTCCTCCAGTACCCCCCAACATCTCAACTCTGGTCCTCCTGTACCCCCAACCCTGGTCCTCCAGTACCCCCCAACATCTCAACTCTGGTCTTCCTGTACCCCCAACCCTGGTCCTCCTGTACCCCCAACCCTGGTCCTCCAGTACCCCCCAACCCTGGTCTTCCTGTACCCCCAACCCTGGTCCTCCAGTACACCCCAACATCTCAACTCTGGTCTTCCTGTACCCCCCAACCCTAGTCCTCCTGTACCCCCAACCCTGGTCCTCCAGTACCCCCCAACATCTCAACTCTGGTCTTCCTGTACCCCCAACCCTGGTCCTCCTGTACCCCCAACCCTGGTCCTCCAGTACCCCCCAACCCTGGTCTTCCTGTACCCCCAACCCTGGTCCTCCAGTACACCCCAACATCTCAACTCTGGTCTTCCTGTACCCCCCAACCCTGGTCCTCCTGTACCCCCAACCCTGGTCCTCCAGTACCCCCCAACATCTCAACCCTGGTCCTCCAGTACCCCCCAACATCTCAACTCTGGTCCTCCTGTACCCCCAACCCTGGTCCTCCAGTACCCCCCAACATCTCAACTCTGGTCCTCCTGTACCCCCAACCCTGGTCCTCCAGTACCCCCCAACATCTCAACTCTGGTCCTCCTGTACCCCCAACCCTGGTCCTCCAGTACCCCCCAACATCTCAACTCTGCTCCTCCTGTACCACCAACCCTGGTCCTCCAGTACCCCCCAACATCTCAACCCTGGTCCTCCAGTACCCCCCCAATATCTCAACTCTGGTCCTCCAGTACCCCCCAACATCTCAACCCTGGTCCTCCAGTACCCCCCAACATCTCAACTCTGGTCTTCCTGTACCCCCAACCCTGGTCCTCCTGTACCCCCAACCCTGGTCCTCCAGTACCCCCCAACCCTGGTCGTCCTGTACCCCCAACCCTGGTCCCCCAGTACACCCTAATATCTCAACTCTGGTCTTCCTGTACCCCCCCAACCCCGGTCCTCCTGTACCCCCAACCCTGGTCCTCCAGTACACCCCAGGTTGTTGATGCTATATTTACATCAAAAACCTGTATCCACATTTCTAAGGAGAATGGTACTTTTTGACTTGATTGAGCTGTGTATGTGTGTGTGTGTGTGTGTGTGTGTGTGTGTGTGTGTGTGTGTGTGTGTGTGTGTGTGTGTGTGTGTGTGTGTGTGTGTGTGTGTGTGTGTGTGTGTGTGTGTGTGTGTGTGTGTGTGTGTGTGTGTGTGTGTGTGTGTGTGTGTGTGTGTGTGTGTGTGTGTGTGTGTGTGTATCTTAAATCCAAATGCTGTCTGTTTATTTAGTAAATACTTTAGTTTGACGACCAATGTTGTATTTGTTGTTGTACAATATTAGACCAGTTGTAAAATAAAAGCTGTATGATATAAGTCACATCAACCCTTCATGGTGGTACAGTCATATCAGGACACATCTATTCACTTTAGTCATATCAGGACACATTCACTTCACTTTACTCAATGTCTTGATTCACAAAAGGAACAACAGCGTCCTAGTAAAAGGAGGGAAGTTCAGGACAGAACTAAAGTTGACTATAACAAACCTCATCTTTTAAAGGTAATAGCTAGTTTCTTCAGGACAGAACTAAAGTTGACTAAAACAAACCTCGTCTTTTAAAGGTAATAGCTAGTTTCTTCAGGATAGCTGCAGCCAGATGTGTTATTTGGAGTCAGCCTTAACCCATTATTATAACCCTGACCTGCAGAACCCCCCCCCCCCCCCAAAGGAAAGACCACTATGAGATGGTAGACAAGAAAACATACTAACCTTTTTGTTTTGTTTTGTTTTGTGATGGTAAAACAATTAAATTGTGTTGTAATGTGTGTCTCGTTTCTGTCTCTGTGGAGTTGAAATGCTGTAGTATGTCTGGAGCTGGAGCTCATCCATCATTCTAGTGGGCAGTAATGTGTTTAAAATGTGTATATACAGTATGTATGATATTATAAATACTGTACCTCACGTGCCAATCGTAATAAGACTAAGCAATTGGTCTATAAAAAAATGTTTATCTGACTCCATAAAGATAATTAGCAATATACCAGAGACTATGGTTGAGATGGAGTAATAGACGATGAAGAAAGGTCTGAGACTGGAGTCTAAATACAAGTGGATTTAATTACTTTGTAAAACCAATGGACTCACATACAAGTCGTAAAGCATAATCTACAAGTCATGAAGCATAAGATACAAGTCGTAAAGCATAAGATACAAGTCATAAAGCATAAGATACAAGTCATAAAGCATAAGATACAAGTCATAAAGCATAAGATACAAGTCATAAAGCATAAGATACAAGTCGTAAAGCATAATATACAAGTCATAAAGCATAAGTTACAAGGCATTAATAATAAGCAATACAAGGCATTCTTCTAAGCATGAACAAATGAAACGAGACCTAGTTTCCAGTAACCTTAACACTCCCAGGCCCAATCTCCATAGGGTGTCACAGCGTTTAAAGGCTTGTGTGATGAGGGGATGAGACCAATGGAAATAAGACATAACTCCTTAGAGGACAATAAAACCCCGTTGCCTAATAGAGTCATTCAGAGTTCCCCCTGTACAGATACAAGTTACCACAGAGATCATACATCCATGCAGATAGCATCAGAGTTATCATCAGTTACCACAGAGATCATACAGATAGCATCAGAGTTATCATCAGTTACCACAGAGATCACACATCCATACAGATAGCATCAGAGTTATCATCAGTTACCACAGAGATCATACATCCATACAGATAGCATCAGAGTTATCATCAGTTACCACAGAGATCACACAGATAGCATCAGAGTTATCATCAGTTACCACAGAGATCATACATCCATGCAGATAGCATCAGAGTTATCATCAGTTACCACAGAGATCATACAGATAGCATCAGAGTTATCATCAGTTACCACAGAGATCACACATCCATATAGATAGCATCAGAGTTATCATCAGTTACCACAGAGATCATACATCCATATAGATAGCATCAGAGTTATCATCAGTTACCACAGAGATCACACATCCATACACAGTGGGGAGAACAAGTATTTGAAACACTGCCGATTTTGCAGGTTTTCCTACTTACAAAGCATGTAGAGGTCTGTAATTTTTATCATAGGTACACTTCAACTGTGAGAGACGGAATCTAAAACAAAAATCCAGAAAATCACATTGTATGAATTTTAAGAAATGTATTTGCATTTTATTGCATGACATAAGTATTTGATACATCAGAAAAGCAGAACTTAATATTTGGTACAGAAACCGTCCTAGAGACATTAACCACACTCAGGTTGTCATGGTTCCACCTGTCACCAGAGGACAGCAGAGACGTCCTAGAGACATTAACCACACTCAGGTTGTCATGGTTCCACCTGTCACCAGAGGACAGCAGAGACGTCCTAGAGACATTAACCACACTCAGGTTGTCATGGTTCCACCTGTCACCAGAGGACAGCAGAGACGTCCTAGAGACATTAACCACACTCAGGTTGTCATGGTTCCACCTGTCACCAGAGGACAGCAGAGACGTCCTAGAGACATTAACCACACTCAGGTTGTCATGGTTCCACCTGTCACCAGAGGACAGCAGAGACGTCCTAGAGACATTAACCAGACTCAGGTTGTCATGGTTCCACCTGTCACCAGAGGACAGCAGAGACGTCCTAGAGACATTAACCACACTCAGGTTGTCCTGGTTCCACCTGTCACCAGAGGACAGCAGAGACGTCCTAGAGACATTAACCACACTCAGGTTGTCATGGTTCCACCTGTCACCAGAGGACAGCAGAGACGTCCTAGAGACATTAACCACACTCAGGTTGTCATGGTTCCACCTGTCACCAGAGGACAGCAGAGACGTCCTAGAGACATTAATCACACTCAGGTTGTCACGGTTCCACCTGTCACCAGAGGACAGCAGAGACGTCCTAGAGACATTAACCACACTCAGGTTGTCATGGTTCCACCTGTCACCAGAGGACAGCAGAGACGTCCTAGAGACATTAACCACACTCAGGTTGTCATGGTTCCACCTGTCACCAGAGGACAGCAGAGACGTCCTAGAGACATTAACCACACTCAGGTTGTCATGGTTCCACCTGTCACCAGAGGACAGCAGAGACGTCCTAGAGACATTAACCACACTCAGGTTGTCATGGTTCCACCTGTCACCAGAGGACAGCAGAGACGTCCTAGAGACATTAACCACACTCAGGTTGTCATGGTTCCACCTGTCACCAGAGGACAGCAGAGACGTCCTAGAGACATTAAACACACTCAGGTTGTCATGGTTCCACCTGTCACCAGAGGACAGCAGAGACGTCCTAGAGACATTAATCACACTCAGGTTGTCACGGTTCCACCTGTCACCAGAGGACAGCAGAGACGTCCTAGAGACATTAACCACACTCAGGTTGTCATGGTTCCACCTGTCACCAGAGGACAGCAGAGACGTCCTAGAGACATTAACCACACTCAGGTTGTCATGGTTCCACCTGTCACCAGAGGACAGCAGAGACGTCCTAGAGACATTAACCACACTCAGGTTGTCATGGTTCCACCTGTCACCAGAGGACAGCAGAGACGTCCTAGAGACATTAACCACACTCAGGTTGTCATGGTTCCACCTGTCACCAGAGGACAGCAGAGACGTCCTAGAGACATTAACCACACTCAGGTTGTCATGGTTCCACCTGTCACCAGAGGACAGCAGAGACGTCCTAGAGACATTAACCACACTCAGGTTGTCCTGGTTCCACCTGTCACCAGAGGACAGCAGAGACGTCCTAGAGACATTAACCACACTCAGGTTGTCATGGTTCCACCTGTCACCAGAGGACAGCAGAGACGTCCTAGAGACATTAACCACACTCAGGTTGTCATGGTTCCACCTGTCACCAGAGGACAGCAGAGACGTCCTAGAGACATTAACCACACTCAGGTTGTCATGGTTCCACCTGTCACCAGAGGACAGCAGAGACGTCCTAGAGACATTAACCACACTCAGGTTGTCATGGTTCCACCTGTCACCAGAGGACAGCAGAGACGTCCTAGAGACATTAACCACACTCAGGTTGTCATGGTTCCACCTGTCACCAGAGGACAGCAGAGACGTCCTAGAGACATTAACCACACTCAGGTTGTCATGGTTCCACCTGTCACCAGAGGACAGCAGAGACGTCCTAGAGACATTAACCACACTCAGGTTGTCATGGTTCCACCTGTCACCAGAGGACAGCAGAGACGTCCTAGAGACATTAACCACACTCAGGTTGTCATGGTTCCACCTGTCACCAGAGGACAGCAGAGACGTCCTAGAGACATTAACCACACTCAGGTTGTCATGGTTCCACCTGTCACCAGAGGACAGCAGAGACGTCCTAGAGACATTAACCACACTCAGGTTGTCATGGTTCCACCTGTCACCAGAGGACAGCAGAGACGTCCTAGAGACATTAACCACACTCAGGTTGTCATGGTTCCACCTGTCACCAGAGGACAGCAGAGACCGTCCTAGAGACATTAACCACACTCAGGTTGTCATGGTTCCACCTGTCACCAGAGGACAGCAGAGACGTCCTAGAGACATTAACCACACTCAGGTTGTCATGGTTCCACCTGTCACCAGAGGACAGCAGAGACGTCCTAGAGACATTAACCACACTCAGGTTGTCATGGTTCCACCTGTCACCAGAGGACAGCAGAGACGTCCTAGAGACATTAACCACACTCAGGTTGTCATGGTTCCACCTGTCACCAGAGGACAGCAGAGACGTCCTAGAGACATTAACCACACTCAGGTTGTCATGGTTCCACCTGTCACCAGAGGACAGCAGAGACGTCCTAGAGACATTAACCACACTCAGGTTGTCATGGTTCCACCTGTCACCAGAGGACAGCAGAGACGTCCTAGAGACATTAACCACACTCAGGTTGTCATGGTTCCACCTGTCACCAGAGGACAGCAGAGACGTCCTAGAGACATTAACCACACTCAGGTTGTCATGGTTCCACCTGGCACCAGAGGACAGCAGAGACCGTCCTAGAGACATTAACCACACTCAGGTTGTCATGGTTCCACCTGTCACCAGAGGACAGCAGAGACGTCCTAGAGACATTAACCACACTCAGGTTGTCATGGTTCCACCTGTCACCAGAGGACAGCAGAGACGTCCTAGAGACATTAACCACACTCAGGTTGTCATGGTTCCACCTGGCACCAGAGGACAGCAGAGACCGTCCTAGAGACATTAACCACACTCAGGTTGTCATGGTTCCACCTGTCACCAGAGGACAGCAGAGACGTCCTAGAGACATTAACCACACTCAGGTTGTCATGGTTCCACCTGTCACCAGAGGACAGCAGAGACGTCCTAGAGACATTAACCACACTCAGGTTGTCATGGTTCCACCTGTCACCAGAGGACAGCAGAGACGTCCTAGAGACATTAACCACACTCAGGTTGTCATGGTTCCACCTGTCACCAGAGGACAGCAGAGACGTCCTAGAGACATTAACCACACTCAGGTTGTCATGGTTCCACCTGTCACCAGAGGACAGCAGAGACGTCCTAGAGACATTAACCACACTCAGGTTGTCATGGTTCCACCTGTCACCAGAGGACAGCAGAGACGTCCTAGAGACATTAACCACACTCAGGTTGTCATGGTTCCACCTGTCACCAGAGGACAGCAGAGACGTCCTAGAGACATTAACCACACTCAGGTTGTCATGGTTCCACCTGTCACCAGAGGACAGCAGAGACGTCCTAGAGACATTAACCACACTCAGGTTGTCATGGTTCCACCTGTCACCAGAGGACAGCAGAGACGTCCTAGAGACATTAACCACACTCAGGTTGTCATGGTTCCACCTGTCACCAGAGGACAGCAGAGACGTCCTAGAGACATTAACCACACTCAGGTTGTCATGGTTCCACCTGTCACCAGAGGACAGCAGAGACCGTCCTAGAGACATTAACCACACTCAGGTTGTCATGGTTCCACCTGTCACCAGAGGACAGCAGAGACGTCCTAGAGACATTAACCACACTCAGGTTGTCATGGTTCCACCTGTCACCAGAGGACAGCAGAGACGTCCTAGAGACATTAACCACACTCAGGTTGTCATGGTTCCACCTGTCACCAGAGGACAGCAGAGACGTCCTAGAGACATTAATCACACTCAGGTTGTCACGGTTCCACCTGTCACCAGAGGACAGCAGAGACGTCCTAGAGACATTAACCACACTCAGGTTGTCATGGTTCCACCTGTCACCAGAGGACAGCAGAGACCGTCCTAGAGACATTAACCACACTCAGGTTGTCATGGTTCCACCTGTCACCAGAGGACAGCAGAGACGTCCTAGAGACATTAACCACACTCAGGTTGTCATGGTTCCACCTGTCACCAGAGGACAGCAGAGACGTCCTAGAGACATTAACCACACTCAGGTTGTCATGGTTCCACCTGTCACCAGAGGACAGCAGAGACGTCCTAGAGACATTAACCAGACTCAGGTTGTCATGGTTCCACCTGTCACCAGAGGACAGCAGAGACGTCCTAGAGACATTAACCACACTCAGGTTGTCATGGTTCCACCTGTCACCAGAGGACAGCAGAGACGTCCTAGAGACATTAACCACACTCAGGTTGTCATGGTTCCACCTGTCACCAGAGGACAGCAGAGACGTCCTAGAGACATTAACCACACTCAGGTTGTCATGGTTCCACCTGTCACCAGAGGACAGCAGAGACGTCCTAGAGACATTAATCACACTCAGGTTGTCACGGTTCCACCTGTCACCAGAGGACAGCAGAGACGTCCTAGAGACATTAACCACACTCAGGTTGTCACGGTTCCACCTGTCACCAGAGGACAGCAGAGACGTCCTAGAGACATTAACCACACTCAGGTTGTCATGGTTCCACCTGTCACCAGAGGACAGCAGAGACGTCCTAGAGACATTAACCACACTCAGGTTGTCCTGGTTCCACCTGTCACCAGAGGACAGCAGAGACGTCCTAGAGACATTAACCACACTCAGGTTGTCCTGGTTCCACCTGTCACCAGAGGACAGCAGAGACGTCCTAGAGACATTAACCACACTCAGGTTGTCATGGTTCCACCTGGCACCAGAGGACAGCAGAGACGTCCTAGAGACATTAACCACACTCAGGTTGTCATGGTTCCACCTGTCACCAGAGGACAGCAGAGACGTCCTAGAGACATTAACCACACTCAGGTTGTCATGGTTCCACCTGTCACCAGAGGACAGCAGAGACGTCCTAGAGACATTAACCACACTCAGGTTGTCATGGTTCCACCTGTCACCAGAGGACAGCAGAGACGTCCTAGAGACATTAACCACACTCAGGTTGTCATGGTTCCACCTGTCACCAGAGGACAGCAGAGACGTCCTAGAGACATTAACCACACTCAGGTTGTCCTGGTTCCACCTGTCACCAGAGGTTAGCAGAGACGTCCTAGAGACATTAACCACACTCAGGTTGTCATGGTTCCACCTGTCACCAGAGGACAGCAGAGACGTCCTAGAGACATTAACCACACTCAGGTTGTCATGGTTCCACCTGTCACCAGAGGACAGCAGAGACGTCCTAGAGACATTAACCACACTCAGGTTGTCATGGTTCCACCTGTCACCAGAGGACAGCAGAGACGTCCTAGAGACATTAACCACACTCAGGTTGTCATGGTTCCACCTGTCACCAGAGGACAGCAGAGACGTCCTAGAGACATTAACCACACTCAGGTTGTCATGGTTCCACCTGTCACCAGAGGACAGCAGAGACGTCCTAGAGACATTAACCACACTCAGGTTGTCATGGTTCCACCTGTCACCAGAGGACAGCAGAGACGTCCTAGAGACATTAACCACACTCAGGTTGTCATGGTTCCACCTGTCACCAGAGGACAGCAGAGACGTCCTAGAGACATTAACCACACTCAGGTTGTCATGGTTCCACCTGTCACCAGAGGACAGCAGAGACGTCCTAGAGACATTAACCACACTCAGGTTGTCATGGTTCCACCTGTCACCAGAGGACAGCAGAGACGTCCTAGAGACATTAACCACACTCAGGTTGTCATGGTTCCACCTGTCACCAGAAGACAGCAGAGACGTCCTAGAGACATTAACCACACTCAGGTTGTCATGGTTCCACCTGTCACCAGAGGACAGCAGAGACGTCCTAGAGACATTAACCACACTCAGGTTGTCATGGTTCCACCTGTCACCAGAGGACAGCAGAGACGTCCTAGAGACATTAACCACACTCAGGTTGTCATGGTTCCACCTGTCACCAGAGGACAGCAGAGACGTCCTAGAGACATTAACCACACTCAGGTTGTCATGGTTCCACCTGTCACCAGAGGACAGCAGAGACGTCCTAGAGACATTAACCACACTCAGGTTGTCCTGGTTCCACCTGTCACCAGAGGACAGCAGAGACGTCCTAGAGACATTAACCACACTCAGGTTGTCATGGTTCCACCTGTCACCAGAGGACAGCAGAGACGTCCTAGAGACATTAACCACACTCAGGTTGTCATGGTTCCACCTGTCACCAGAAGACAGCAGAGACGTCCTAGAGACATTAACCACACTCAGGTTGTCATGGTTCCACCTGTCACCAGAGGACAGCAGAGACGTCCTAGAGACATTAACCACACTCAGGTTGTCATGGTTCCACCTGTCACCAGAGGACAGCAGAGACGTCCTAGAGACATTAACCACACTCAGGTTGTCCTGGTTCCACCTGTCACCAGAGGACAGCAGAGACGTCCTAGAGACATTAACCACACTCAGGTTGTCATGGTTCCACCTGTCACCAGAGGACAGCAGAGACCGTCCTAGAGACATTAACCACACTCAGGTTGTCATGGTTCCACCTGTCACCAGAGGACAGCAGAGACGTCCTAGAGACATTAACCACACTCAGGTTGTCATGGTTCCACCTGTCACCAGAGGACAGCAGAGACGTCCTAGAGACATTAACCACACTCAGGTTGTCATGGTTCCACCTGTCACCAGAGGACAGCAGAGACGTCCTAGAGACATTAACCACACTCAGGTTGTCATGGTTCCACCTGTCACCAGAGGACAGCAGAGACCGTCCTAGAGACATTAACCACACTCAGGTTGTCATGGTTCCACCTGTCACCAGAGGACAGCAGAGACGTCCTAGAGACATTAACCACACTCAGGTTGTCATGGTTCCACCTGTCACCAGAGGACAGCAGAGACGTCCTAGAGACATTAACCACACTCAGGTTGTCATGGTTCCACCTGTCACCAGAGGACAGCAGAGACGTCCTAGAGACATTAACCACACTCAGGTTGTCATGGTTCCACCTGTCACCAGAGGACAGCAGAGACGTCCTAGAGACATTAACCACACTCAGGTTGTCATGGTTCCACCTGTCACCAGAGGACAGCAGAGACCGTCCTAGAGACATTAACCACACTCAGGTTGTCATGGTTCCACCTGTCACCAGAGGACAGCAGAGACGTCCTAGAGACATTAACCACACTCAGGTTGTCCTGGTTCCACCTGTCACCAGAGGACAGCAGAGACCGTCCTAGAGACATTAACCACACTCAGGTTGTCATGGTTCCACCTGTCACCAGAGGACAGCAGAGACGTCCTAGAGACATTAACCACACTCAGGTTGTCATGGTTCCACCTGTCACCAGAGGAAAGCAGAGACGTCCTAGAGACATTAACCACACTCAGGTTGTCATGGTTCCACCTGTCACCAGAGGACAGCAGAGACGTCCTAGAGACATTAACCACACTCAGGTTGTCATGGTTCCACCTGTCACCAGAGGACAGCAGAGACGTCCTAGAGACATTAACCACACTCAGGTTGTCATGGTTCCACCTGTCACCAGAGGACAGCAGAGACCGTCCTAGAGACATTAACCACACTCAGGTTGTCATGGTTCCACCTGTCACCAGAGGACAGCAGAGACGTCCTAGAGACATTAACCACACTCAGGTTGTCATGGTTCCACCTGTCACCAGAGGACAGCAGAGACGTCCTAGAGACATTAACCACACTCAGGTTGTCATGGTTCCACCTGTCACCAGAGGACAGCAGAGACGTCCTAGAGACATTAACCACACTCAGGTTGTCATGGTTCCACCTGTCACCAGAGGACAGCAGAGACGTCCTAGAGACATTAACCACACTCAGGTTGTCATGGTTCCACCTGTCACCAGAAGACAGCAGAGACGTCCTAGAGACATTAACCACACTCAGGTTGTCATGGTTCCACCTGTCACCAGAGGACAGCAGAGACGTCCTAGAGACATTAACCCCACTCAGGTTGTCATGGTTCCACCTGTCACCAGAGGACAGCAGAGACGTCCTAGAGACATTAACCACACTCAGGTTGTCATGGTTCCACCTGTCACCAGAGGACAGCAGAGACGTCCTAGAGACATTAACCACACTCAGGTTGTCATGGTTCCACCTGTCACCAGAGGACAGCAGAGACGTCCTAGAGACATTAACCACACTCAGGTTGTCATGGTTCCACCTGTCACCAGAGGACAGCAGAGACGTCCTAGAGACATTAACCACACTCAGGTTGTCCTGGTTCCACCTGTCACCAGAGGACAGCAGAGACGTCCTAGAGACATTAACCACACTCAGGTTGTCATGGTTCCACCTGTCACCAGAGGACAGCAGAGACGTCCTAGAGACATTAACCACACTCAGGTTGTCATGGTTCCACCTGTCACCAGAGGACAGCAGAGACGTCCTAGAGACATTAACCACACTCAGGTTGTCATGGTTCCACCTGTCACCAGAGGACAGCAGAGACGTCCTAGAGACATTAACCACACTCAGGTTGTCCTGGTTCCACCTGTCACCAGAGGACAGCAGAGACGTCCTAGAGACATTAACCACACTCAGGTTGTCATGGTTCCACCTGTCACCAGAGGACAGCAGAGACGTCCTGGAGACATTAACCACACTCAGGTTGTCATGGTTCCACCTGTCACCAGAGGACAGCAGAGACGTCCTAGAGACATTAACCACACTCAGGTTGTCATGGTTCCACCTGTCACCAGAGGACAGCAGAGACGTCCTAGAGACATTAACCACACTCAGGTTGTCATGGTTCCACCTGTCACCAGAGGACAGCAGAGACCGTCCTAGAGACATTAACCACACTCAGGTTGTCATGGTTCCACCTGTCACCAGAGGACAGCAGAGACGTCCTAGAGACATTAACCACACTCAGGTTGTCATGGTTCCACCTGTCACCAGAGGACAGCAGAGACGTCCTAGAGACATTAACCACACTCAGGTTGTCATGGTTCCACCTGTCACCAGAGGACAGCAGAGACCATTCTAGAGACATGGGCTTGTAAGTAAGCATTTCACTGTCTGTTCTACCTATACCTGTTGTATTCTGTGCATGTGACAAATATTTAATTTTTTGATGTTGTGTTAAATATTATAGCCTTTTGCTGTGGGTCATCTGACTCTGGGTCAGTAGATAAAGGACCTCATCTGACTCTGGGTCAGTAGATAAAGGACCTCATCTGACTCTGGGTCAGTAGATAAAGGACCTCATCTGACTCTGGGTCAGTAGATAAAGGGCCTCATCTGACTCTGGGTCAGTAGATAAAGGGCCTCATCTGACTCTGGGTCAGTAGATAAAGGACCTCATCTGACTCTGGGTCAGTAGATAAAGGGCCTCATCTGACTCTGGGTCAGTAGATAAAGGACCTCATCTGACTCTGGGTCAGTAGATAAAGGACCTCATCTGACTCTGGGTCAGTAGATAAAGGGCCTCATCTGACTCTGGGTCAGTAGATAAAGGACCTCATCTGACTCTGGGTCAGTAGATAAAGGGCCTCATCTGACTCTGGGTCAGTAGATAAAGGACCTCATCTGACTCTGGGTCAGTAGATAAAGGGCCTCATCTGACTCTGGGTCAGTAGATAAAGGACCTCATCTGACTGGGTCAGTAGATAAAGGACCTCATCTGACTCTGGGTCAGTAGATAAAGGGCCTCATCTGACTCTGGGTCAGTAGATAAAGGACCTCATCTGACTCTGGGTCAGTAGATAAAGGGCCCCATCTGACTCTGGGTCAGTAGATAAAGGGCCTCATCTGACTCTGGGTCAGTAGATAAACAGCTTCAACTGACTATGGGTCAGTAGATAAAGAGCCTTTTTGCCAAAATCTCTAGGTATCCCTTTAAGATCCACAGCAAGTAGGCCAGGCCAGGAGAGGATTCTGCCATTGAAGCTGGGGAGTGCAGGTCTACCTGGGAGATGTGCTGGGTTACAGGTCTACCAGGGAGAGGTGCTGGGTTACAGGTCTACCGGGGAGAGGTGCTGGGGTACAGGTCTACCAGGAAGAGGTGCTGGGGTACAGGTCTACCAGGGAGAGGTGCTGGGGTACAGGTCTACCAGGGACAGGTCTACCAGGGAGAGGTGCTGGGGTACAGGTCTACCAGGGAGAGGTGCTGGGGTACAGGTCTACCAGGGAGAGGTGCTGGGGTACAGGTCTACCAGGGAGAGGTGCTGGGGTACAGGTCTACCAGGGAGAGGTGCTGGGTACAGGTCAACCGGGAAGTGGTGTGTTTCAGTAGAAAAGGTTGGTCCATGATGCCGACGTAACATCTATGCTCACGTGGGCGTGGCCACTGACTAGTTAATCTTTATATGACAATCCATACTCTCATTTTGGAGGTTAACATCACATTACGTCTTTTCACAAATAGTTTCATGTTTAATCACATGCGTTTCACAATAATTGAATGTAAACCTGACAGCTGGGAAATGTACACTTTAAGAGATACAGTTATGTGTGTTTCCTGTCTTTCATGAGATCACCAAATGAAAGGGCCACTTCATGACACTAGTAACAACATAACACTAACATGTTGTTACATAGACAGTGAAGGAGGCTAGGTGGAGCAGCTCCCTAGTAACAACATAACACTAACATGTTGTTACATAGACAGTGAAGGAGGCTAGGTGGAGCAGCTCCCTAGTAACAACATAACACTAACATGTTGTTACATAGACAGTGAAGGAGGCTAGGTGGAGCAGCTCCCTAGTAACAACATAACACTAACATGTTGTTACATAGACAGTGAAGGAGGCTAGGTGGAGCAGCTCCCTAGTAACAACATAACACTAACATGTTGTTACATAGACAGTGAAGGAGGCTAGGTGGAGCAGCTCCCTAGTAACCACATAACACTAACATGTTGTTACATAGACAGTGAATGAGGCTAGGTGGAGCAGCTCCCTAGTAACAACATAACACCAACATGTTGTTACATAGACAGTGAAGGAGGCTAGGTGGAGCAGCTCCCTAGTAACAACATAACACTAACATGTTGTTACATAGACAGTGAAGGAGGCTAGGTGGAGCAGCTCCCTAGTAACCACATAACACTAACATGTTGTTACATAGACAGTGAAGGAGGCTAGGTGGAGCAGCTCCCTAGTAACAACATAACACTAACATGTTGTTACATAGACAGTGAAGGAGGCTAGGTGGAGCAGCTCCCTAGTAACAACATAACACCAACATGTTGTTACATAGACAGTGAAGGAGGCTAGGTGGAGCAGCTCCCTAGTAACAACATAACACCAACATGTTGTTACATAGACAGTGAAGGAGGCTAGGTGGGGCAGCTCCCTAGTAACAACATAACACCAACATGTTGTTACATAGACAGTGGAGGAGGCTAGGTGGAGCAGCTCCCTAGTAACAACATAACACCAACATGTTGTTTCATAGACAGTGAAGGAGGCTAGGTGGAGCAGCTCCCTAGTAACAACATAACACTAACATGTTGTTACATAGACAGTGAAGGAGGCTAGGTGGAGCAGCTCCCTAGTAACAACATAACACTAACATGTTGTTACATAGACAGTGAAGGAGGCTAGGTGGAGCAACTCCCTAGTAACAACATAACACTAACATGTTGTTACATAGACAGTGAAGGAGGCTAGGTGGAGCAGCTCCCTAGTAACAACATAACACTAACATGTTGTTACATAGACAGTGAAGGAGGCTAGGTGGAGCAGCTCCCTAGTAACAACATAACACCAACATGTTGTTACATAGACAGTGAAGGAGGCTAGGTGGAGCAGCTCCCTAGTAACAACATAACACTAACATGTTGTTACATAGACAGTGAAGGAGGCTAGGTGGAGCAGCTCCCTAGTAACAACATAACACTAACATGTTGTTACATAGACAGTGAAGGAGGCTAGGTGGAGCAGCTCCCTAGTAACAACATAACACTAACATGTTGTTACATAGACAGTGAAGGAGGCTAGGTGGAGCAGCTCCCTAGTAACAACATAACACTAACATGTTGTTACATAGACAGTGAAGGAGGCTAGGTGGAGCAGCTCCCTAGTAACAACATAACACTAACATGTTGTTACATAGACAGTGAAGGAGGCTAGGTGGAGCAGCTCCCTAGTAACAACATAACACTAACATGTTGTTACATAGACAGTGAAGGAGGCTAGGTGGAGCAGCTCCCTAGTAACAACATAACACCAACATGTTGTTACATAGACAGTGAAGGAGGCTAGGTGGAGCAGCTCCCTAGTAACCACATAACACTAACATGTTGTTACATAGACAGTGAAGGAGGCTAGGTGGAGCAGCTCCCTAGTAACCACATAACACTAACATGTTGTTACATAGACAGTGAAGGAGGCTAGGTGGAGCAGCTCCCTAGTAACAACATAACACTAACATGTTGTTACATAGACAGTGAAGGAGGCTAGGTGGAGCAGCTCCCTAGTAACAACATAACACTAACATGTTGTTACATAGACAGTGAAGGAGGCTAGGTGGAGCAGCTCCCTAGTAACAACATAACACCAACATGTTGTTACATAGACAGTGAAGGAGGCTAGGTGGAGCAGCTCCCTAGTAACAACATAACACTAACATGTTGTTACATAGACAGTGAAGGAGGCTAGGTGGAGCAGCTCCCTAGTAACAACATAACACTAACATGTTGTTACATAGACAGTGAAGGAGGCTAGGTGGAGTAGCTCCCTAGTAACAACATAACACTAACATGTTGTTACATAGACAGTGAAGGAGGCTAGGTGGAGCAGCTCCCTAGTAACAACATAACACCAACATGTTGTTTCATAGACAGTGAAGGAGGCTAGGTGGAGCAGCTCCCTAGTAACAACATAACACTAACATGTTGTTACATAGACAGTGAAGGAGGCTAGGTGGAGCAGCTCCCTAACAACATAACACCAACATGTTGTTACATAGACAGTGAAGGAGGCTAGGTGGAGCAGCTCCCTAGTAACAACATAACACCAACATGTTGTTACATAGACAGTGAAGGAGGCTAGGTGGAGCAGCTCCCTAGTAACAACATAACACTAACATGTTGTTACATAGACAGTGAAGGAGGCTAGGTGGAGCAGCTCCCTAGTAACAACATAACACTAACATGTTGTTACATAGACATTGAAGGAGGCTAGGTGGAGCAGCTCCCTAGTAACAACATAACACTAACATGTTGTTACATAGACAGTGAAGGAGGCTAGGTGGAGCAGCTCCCTAACAACATAACACCAACATGTTGTTACATAGACAGTGAAGGAGGCTAGGTGGAGCAGCTCCCTAGTAACAACATAACACCAACATGTTGTTACATAGACAGTGAAGGAGGCTAGGTGGAGCAGCTCCCTAGTAACAACATAACACTAACATGTTGTTACATAGACAGTGAAGGAGGCTAGGTGGAGCAGCTCCCTAGTAACAACATAACACTAACATGTTGTTACATAGACAGTGAAGGAGGCTAGGTGGAGCAGCTCCCTAGTAACAACATAACACTAACATGTTGTTACATAGACAGTGAAGGAGGCTAGGTGGAGCAGCTCCCTAGTAACAACATAACACCAACATGTTGTTACATAGACAGTGAAGGAGGCTAGGTGGAGCAGCTCCCTAGTAACAACATAACACTAACATGTTGTTACATAGACAGTGAAGGAGGCTAGGTGGAGCAGCTCCCTAGTAACAACATAACACCAACATGTTGTTACATAGACAGTGAAGGAGGCTAGGTGGAGCAGCTCCCTAGTAACAACATAACACTAACATGTTGTTACATAGACAGTGAAGGAGGCTAGGTGGAGCAGCTCCCTAGTAACAACATAACACTAACATGTTGTTACATAGACAGTGAAGGAGGCTAGGTGGAGCAGCTCTCTAGTAACAACATAACACTAACATGTTGTTACATAGACAGTGAAGGAGGCTAGGTGGAGCAGCTCCCTAGTAACCACATAACACCAACATGTTGTTACATAGACAGTGAAGGAGGCTAGGTGGAGCAGCTCCCTAGTAACAACATAACACCAACATGTTGTTACATAGACAGTGAAGGAGGCTAGGTGGAGCAGCTCCCTAGTAACCACATAACACTAACATGTTGTTACATAGACAGTGAAGGAGGCTAGGTGGAGCAGCTCCCTAGTAACCACATAACACTAACATGTTGTTACATAGACAGTGAAGGAGGCTAGGTGGAGCAGCTCCCTAGTAACAACATAACACCAACATGTTGTTACATAGACAGTGAAGGAGGCTAGGTGGAGCAGCTCCCTAGTAACAACATAACACTAACATGTTGTTACATAGACAATGAAGGAGGCTAGGTGGAGCAGCTCCCTAGTAACAACATAACACTAACATGTTGTTACATAGACAGTGAAGGAGGCTAGGTGGAGCAGCTCCCTAGTAACCACATAACACTAACATGTTGTTACATAGACAGTGAAGGAGGCTAGGTGGAGCAGCTCCCTAGTAACAACATAACACTAACATGTTGTTACATAGACAGTGAAGGAGGCTAGGTGGAGCAGCTCCCTAGTAACAACATAACACTAACATGTTGTTACATAGACAGTGAAGGAGGCTAGGTGGAGCAGCTCCCTAGTAACAACATAACACCAACATGTTGTTACATAGACAGTGAAGGAGGCTAGGTGGAGCAGCTCCCTAGTAACAACATAACACTAACATGTTGTTACATAGACAGTGAAGGAGGCTAGGTGGAGCAGCTCCCTAGTAACAACATAACACTAACATGTTGTTACATAGACAGTGAAAGAGGCTAGGTGGAGCAGCTCCCTAGTAACAACATAACACCAACATGTTGTTTCATAGACAGTGAAGGAGGCTAGGTGGAGCAGCTCCCTAGTAACAACATAACACTAACATGTTGTTACATAGACAGTGAAGGAGGCTAGGTGGAGCAGCTCCCTAACAACATAACACCAACATGTTGTTACATAGACAGTGAAGGAGGCTAGGTGGAGCAGCTCCCTAGTAACAACATAACACCAACATGTTGTTACATAGACAGTGAAGGAGGCTAGGTGGAGCAGCTCCCTAGTAACAACATAACACTAACATGTTGTTACATAGACAGTGAAGGAGGCTAGGTGGAGCAGCTCCCTAGTAACAACATAACACTAACATGTTGTTACATAGACAGTGAAGGAGGCTAGGTGGAGCAGCTCCCTAGTAACAACATAACACTAACATGTTGTTACATAGACAGTGAAGGAGGCTAGGTGGAGCAGCTCCCTAGTAACAACATAACACTAACATGTTGTTACATAGACAGTGAAGGAGGCTAGGTGGAGCAGCTCCCTAGTAACAACATAACACTAACATGTTGTTACATAGACAGTGAAGGAGGCTAGGTGGAGCAGCTCCCTAGTAACAACATAACACCAACATGTTGTTACATAGACAGTGAAGGAGGCTAGGTGGAGCAGCTCCCTAGTAACCACATAACACTAACATGTTGTTACATAGACAGTGAAGGAGGCTAGGTGGAGCAGCTCCCTAGTAACAACATAACACTAACATGTTGTTACATAGACAGTGAAGGAGGCTAGGTGGAGCAGCTCCCTAGTAACCACATAACACTAACATGTTGTTACATAGACAGTGAAGGAGGCTAGGTGGAGCAGCTCCCTAGTAACAACATAACACTAACATGTTATTACATAGACAGTGAAGGAGGCTAGGTGGAGCAGCTCCCTAGTAACAACATAACACTAACATGTTGTTACATAGACAGTGAAGGAGGCTAGGTGGAGCAGCTCCCTAGTAACCACATAACACCAACATGTTGTTACATAGACAGTGAAGGAGGCTAGGTGGAGCAGCTCCCTAGTAACAACATAACACTAACATGTTGTTACATAGACAGTGAAGGAGGCTAGGTGGAGCAGCTCCCTAGTAACAACATAACACTAACATGTTGTTACATAGACAGTGAAGGAGGCTAGGTGGAGCAGCTCCCTAGTAACAACATAACACTATTATGTTGTTACATAGACAGTGAAGGAGGCTAGGTGGAGCAGCTCCCTAGTAACAACATAACACTAACGTGTTGTTACATAGACAGTGAAGGAGGCTAGGTGGAGCAGCTCCCTAGTAACAACATAACACCAACATGTTGATACATAGACAGTGAAGGAGGCTAGGTGGAGCAGCTCCCTAGTAACAACATAACACTAACATGTTGTTACATAGACAGTGAAGGAGGCTAGGTGGAGCAGCTCCCTAGCAACAACATAACACCAACATGTTGTTACATAGACAGTGAAGGTGGCTAGGTGGAGCAGCTCCCTAGCAACAACATAACACTAACATGTTGTTACATAGACAGTGAAGGAGGCTAGGTGGGGCAGCTCTGTAGCAGTTCCCTGTATGTACAGAGACACCTGCCCTGTAGTTTGCTCCTCTCCCCTGCTCCTCCCTCCACCTGTGACATCACAGCTTTAATCCGTCTTTTATCCCCCCCACCCCCCACCGTCTCCGCCTGCGAGCAGCACAAAGATAGATTTATCTCCCAGTAATGAGCCATGAGCCAGGGGAGAGAGTCCTGACTAACAGGTGGTCTAACACTAGGAAACACACATTATCCGCATTATCAACACACCTGCAGCGTCTAATGTGGATCTAGTTAAGGATATCTGTTCATTGTTCTCTGGATAACTTTGGGGGTAAGCTTTCTCTATTGATTTATCCAACCTCTTCTTCTAACATCGCTATGGGCACAGCCAAACAAATACACTTCCGCTTTACATTAGAAACATGTTACAGGCTCTTGTCTAGAGCAATTTACAGTTGTTAGTGGATCCATTTTTTACAGGCTCCTGTCCAGATTGTTTTGTGAATATGAAAGCTGGTTGTTTCTGTTCCTGTTACCAGCTGTGTGTACACCCTTCACTGTCCTACTGTCCCCCCTTGAGGTCAATAAAGACATCATGTTATATCATATGATTTGTCCTCATGAGGCTGTCATATCTCACATGTACTGTATCTCATCCTATTTACTGTAATAATTTGTGGCCAGTCTTGTTTGTTACAGAGCGTTCCTATTAGCTGGCCTCATAAGTAATAACCTGTACGGTCTTGACTTGTCCTCATGCTCTGTATTAGCTGGCCTCATAAGTAATAACCTGTACGGTCTTGACTTGTCCTCATGCTCTGTATTAGCTGGCCTCATAAGTAATAACCTGTGCTGTCTTGACTTGTCCTCATGCTCTGTATTAGCTGGCCTCATAAGTAATAACCTGTACTGTCTTGACTTGTCCTCATGCTCTGTATTAGCTGGCCTCATAAGTAATAACCTGTACTGTCTTGACTTGTCCTCATGCTCTGTATTAGCTGGCCTCATAAGTAATAACCTGTACTGTCTTGACTTGTCCTCATGCTCTGTATTAGCTGGCCTCATAAGTAATAACCTGTGCTGTCTTGACTTGTCCTCATGCTCTGTATTAGCTGGCCTCATAAGTAATAACCTGTACTGTCTTGACTTGTCCTCATGCTCTGTATTAGCTGGCCTCATAAGTAATAACCTGTGCTGTCTTGACTTGTCCTCATGCTCTGTATTAGCTGGCCTCATAAGTAATAACCTGTGCTGTCTTGACTTGTCCTCATGCTCTGTATTAGCTGGCCTCATAAGTAATAACCTGTACTGTCTTGACTTGTCCATACATCTCTCTTTCGCATTTAGCTGTCCTCATAAGCGGTCCGTGTTGTTGTTTATTGAGCCCCATCCCACTGGTTTTTGGGTTGAGGGATAACTCCACTGCTGAGCCCCATCCCACTGGGGTTGGGTTGAGGGATAACTCCACTGCTGAGCCCCATCCCACTGGTTGTTGTGTTGAGGGATAACTCCACTGCTGAGCCCCATCCCACTGGTTGTTGGGTTGAGGGATAACTCCACTGCTGAGCCCCATCCCACTGGTTGTTGGGTTGAGGGATAACTCCACTGCTGAGCCCCATCCCACTGGTTGTTGGGTTGAGGGATAACTCCACTGCTGAGCCCCATCCCACTGGTTGTTGGGTTGAGGGATAACTCCACTGCTGAGCCCCATCCCACTGGTTGTTGTGTTGAGGGATAACTCCACTGCTGAGCCCCATCCCACTGGTTGTTGGGTTGAGGGATAACTCCACTGCTGATTGACCACAGAGCCTGGTCAAGAGGACTTGTACCAGCTCCAGGGGACATACATGTCTCTCTGAATGGCTGAGAGGATAGAACACAGTTGTCAAACCAACTGTCTCTCTGCAGTTCGGAGTACAAACAGGCCTGTATTTCTCTCCACTGTGACTTCGGCCAGAGGAATATTCCTGTCTGTTTAGTGGGACACTGTCCTGTAGGAGAGTAGGCCGCTGCCAGCTGATTCCAAGTCATTCTCTACCTCTTCCCCTTGGCCCTTACCCTTCAATGTTTGCAGATCTCAAGGGTCTCTAGAGAGGTCTAAGCAGTGTATTGGTGAAGCTCATGGTATTACACCTTAGAGATATCCCACGTCGAAGGGATAGGGCCAAGAGGGAGGGCTAGGGAGAGAATTAGGACAGGCTGAGACTTGGCTATATTCCCAATAGACTGGCCGGCTCAGACTGTAGGAGGAGGAGGAGGAGGAGGAGGAGGAGGAGGAGGAGGAGCAGGAGCAGGAGGAGGAGGAGCAGGAGGAGGAGGAGGAGGGGGAGGGCTAGGGTGCGAATTAGGACAGGCTGAGACTTGGCTATATTCCCAATTGACTGGCCGGCTCAGACTGTAGGAGGAGGAGGGGGAGGAGGAGGAGGAGGCAACAAGTGTCATACCTGACCAATCCATGACAGTGTAACAGGGGTGTTAGGCTCTGGTCATGTGTTACCAGGTAGACAGGTGATACCTGGGTTCCTTAAGGTAGGACGATCCCAACTTTAACAGGGGTGTTAGGCTCTGGTCATGTGTTACCAGGTAGACAGGTGATACCTGGGTTCCTTAAGGTAGGACGATCCCAACTTTAACAGGGGTGTTAGGCTCTGGTCATGTGATTCCAGGTAGACAGGTGATACCTGGGTTCCTTAAGGTAGGACGATCCCAACTTTAACAGGGGTGTTAGGCTCTGGTCATGTGATTCCAGGTAGACAGGTGATACCTGGGTTCCTTAAGGTAGGACGATCCCAACTTTAACAGGGGTGTTAGGCTCTGGTCATGTGATTCCAGGTAGACAGGTGATACCTGGGTTCCTTAAGGTAGGACGATCCCAACTTTAACAGGGGTGTTAGGCTCTGGTCATGTGATTCCAGGTAGACAGGTGATACCTGGGTTCCTTAAGGTAGGACGATCCCAACTTTAACAGGGGTGTTAGGCTCTGGTCATGTGATTCCAGGTAGACAGGTGATACCTGGGTTCCTTAAGGTAGGATGATCCCAACTGTTTTCTGTATGATCAACTGATTTTATTTTCATTCTTTCCAGTGTCATGAAACTGAATCCACATCAAGCTCCGTTATATGTAAGTATTACTCCTGGTCCTTGATCCCATGAAGTGTGTGAATAGGGTCTGGGGTGGCTGTAGTATATTAGTAGTGTGAATAGGGTCTGGGGTGGCTGCAGTATATTAGTAGTGTGAATAGGGTCTGGGGTGGCTGTAGTATATTAGTAGTGTGAATAGGGTCTGGGGTGGCTGTAGTATATTAGTAGTGTGAATAGGGTCAGGGGTGGCTGTAGTATATTAGTAGTGTGAATAGGGTCTGGGGTGGCTGTAGTATATTAGTAGTGTGAATAGGGTCTGGGGTGGCTGTAGTATATTAGTAGTGTGAATAGGGTCTGGGGTGGCTGCAGTATATTAGTAGTGTGAATAGGGTCTGGGGTGGCTGCAGTATATTAGTAGTGTGAATAGGGTCTGGGGTGGCTGCAGTATATTAGTAGTGTGAATAGGGTCTGGGGTGGCTGCAGTATATTAGTAGTGTGAATAGGGTCTGGGGTGGCTGTAGTATATTAGTAGTGTGAATAGGGTCTGGGGTGGCTGCAGTATATTAGTAGTGTGAATAGGGTCTGGGGTGGCTGTAGTATATTAGTAGTGTGAATAGGGTCTGGGGTGGCTGCAGTATATTAGTAGTGTGAATAGGGTCTGGGGTGGCTGCAGTATATTAGTAGTGTGAATAGGGTCTGGGGTGGCTGTAGTATATTAGTAGTGTGAATAGGGTCTGGGGTGGCTGCAGTATATTAGTAGTGTGAATAGGGTCTGGGGTGGCTGCAGTATATTAGTAGTGTGAATAGGGTCAGGGGTGGCTGCAGTATATTAGTAGTGTGAATAGGGTCTGGGGTGGCTGCAGTATATTAGTAGTGTGAATAGGGTCTGGGGTGGCTGCAGTATATTAGTAGTGTGAATAGGGTCTGGGGTGGCTGTAGTATATTAGTAGTGTGAATAGGGTCTGGGGTGGCTGCAGTATATTAGTAGTGTGAATAGGGTCTGGGGTGGCTGCAGTATATTAGTAGTGTGAATAGGGTCAGGGGTGGCTGCAGTATATTAGTAGTGTGAATAGGGTCTGGGGTGGCTGCAGTATATTAGTAGTGTGAATAGGGTCTGGGGTGGCTGCAGTATATTAGTAGTGTGAATAGGGTCTGGGGTGGCTGCAGTATATTAGTAGTGTGAATAGGGTCTGGGGTGGCTGCAGTATATTAGTAGTGTGAATAGGGTCTGGGGTGGCTGCAGTATATTAGTAGTGTGAATAGGGTCTGGGGTGGCTGCAGTATATTAGTAGTGTGAATAGGGTCTGGGGTGGCTGCAGTATATTAGTAGTGTGAATAGGGTCTGGGGTGGCTGCAGTATATTAGTAGTGTGAATAGGGTCTGGGGTGGCTGCAGTATATTAGTAGTGTGAATAAGGTCTGGGGTGGCTGCACTATATTAGTAGTGTGAATAGGGTCTGGGATGGCTGCAGTATATTAGTAGTGTGAATAGGGTATGGGGTGGCTGCAGTATATTTGTAGTGTGAATAGGGTCTGGGGTGGCTGTAGTATATTAGTAGTGTGAATAGGGTCTGGGGTGGCTGCAGTATATTAGTAGTGTGAATAGGGTCTGGGGTGGCTGTAGTATATTAGTAGTGTGAATAGGGTCTGGGGTGGCTGCAGTATATTAGTAGTGTGAATAGGGTCTGGGGTGGCTGCAGTATATTAGTAGTGTGAATAGGGTCTGGGGTGGCTGTAGTATATTAGTAGTGTGAATAGGGTCTGGGGTGGCTGCAGTATATTAGTAGTGTGAATAGGGTCTGGGGTGGCTGCAGTATATTAGTAGTGTGAATAGGGTCAGGGGTGGCTGCAGTATATTAGTAGTGTGAATAGGGTCTGGGGTGGCTGCAGTATATTAGTAGTGTGAATAGGGTCTGGGGTGGCTGCAGTATATTAGTAGTGTGAATAGGGTCTGGGGTGGCTGTAGTATATTAGTAGTGTGAATAGGGTCTGGGGTCGCTGCAGTATATTAGTAGTGTGAATAGGGTCTGGGGTGGCTGCAGTATATTAGTAGTGTGAATAGGGTCAGGGGTGGCTGCAGTATATTAGTAGTGTGAATAGGGTCTGGGGTGGCTGCAGTATATTAGTAGTGTGAATAGGGTCTGGGGTGGCTGCAGTATATTAGTAGTGTGAATAGGGTCTGGGGTGGCTGCAGTATATTAGTAGTGTGAATAGGGTCTGGGGTGGCTGCAGTATATTAGTAGTGTGAATAGGGTCTGGGGTGGCTGCAGTATATTAGTAGTGTGAATAGGGTCTGGGTTGGCTGCAGTATATTAGTAGTGTGAATAGGGTCTGGGGTGGCTGCAGTATATTAGTAGTGTGAATAGGGTCTGGGGTGGCTGCAGTATATTAGTAGTGTGAATAGGGTCTGGGGTGGCTGCAGTATATTAGTAGTGTGAATAAGGTCTGGGGTGGCTGCAGTATATTAGTAGTGTGAATAGGGTCTGGGATGGCTGCAGTATATTAGTAGTGTGAATAGGGTCTGGGGTGGCTGCAGTATATTAGTAGTGTGAATAGGGTCTGGGGTGGCTGCAGTATATTAGTAGTGTGAATAGGGTCAGGGGTGGCTGCAGTATATTAGTAGTGTGAATAGGGTCTGGGGTGGCTGCAGTATATTAGTAGTGTGAATAGGGTCTGGGGTGGCTGCAGTATATTAGTAGTGTGAATAGGGTCTGGGGTGGCTGCAGTATATTAGTAGTGTGAATAGGGTCTGGGGTGGCTGCAGTATATTAGTAGTGTGAATAGGGTCTGGGGTGGCTGCAGTATATTAGTAGTGTGAATAGGGTCTGGGGTGGCTGCAGTATATTAGTAGTGTGAATAGGGTCTGGGGTGGCTGCAGTATATTAGTAGTGTGAATAGGGTCTGGGGTGGCTGCAGTATATTAGTAGTGTGAATAAGGTCTGGGGTGGCTGCAGTATATTAGTAGTGTGAATAGGATCTGGGATGGCTGCAGTATATTAGTAGTGTGAATAGGGTCTGGGGTGGCTGCAGTATATTAGTAGTGTGAATAGGGTCTGGGGTAGCTGCAGTATATTAGTATTGTGAATAGGGTCTGGGGTGGCTGCAGTATATTAGTAGTGTGAATAGGATCAGGGGTGGCTGCAGTATATTAGTAGTGTGAATAGGGTCAGGGGTGGCTGCAGTATATTAGTAGTTTGAATAGGGTCTGGGGTAGCTGCAGTATATTAGTAGTGTGAATAGGGTCTGGGGTGGCTGCAGTATATTAGTAGTGTGAATAGGGTCTGTGGTGGCTGTAGTATATTAGTAGTGTGAATAGGGTCTGGGGTAGCTGCAGTATATTAGTAGTGTGAATAGGGTCTGGGGTGGCTGCAGTATATTAGTAGTGTGAATAGGGTCTGGGGTGGCTGCAGTATATTAGTAGTGTGAATAGGGTCTGGGGTGGCTGCAGTATATTAGTAGTGTGAATAGGGTCTGGGGTGGCTGCAGTATATTAGTAGTGTGAATAGGGTCTGGGGTGGCTGCAGTATATTAGTAGTGTGAATAGGGTCTGGGGTGGCTGCAGTATATTAGTAGTGTGAATAAGGTCTGGGGTGGCTGCAGTATATTAGTAGTGTGAATAGGGTCTGGGATGGCTGCAGTATATTAGTAGTGTGAATAGGGTCTGGGGTGGCTGCAGTATATTAGTAGTGTGAATAGGGTCTGGGGTAGCTGCAGTATATTAGTATTGTGAATAGGGTCTGGGGTGGCTGCAGTATATTAGTAGTGTGAATAGGATCAGGGGTGGCTGCAGTATATTAGTAGTGTGAATAGGGTCTGGGGTGGCTGCAGTATATTAGTATTGTGAATAGGGTCTGGGGTGGCTGCAGTATATTAGTAGTGTGAATAGGATCAGGGGTGGCTGCAGTATATTAGTAGTGTGAATAGGGTCTGGGGTGGCTGCAGTATATTAGTAGTGTGAATAGGGTCTGGGGTGGCTGTAGTATATTAGTAGTGTGAATAGGGTCTGGGGTGGCTGCAGTATATTAGTAGTGTGAATAGGGTCTGGGGTGGCTGTAGTATATTAGTAGTGTGAATAGGGTCTGGGGTGGCTGTAGTATATTAGTAGTGTGAATAGGGTCTGGGGTGGCTGCAGTGTATTAGTAGTGTGAATAGGGTCTGGGGTGGCTGCAGTATATTAGTAGTGTGAATAAGGTCTGGGGTGGCTGCACTATATTAGTAGTGTGAATAGGGTCTGGGATTGCTGCAGTATATTAGTAGTGTGAATAGGGTCTGGGGTGGCTGCAGTATATTAGTAGTGTGAATAGGGTCTGGGGTGGCTGTAGTATATTAGTAGTGTGAATAGGGTCTGGGGTGGCTGCAGTATATTAGTAGTGTGAATAGGGTCTGGGGTGGCTGTAGTATATTAGTAGTGTGAATAGGGTCTGGGGTGGCTGCAGTATATTAGTAGTGTGAATAGGGTCTGGGGTGGCTGCAGTATATTAGTAGTGTGAATAGGGTCTGGGGTGGCTGTAGTATATTAGTAGTGTGAATAGGGTCTGGGGTGGCTGCAGTATATTAGTAGTGTGAATAGGGTCTGGGGTGGCTGCAGTATATTAGTAGTGTGAATAGGGTCTGGGGTGGCTGCAGTATATTAGTAGTGTGAATAGGGTCTGGGGTGGCTGTAGTATATTAGTAGTGTGAATAGGGTTTGGGGTGGCTGCAGTATATTAGTAGTGTGAATAGGGTCTGGGGTGGCTGCAGTATATTAGTAGTGTGAATAGGGTCTGGGGTGGCTGCAGTATATTAGTAGTGTGAATAGGGTCTGGGGTGGCTGCAGTATATTAGTAGTGTGAATAAGGTCTGGGGTGGCTGCAGTATATTAGTAGTGTGAATAGGGTCTGGGGTGGCTGCAGTATATTAGTAGTGTGAATAGGGTCTGGGGTGGCTGCAGTATATTAGTAGTGTGAATAGGGTCTGGGGTGGCTGCAGTATATTAGTAGTGTGAATAGGGTCTGGGGTGGCTGCAGTATATTAGTAGTGTGAATAGGGTCTGGGGTGGCTGCAGTATATTAGTAGTGTGAATAGGGTCTGGGGTGGCTGCAGTATATTAGTAGTGTGAATAGGGTCTGGGGTGGCTGCAGTATATTAGTAGTGTGAATAGGGTCTGGGGTGGCTGCAGTATATTAGTAGTGTGAATAGGGTCTGGGGTGGCTGCAGTATATTAGTAGTGTGAATAGGGTCTGGGGTGGCTGCAGTATATTAGTAGTGTGAATAGGGTCTGGGGTGGCTGCAGTATATTAGTAGTGTGAATAGGGTCTGGGGTGGCTGCAGTATATTAGTAGTGTGAATAGGGTCTGGGGTGGCTGCAGTATATTAGTAGTGTGAATAGGGTCTGGGGTGGCTGCAGTATATTAGTAGTGTGAATAGGGTCTGGGGTGGCTGCAGTATATTAGTAGTGTGAATAGGGTCTGGGGTGGCTGCAGTATATTAGTAGTGTGAATAGGGTCTGGGGTGGCTGCAGTATATTAGTAGTGTGAATAAGGTCTGGGGTGGCTGCAGTATATTAGTAGTGTGAATAGGGTCTGGGATGGCTGCAGTATATTAGTAGTGTGAATAGGGTCTGGGGTGGCTGCAGTATATTAGTAGTGTGAATAGGGTCTGGGGTAGCTGCAGTATATTAGTATTGTGAATAGGGTCTGGGGTGGCTGCAGTATATTAGTAGTGTGAATAGGATCAGGGGTGGCTGCAGTATATTAGTAGTGTGAATAGGGTCAGGGGTGGCTGCAGTAAATTAGTAGTTTGAATAGGGTCTGGGGTAGCTGCAGTATATTAGTAGTGTGAATAGGGTCTGGGGTGGCTGCAGTAAATTAGTAGTGTGAATAGGGTCTGTGGTGGCTGTAGTATATTAGTAGTGTGAATAGGGTCTGGGGTAGCTGCAGTATATTAGTAGTGTGAATAGGGTCTGGGGTGGCTGCAGTATATTCGTAGTGTGAATAGGGTCTGGGGTGGCTGCAGTATATTAGTAGTGTGAATAGGGTCTGGGGTGGCTGTAGTATATTAGTAGTGTGAATAGGGTCTGGGGTGGCTGCAGTATATTAGTAGTGTGAATAGGGTCTGGGGTGGCTGTAGTATATTAGTAGTGTGAATAGGGTCTGGGGTGGCTGTAGTATATTAGTAGTGTGAATAGGGTCTGGGGTGGCTGCAGTATATTAGTAGTGTGAATAGGGTCTGGGGTGGCTGCAGTATATTAGTAGTGTGAATAGGGTCTGGGGTGGCTGCAGTATATTAGTAGTGTGAATAGGGTCTGGGGTGGCTGTAGTATATTAGTAGTGTGAATAGGGTCTGGGGTGGCTGCAGTATATTAGTAGTGTGAATAGGGTCTGGGGTGGCTGTAGTATATTAGTAGTGTGAATAGGGTCTGGGGTGGCTGCAGTATATTCGTAGTGTGAATAGGGTCTGGGGTGGCTGCAGTATATTAGTAGTGTGAATAGGGTCTGGGGTGGCTGTAGTATATTAGTAGTGTGAATAGGGTCTGGGGTGGCTGCAGTATATTAGTAGTGTGAATAGGGTCTGGGTGGCTGCAGTATATTAGTATTGTGAATAGGGTCAGGGGTGGCTGCAGTATATTAGTAGTGTGAATAGGGTCTGGGGTGGCTGCAGTATATTAGTAGTGTGAATAGGGTCTGGGGTGGCTGCAGTATATTAGTAGTGTGAATAGGGTCTGGGGTGGCTGTAGTATATTAGTAGTGTGAATAGGGTCTGGGGTGGCTGCAGTATATTAGTAGTGTGAATAGGGTCTGGGGTGGCTGCAGTATATTAGTAGTGTGAATAGGGTCTGGGATGGCTGCAGTATATTAGTAGTGTGAATAGGGTCTGGGGTGGCTGCAGTATATTAGTAGTGTGAATAGGGTCTGGGGTAGCTGCAGTATATTAGTATTGTGAATAGGGTCTGGGGTGGCTGCAGTATATTAGTAGTGTGAATAGGATCAGGGGTGGCTGCAGTATATTAGTAGTGTGAATAGGGTCAGGGGTGGCTGCAGTATATTAGTAGTTTGAATAGGGTCTGGGGTAGCTGCAGTATATTAGTAGTGTGAATAGGGTCTGGGGTGGCTGCAGTATATTAGTAGTGTGAATAGGGTCTGTGGTGGCTGTAGTATATTAGTAGTGCGAATAGGGTCTGGGGTAGCTGCAGTATATTAGTAGTGTGAATAGGGTCTGGGGTGGCTGCAGTATATTAGTAGTGTGAATAGGGTCTGGGGTGGCTGCAGTATATTAGTAGTGTGAATAGGGTCTGGGGTGGCTGCAGTATATTAGTAGTGTGAATAGGGTCTGGGGTGGCTGTAGTATATTAGTAGTGTGAATAGGGTCTGGGGTGGCTGCAGTATATTAGTAGTGTGAATAGGGTCTGGGGTGGCTGTAGTATATTATTAGTGTGAATAGGGTCTGGGGTGGCTGCAGTATATTCGTAGTGTGAATAGGGTCTGGGGTGGCTGCAGTATATTAGTAGTGTGAATAGGGTCTGGGGTGGCTGTAGTATATTAGTAGTGTGAATAGGGTCTGGGGTGGCTGCAGTATATTAGTAGTGTGAATAGGGTCTGGGTGGCTGCAGTATATTAGTAGTGTGAATAGGGTCAGGGGTGGCTGCAGTATATTAGTAGTGTGAATAGGGTCTGGGGTGGCTGCAGTATATTAGTAGTGTGAATAGGGTCTGGGGTGGCTGCAGTATATTAGTAGTGTGAATAGGGTCTGGGGTGGCTGTAGTATATTAGTAGTGTGAATAGGGTCTGGGGTGGCTGCAGTATATTAGTAGTGTGAATAGGGTCTGGGGTGGCTGCAGTATATTAGTAGTGTGAATAGGGTCTGGGATGGCTGCAGTATATTAGTAGTGTGAATAGGGTCTGGGGTGGCTGCAGTATATTAGTAGTGTGAATAGGGTCTGGGGTAGCTGCAGTATATTAGTATTGTGAATAGGGTCTGGGGTGGCTGCAGTATATTAGTAGTGTGAATAGGATCAGGGGTGGCTGCAGTATATTAGTAGTGTGAATAGGGTCAGGGGTGGCTGCAGTATATTAGTAGTTTGAATAGGGTCTGGGGTAGCTGCAGTATATTAGTAGTGTGAATAGGGTCTGGGGTGGCTGCAGTATATTAGTAGTGTGAATAGGGTCTGTGGTGGCTGTAGTATATTAGTAGTGCGAATAGGGTCTGGGGTAGCTGCAGTATATTAGTAGTGTGAATAGGGTCTGGGGTGGCTGCAGTATATTAGTAGTGTGAATAGGGTCTGGGGTGGCTGCAGTATATTAGTAGTGTGAATAGGGTCTGGGGTGGCTGTAGTATATTAGTAGTGTGAATAGGGTCTGGGGTGGCTGCAGTATATTAGTAGTGTGAATAGGGTCTGGGGTGGCTGTAGTATATTAGTAGTGTGAATAGGGTCTGGGGTGGCTGTAGTATATTAGTAGTTTGAATAGGGTCTGGGGTGGCTGCAGTATATTAGTAGTGTGAATAGGGTCTGGGGTGGCTGCAGTATATTAGTAGTGTGAATAGGGTCTGGGGTGGCTGCAGTATATTAGTAGTGTGAATAGGGTCTGGGGTGGCTGTAGTATATTAGTAGTGTGAATAGGGTCTGGGGTGGCTGCAGTATATTAGTAGTGTGAATAGGGTCTGGGGTGGCTGTAGTATATTAGTAGTGTGAATAGGGTCTGGGGTGGCTGCAGTATATTCGTAGTGTGAATAAGGTCTGGGGTGGCTGCAGTATATTAGTAGTGTGAATAGGGTCTGGGGTGGCTGTAGTATATTAGTAGTGTGAATAGGGTCTGGGGTGGCTGCAGTATATTAGTAGTGTGAATAGGGTCTGGGTGGCTGCAGTATATTAGTAGTGTGAATAGGGTCAGGGGTGGCTGCAGTATATTAGTAGTGTGAATAGGGTCTGGGGTGGCTGCAGTATATTAGTAGTGTGAATAGGGTCTGGGGTGGCTGCAGTATATTAGTAGTGTGAATAGGGTCTGGGGTGGCTGCAGTATATTAGTAGTGTGAATAGGGTCTGGGGTGGCTGCAGTATATTAGTAGTGTGAATAGGGTCTGGGGTGGCTGCAGTATATTAGTAGTGTGAATAGGGTCTGGGGTGGCTGCAGTATATTAGTAGTGTGAATAGGGTCTGGGGCGGCTGTAGTATATTAGTAGTGTGAATAGGGTCTGGGGTGGCTGCAGTATATTAGTAGTGTGAATAGGGTCTGGGGTGGCTGCAGTATATTAGTAGTGTGAATAGGGTCTGGGGTGGCTGCAGTATATTAGTAGTGCGAATAGGGTCTGGGGTAGCTGCAGTATATTAGTAGTGTGAATAGGGTCTGGGGTGGCTGCAGTATATTAGTAGTGTGAATAGGGTCTGGGGTGGCTGCAGTATATTAGTATTGTGAATAGGGTCTGGGTGGCTGCAGTATATTAGTAGTGTGAATAGGGTCTGGGGTGGCTGTAGTATATTAGTAGTGTGAATAGGGTCTGGGGTGGCTGCAGTATATTAGTAGTGTGAATAGGGTCTGGGGTGGCTGCAGTATATTAGTAGTGTGAATAGGGTCTGGGGTGGCTGCAGTATATTAGTAGTGTGAATAGGGTCTGGGGTGGCTGCAGTATATTAGTAGTGTGAATAGGGTCTGGGGTGGCTGCAGTATATTAGTAGTGTGAATAGGGTCTGGGGTGGCTGTAGTATATTAGTAGTGTGAATAGGGTCTGGGGTGGCTGCAGTATATTAGTAGTGTGAATAGGGTCTGGGGTGGCTGTAGTATATTAGTAGTGTGAATAGGGTCTGGGGTGGCTGTAGTATATTAGTAGTGTGAATAGGGTCTGGGGTGGCTGCAGTATATTAGTAGTGTGAATAGGGTCTGGGGTGGCTGCAGTATATTAGTAGTGTGAATAGGGTCTGGGGTGGCTGCAGTATATTAGTAGTGTGAATAGGGTCTGGGGTGGCTGTAGTATATTAGTAGTGTGAATAGGGTCTGGGGTGGCTGCAGTATATTAGTAGTGTGAATAGGGTCTGGGGTGGCTGTAGTATATTAGTAGTGTGAATAGGGTCTGGGGTGGCTGCAGTATATTCGTAGTGTGAATAGGGTCTGGGGTGGCTGCAGTATATTAGTAGTGTGAATAGGGTCTGGGGTGGCTGTAGTATATTAGTAGTGTGAATAGGGTCTGGGGTGGCTGCAGTATATTAGTAGTGTGAATAGGGTCTGGGTGGCTGCAGTATATTAGTAGTGTGAATAGGGTCAGGGGTGGCTGCAGTATATTAGTAGTGTGAATAGGGTCTGGGGTGGCTGCAGTATATTAGTAGTGTGAATAGGGTCTGGGGTGGCTGAAGTATATTAGTAGTGTGAATAGGGTCTGGGGTGGCTGCAGTATATTAGTAGTGTGAATAGGGTCTGGGGTGGCTGCAGTATATTAGTAGTGTGAATAGGGTCTGGGGTGGCTGCAGTATATTAGTAGTGTGAATAAGGTCTGGGGTGGATGCAGTATATTAGTAGTGTGAATAGGGTCTGGGATGGCTGCAGTATATTAGTAGTGCGAATAGGGTCTGGGGTGGCTGCAGTATATTAGTAGTGCGAATAGGGTCTGGGGTAGCTGCAGTATATTAGTAGTGTGAATAGGGTCTGGGGTGGCTGCAGTATATTAGTAGTGTGAATAGGGTCTGGGGTGGCTGCAGTATATTAGTATTGTGAATAGGGTCTGGGTGGCTGCAGTATATTAGTAGTGTGAATAGGGTCTGGGGTGGCTGTAGTATATTAGTAGTGTGAATAGGGTCTGGGGTGGCTGCAGTATATTAGTAGTGTGAATAGGGTCTGGGGTGGCTGCAGTATATTAGTAGTGTGAATAGGGTCTGGGGTGGCTGTAGTATATTAGTAGTGTGAATAGGGTCTGGGGTGGCTGCAGTATATTAGTAGTGTGAATAGGGTCTGGGGTGGCTGCAGTATATTAGTAGTGTGAATAGGGTCTGGGGTGGCTGTAGTATATTAGTAGTGTGAATAGGGTCTGGGGTGGCTGCAGTATATTAGTAGTGTGAATAGGGTCTGGGGTGGCTGTAGTATATTAGTAGTGTGAATAGGGTCTGGGGTGGCTGTAGTATATTAGTAGTGTGAATAGGGTCTGGGGTGGCTGCAGTATATTAGTAGTGTGAATAGGGTCTGGGGTGGCTGCAGTATATTAGTAGTGTGAATAGGGTCTGGGGTGGCTGCAGTATATTAGTAGTGTGAATAGGGTCTGGGGTGGCTGTAGTATATTAGTAGTGTGAATAGGGTCTGGGGTGGCTGCAGTATATTAGTAGTGTGAATAGGGTCTGGGGTGGCTGTAGTATATTAGTAGTGTGAATAGGGTCTGGGGTGGCTGCAGTATATTCGTAGTGTGAATAGGGTCTGGGGTGGCTGCAGTATATTAGTAGTGTGAATAGGGTCTGGGGTGGCTGTAGTATATTAGTAGTGTGAATAGGGTCTGGGGTGGCTGCAGTATATTAGTAGTGTGAATAGGGTCTGGGTGGCTGCAGTATATTAGTAGTGTGAATAGGGTCAGGGGTGGCTGCAGTATATTAGTAGTGTGAATAGGGTCTGGGGTGGCTGCAGTATATTAGTAGTGTGAATAGGGTCTGGGGTGGCTGCAGTATATTAGTAGTGTGAATAGGGTCTGGGGTGGCTGCAGTATATTAGTAGTGTGAATAGGGTCTGGGGTGGCTGCAGTATATTAGTAGTTTGAATAGGGTCTGGGGTGGCTGCAGTATATTAGTAGTGTGAATAGGGTCTGGGGTGGCTGCAGTATATTAGTAGTGTGAATAGGGTCTGGGGCGGCTGTAGTATATTAGTAGTGTGAATAGGGTCTGGGGTGGCTGCAGTATATTAGTAGTGTGAATAGGGTCAGGGGTGGCTGCAGTATATTAGTAGTGTGAATAGGGTCTGGGGTGGCTGCAGTATATTAGTAGTGTGAATAAGGTCTGGGGTGGCTGCAGTATATTAGTAGTGTGAATAGGGTCTGGGATGGCTGCAGTATATTAGTAGTGCAAATAGGGTCTGGGGTGGCTGCAGTATATTAGTAGTGCGAATAGGGTCTGGGGTAGCTGCAGTATATTAGTAGTGTGAATAGGGTCTGGGGTGGCTGCAGTATATTAGTAGTGTGAATAGGGTCTGGGGTGGCTGCAGTATATTAGTATTGTGAATAGGGTCTGGGTGGCTGCAGTATATTAGTAGTGTGAATAGGGTCTGGGGTGGCTGTAGTATATTAGTAGTGTGAATAGGGTCTGGGGTGGCTGCAGTATATTAGTAGTGTGAATAGGGTCTGGGGTGGCTGCAGTATATTAGTAGTGTGAATAGGGTCTGGGGTGGCTGTAGTATATTAGTAGTGTGAATAGGGTCTGGGGTGGCTGCAGTATATTAGTAGTGTGAATAGGGTCTGGGGTGGCTGCAGTATATTAGTAGTGTGAATAGGGTCTGGGGTGGCTGTAGTATATTAGTAGTGTGAATAGGGTCTGGGGTGGCTGCAGTATATTAGTAGTGTGAATAGGGTCTGGGGTGGCTGCAGTATATTAGTAGTGTGAATAGGGTCTGGGGTGGCTGTAGTATATTAGTAGTGTGAATAGGGTCTGGGGTGGCTGTAGTATATTAGTAGTGTGAATAGGGTCTGGGGTGGCTGCAGTATATTAGTAGTGTGAATAGGGTCTGGGGTGGCTGTAGTATATTAGTAGTGTGAATAGGGTCTGGGGTGGCTGTAGTATATTAGTAGTGTGAATAGGGTCTGGGGTGGCTGTAGTATATTAGTAGTGTGAATAGGGTCTGGGGTGGCTGCAGTATATTAGTAGTGTGAATAGGGTCTGGGGTGGCTGCAGTATATTAGTAGTGTGAATAGGGTCTGGGGTGGCTGTAGTATATTAGTAGTGTGAATAGGGTCTGGGGTGGCTGTAGTATATTAGTAGTGTGAATAGGGTCTGGGGTGGCTGTAGTATATTAGTAGTGTGAATAGGGTCTGGGGTGGCTGCAGTATATTAGTAGTGTGAATAGGGTCTGGGTTGGCTGTAGTATATTAGTAGTGTGAATAGGGTCTGGGGTGGCTGTAGTATATTAGTAGTGTGAATAGGGTCTGGGGTGGCTGCAGTATATTAGTAGTGTGAATAGGGTCTGGGGTGGCTGCAGTATATTAGTAGTGTGAATAGGGTCTGGGGTGGCTGTAGTATATTAGTAGTGTGAATAGGGTCTGGGGTGGCTGCAGTATATTAGTAGTGTGAATAGGGTCTGGGGTGGCTGCAGTATATTAGTAGTGTGAATAGGGTCTGGGGTGGCTGCAGTATATTAGTAGTGTGAATAGGGTCTGGGGTGGCTGTAGTATATTAGTAGTGTGAATAGGGTCTGGGGTGGCTGCAGTATATTAGTAGTGTGAATAGGGTCTGGGGTGGCTGCAGTATATTAGTAGTGTGAATAGGGTCTGGGGTGGCTGTAGTATATTAGTAGTGTGAATAGGGTCTGGGTTGGCTGTAGTATATTAGTAGTGTGAATAGGGTCTGGGGTGGCTGCAGTATATTAGTAGTGTGAATAGGGTCTGGGGTGGCTTTAGTATATTAGTAGTGTGAATAGGGTCTGGGGTGGCTGTAGTATATTAGTAGTGTGAATAGGGTCTGGGGTGGCTGCAGTATATTAGTAGTGTGAATAGGGTCTGGGGTGGCTGCAGTATATTAGTAGTGTGAATAGGGTCTGGGGTGGCTGTAGTATATTAGTAGTGTGAATAGGGTCTGGGGTGGCTGTAGTATATTAGTAGTCTGAATAGGGTCTGGGGTGGCTGCAGTATATTAGTAGTGTGAATAGGGTCTGGGGTGGCTGCAGTATATTAGTAGTGTGAATAGGGTCTGGGGTGGCTGTAGTATATTAGTAGTGTGAATAGGGTCTGGGGTGGCTGTAGTATATTAGTAGTGTGAATAGGGTCTGGGGTGGCTGCAGTATATTAGTAGTGTGAATAGGGTCTGGGGTGGCTGCAGTATATTAGTAGTGTGAATAGGGTCTGGGGTGGCTGCAGTATATTAGTAGTGTGAATAGGGTCTGGGGTGGCTGTAGTATATTAGTAGTGTGAATAGGGTCTGGGGTGGCTGCAGTATATTAGTAGTGTGAATAGGGTCTGGGGTGGCTGCAGTATATTAGTAGTGTGAATAGGGTCTGGGGTGGCTGTAGTATATTAGTAGTGTGAATAGGGTCTGGGGTGGCTGTAGTATATTAGTAGTGTGAATAGGGTCTGGGGTGGCTGCAGTATATTAGTAGTGTGAATAGGGTCTGGGGTGGCTGCAGTATATTAGTAGTGTGAATAGGGTCTGGGGTGGCTGTAGTATATTAGTAGTGTGAATAGGGTCTGGGGTGGCTGTAGTATATTAGTAGTGTGAATAGGGTCTGGGGTGGCTGCAGTATATTAGTAGTGTGAATAGGGTCTGGGGTGGCTGCAGTATATTAGTAGTGTGAATAGGGTCTGGGGTGGCTGTAGTATATTAGTAGTGTGAATAGGGTCTGGGGTGGCTGTAGTATATTAGTAGTCTGAATAGGGTCTGGGGTGGCTGCAGTATATTAGTAGTGTGAATAGGGTCTGGGGTGGCTGCAGTATATTAGTAGTGTGAATAGGGTCTGGGGTGGCTGTAGTATATTAGTAGTGTGAATAGGGTCTGGGGTGGCTGTAGTATATTAGTAGTGTGAATAGGGTCTGGGGTGGCTGCAGTATATTAGTAGTGTGAATAGGGTCTGGGGTGGCTGCAGTATATTAGTAGTGTGAATAGGGTCTGGGGTGGCTGCAGTATATTAGTAGTGTGAATAGGGTCTGGGGTGGCTGTAGTATATTAGTAGTGTGAATAGGGTCTGGGGTGGCTGCAGTATATTAGTAGTGTGAATAGGGTCTGGGGTGGCTGCAGTATATTAGTAGTGTGAATAGGGTCTGGGGTGGCTGCAGTAACTGTCCCTGTGTAATGATATATCCCAGTGTATTGTAGTGTGGCCATGACCTTTGCGGGGTCCATATGTAACTGTCCCTGTGTAATGATATATCCCAGGAAGGACACTATGGCAGCATGGAACTCACATTTTTCAGCTTTAAGAAAAAGCGTGTTCTCCAACAGCCGTTGCAGAACTTGGCGAACGTGTTGCTGTTGGTCCGTGGAAAAAATCAGGATGTCATCTAAATAGATGTGTCACAGCATCATCGGACTGAGTCTGTTGTCATCATTCGCACTTATTGTCGAAGGAATGAGCGTTACACCGAGGCCTGTACTCTGGAGTGGGATCGATTTGGAGGTGGAGGGTCCGTCATGGTCTGTGGCGGTGTGTCACAGCATCATCGGACTGAGTTTGTTGTCATTGCAGGCAATCTCAACGCTGTGCGTTACAGGGAAGACATCCTCCTCCCTCATGTGGTATCCTTCCTGCAGGCTCGTCCTGACATGACCCTCCAGCATGACAATGCCACTAGCCACACTGCTCATTCTGTGCGTGATTTCCTGCAAGACAGGAATGTCAGTGTTCTGCCATGGTCAGCGAAGAGCCCGGATCTCAATCCCATTGAGCACGTCTAGGACCTGTTGGATTGGAGGGCTGAAATGAAATGTCCGGGAACTTGCAGGTGCCTTGGTGGAAGAGTGGGGTAACATCTCACAGCAAGAACTGTCAAATCTGGTGCAGTCCATGAGGAGGAGATGCACTGCAGTACTTAATGCAGCTGGTGGCCACACCAGATACTGACTGTTACTTTTGATTTTGACCCCCCCATTTGTTCAGGGACACATTATTCCATTTCTGTTAGTCACATGTCTGTGGAACTTGTTCAGTTTATGTCTCAGTTGTTCAATCTTGTTATGTTCATACAAATATTTACACATGTTAAGTTTGCTGAAAATAAACACATTTGACAGTGAGAGGACGTTTCTTTTTTTGCTGAGTTTGTGTTATGTATTAAAATTCCTAAGTGGGTGGAGGGGGGAGGAGCTGGGGGATTTAACTCGTAATATGTATAGGTAATAGGATCTTTGTTTGTGTTTTTGTGCTTTTACTTTGCTTTTTTTGTTTTTCTAACTTAGGCTAAAAAATATCTGAATAAAATGAAAAATTTAATCACAACAGGACATTTTCTGTCAGCTAAACAGCTCTCACATTTTTTGTGGAAAACTTACAAAAACCAACTGTAAAATCTCATTGGCATTTCTGCACTTTTAAGCAGTCAAGCAAGGTAACCTTAACCCGTCCTCTCCTTCTCTGCAGGGTAAGGTTGTGATAACAGTACAGCTATGTGATGAAGAGCAGACTGAGGATGAGGAGGGTGAGGAGTACTTCCTGTTGTTCTCTGGGTCCTCCCAGAGTCACCTGACCAGTGCCTTGTGGAGCGGCCATGACACCCTGCGCACCCTCTGTCCCGGTAAGACTTTGAATACACTTTATTAATCACACAGACCATTACATAATTATTACATAAGTATTCAGACCCTTTACTCATAACTCTGTTGAAGCACCTTTGGCAGCGATTACAGCCTTGAGTCTTCTTGAGTATGACGCTACAAGCTTGGCACACCTGTATTTGGGGAGTTTCTCTCATTCTTCTCTGCAGGTCCTCTCAAGCTCTGTCAAGTTGGATGGGGAGTGTTGCTGCACAGCTATTTTCAGGTCTCTCCAGAGATGTTTGATTTGGGTCAAGTCCTGGCTCTGGCTGAGCCACTCAAGGATATTCAGACACTTGTCCCGAAGCTACAACTGCGTTGTCTTGGCTGTGTGCTTAGGGTCGTTGTCCTGTTGGAAGGTGAACCTTTGCCCCAGTCTGAGGTCCTGAGCGCTCTGGAGCAGGTTTTCATCAAGGATCTCTCTACTTTGCTCCGTTCATCTTTCCCTCGATCCTGACTAGTCTCCCAGTCCCTACCGCTGAAAAACGAACCCACAGCAAGATACTGCCACCTCCATGCTTCACCGTAGGGATAATGCCAGGTTTCTTCCAGACGTGACACTTGGCATTCAGGCCAAAGAGTTTAATCTTGATTTCATCAGAATAGAGAATCTTGTTTCTAATGGTCTAAGAGTCTTTAGGTTTTTGGGCAAACACCAAGCGGGCTGTCATGTGCCTTTTACTGAGGAGTGGCTTCCGTCTGGCCACTCTACCATAAAGCCCTGATTGATGGAGTGCTGCAGAGATGGTTGTCCTTCTGGAAGATTCTCCCATCTCCTCAGAGGAACTCCAGAGCTCTGTCAAGGTGACCATTGGGTTCTTGGTCACCTCCCTGACCAAGGCCCTTCTCCTCCAACTGCTCAGTTTGGCCGGGCGGCCAGCTCTAAGTAGAGTCTTGCTGGTTCCAAACGTCTTCCATTTAAGAATGATATAATGATGGGGTCCTTCAATGCTGCAGAAATGTTTTGGTACCCTTCCCCAGATCGGTGCCTCAACACATTCCTGTCTCGGAGCTCAACGGACAATTCCTTCGACCTCATGGCTTGGTTTTTGCTCTGACATGCACTGTCAACTGTGGGACTGTATATAGACAGGTGTGTGCCTTTCCAAATCATGTTCAATCAATTGAATTTACCACAGGTGATCTCCAATCAAGTTGTAGAAACATCTGAAGGATGATCAATGGAAACAATATGCACCTGAGCTCAATGTTGAGTCTCATAGCAAAGTGTCTGAATACTTATGTAAATAAGGTATATCTGTTTTTTATTATTAATACATTTGCAAAAAAAATTTAACCAGTTTTTGCTTTGTCATCATTGGGTATTGTGTGTAGATTGCTGAGGATTTTTTAATTATTTGATCCATTTTAGAATTAGGCTGTAATGTAAAAACAAATTGGAAATTGTCAATAGGTCTGAATACTTTCCGAATGCACTGTGTGATGTAACCCCAGGAAGAGTAGCTGATGCCTTGGCAGGAACTAATGAGGATCCATAATAAACCCCAGGAAGAGTAGCTGCTGCCTTGGCAGGAACTAATGGGGATCCATAATAAACCCCAGGAAGAGTAGCTGCTGCCTTGGCAGGAACTAATGAGGATCCATAATAAACCCCAGGAAGAGTAGCTGCTGCCTTGGCAGGAACTAATGGGGATCCATAATAAACCACAGGAAGAGTAGCTGCTGCCTTGGCAGGAACTAATGGGGATCCATAATAAACCCCAGGAAGAGTAGCTGCTGCCTTGGCAGGAACTAATGGGGATCCATAATAAACCCCAGGAAGAGTAGCTGCTGCCTTGGCAGGAACTAATGAGGATCCATAATAAACCCCAGGAAGAGTAGCTGCTGCCTTGGCAGGAACTAATGGGGATCCATAATAAACCCCAGGAAGAGTAGCTGCTGCCTTGGCAGGAACTAATGGGGATCCATAATAAACCCCAGGAAGAGTAGCTGCTGCCTTGGCAGGAACTAATAGGGATCCATAATAAACCCCCGGAAGAGTAGCTGCTTCCTTGACAGGAACTAATGGGGATCCATAATAAACCCCAGGAAGAGTAGCTGCTGCCTTGGCAGGAACTAATGGGGATCCATAATAAACCCCAGGAAGAGTAGCTGCTGCTTTGGCAGGAACTAATTGGGATCCATAATAAACCCCAGGAAAAGTAGCTGCTGCCTTGGCAGGAACTAATGGGGATCCATAATAAACCCCAGGAAGAGTAGCTGCTGCCTTGGCAGGAACTAATGGGGATCCCTAATAAACCCCAGGAAGAGTAGCTGCTGCCTTGGCAGGAACTAATGGGGATCCATAATAAACCCCAGGAAGAGTAGCTGCTGTCTTGGCAGGAACTAATGGGGATCCATAATAAACCCCAGGAAGAGTAGCTGCTGCCTTGGCAGGAACTAATGGGGACCCATAATAAACCCCAGGAAGAGTAGCTGCTGCCTTGGCAGGAACTAATGGGGATCCATAATAAACCCCAGGAAGAGTAGCTGCTGCCTTGACAGGAACTAATGGGGATCCCTAATAAACCCCAGGAAGAGTAGCTGCTGCCTTGGCAGGAACTAACGGGGATCCCTAATAAACCCCAGGAAGAGTAGCTGCTGCCTTGGCAGGAACTAATGGGGATCCCTAATAAACCCCAGGAAGAGTAGCTGCTGCCTTGGCAGGAACTAATGGGGATCCATAATAAACCCCAGGAAGAGTAGCTGCTGCCTTGGCAGGAACTAATGGGGACCCATAATAAACCCCAGGAAGAGTAGCTGCTGCCTTGGCAGGAACTAATGGGGATCCATAATAAACCCCAGGAAGAGTAGCTGCTGCCTTGACAGGAACTAATGGGGATCCCTAATAAACCCCAGGAAGAGTAGCTGCTGCCTTGGCAGGAACTAACGGGGATCCCTAATAAACCCCAGGAAGAGTAGCTGCTGCCTTGGCAGGAACTAATGGGGATCCCTAATAAACCCCAGGAAGAGTAGCTGCTGCCTTGGCAGGAACTAATGGGGATCCATAATAAACCCCAGGAAGAGTAGCTGCTGCCTTGACAGGAACTAATGGGGATCCATAATAAACCCCAGGAAGAGTAGCTGCTGCCTTGACAGGAACTAATGGGGATCCATAATAAATACAAATACAGAGAGAGAAAAAGAGAAATAATAGAAAAGTTATAATATGAGGAATAAATACTGTCCTCTCTCCTGTCCTCATCTATTTCCCCATATGCCTCTCTCCTCTCCTCCTCCTCTCTCCCCCATATGTCTCTCTCCTCTCTCCACTCTCCTCTCTCCTATCCTCATCTCTAACACTCTCCTCATCTCTCTTCCCCCGTATGTCTCTCTCCTCTCTCCTCTCTTCATCTCTCTTCCTCCGTATGTCTCTCTCCTCATCTCTCTTCCACCATATGTCTCTCTCCTCATCTCTCTTCCTCCGTATGTCTCTCTCCTCGCTCCTCTCCTCATCTGTCTTCGTCCGTATGTCTCTCTCCTCATCTCTCTTCCACCATATGTCTCTCTCCTCATCTGTCTTCCTCCGTATGTCTCTCTCCATCTCTCTTCCTCCGTATGTCTCTCTCCTCATCTCTCTTCCACCATATGTCTCTCTCCTCATATCTATTCCTCCATATGTCTCTCTCCTCTCTTCATCTCTCTTCCCCCCTATGTCTCTCTCCTATCCTCATCTCTAACACTCTCCTTATCTCTCTTCCCCCATATGTCTCTCTCCTCTCCTCATATTTCTTCCCCCATATGTCTCTCTCCTCTCTCCTATCCTCATCTCTAACACTCTCCTCATCTCTGTCCCCCAGCCCATGACTGCTGTGAGGCGGTGCAGGTCACCCTGTGCAGGGCCCGACCCGGCCACCCCCCGGCCGGTGACCCCCCGGTGTCTGTGGTGGCGGTGGCGGAGCAGCGGTTCAACTTCGTCCAGGACCTGGCCTTCGACATGGCCCAGTTTCTGGTGAGCATCAAGGTTGAAAATATCAAGATTGAGTCAAGAGTATTTAGAACAAAGCTGGTCCCATGAATCTGTTTATTAAAGCTTTCTGCACGCTAATATAACATTGTCCTGGTGTCTTCAACCTAGGTGAGCACTGCAGGGAGGCCAGACGGCCTTGAGGGGGCGCTGTTACTCGATGAATGTCAGATCCCTCTGGAGGAATGTGAGAGACTGGATGAGAGTCTGTCCCTGGCGCTGAGACACCTGGACCTGCCTGATGGGTGGAACCTACTGGGGACACACCTCAGGAACAGCAAGGGAGGGAGGGAGGGACTGGATGTATTTCAAGGTAGCACCTACAGTATAACATCGCAGTCAACATTTACTTGGTTTATCCGAGAGAGAGAGAGAGAGAGAGAGAGAGAGAGAGAGAGAGAGAGAGAGAGAGAGAGAGAGAGAGAGAGAGAGAGAGAGAGAGAGAGAGAGAGAGAGAGAGAGAGAGAGAGAGAGAGAGAGAGAGAGAGAGAGAGATTGTGCCCCTCATTGATTCAAATGGCAAATACATTCAAGAGGACTAACTTTTTCCCAAACACAAAGTGGCTAAGCTCAGGTGCCTAAACACTAAGCTTGCCCTCGAGCTGTTGTCAGAGGACAGACTAGGGTCCCCCAGCCACATCATCATTCACACGGGCACAAATGACCTGAATAATATTAAGAAATGCTATAGATGGAAGGAAAGTAGTTTGGAAACCTACCTAAAAACAATTGGGCAACAACAAATTCAATCCCTTCTCGACAATTTCCTGGACAAAATGTTTTATAAATGTTTCACTGTAATAGTGAAGGTGTAAACTTGGCAGTAGAAAACGTAAACAGTATATTTGACCTCTCACCTTCCCTATCAAATCTAAAAATGTCAAGCAGACAATCTAAGAAAATGAACAACAATGACAAATGGTTTGATGAAGTATATTTGACCTCTCCCTCCCCTTTGTCTCATTCCTTCCCTCTCTCCATCCCTGCAGAGCCCCAGGAGACTTTGGTCCACTTTGCAGCACGGCGGGGTCTTAAGAGGGTAGCTGTGTGGCTCCTACTGCAACCAGGGGCCCCTGAAGCCCTCAGACTGACCAACAGACAGGGGGCCACACCTGCAAGCGTTGCTCAGCAGCGGAGCCACCGAGACCTGCACAGCCTCCTCACAAAGTAAGGACAGATGGTGTTGTTGTTTCTCCCAGCTGGATGTTGTGGTGATGTCTGACAATTTAGAGAATCCCAGTCAGACTAACGGACAGAATCCCAGTAAAACCAGACAATTAATAACACTACTTGCTGGCTGCTGACCTGCGCTGTGTTGGCTAATCACACGACCTTCCCACTATGTGTTGGCCAATCAGATGACCTCCTCACACTGTGTTGGACAATCACGTGACCTTCCCTCTGATGTATTGGCATTTCAAATGACCTCCCCACACTGTTTTGGCCAATCACATGACCTTCCCTCGCTGTGTTGGCCTATCACATGACCTCCCCTCGCTGTGTTGGCCTATCACATGACCTCCCCCGCTGTGTTGGCCAATCACATGACCCAGAGTCTTCCTGTTGTTTATTTTGGTCCACACAGAGCGGAGACAAAGACATACAGAGGGAAGGTCCATCCATCCTCTACCGGCTCCAGGGTGGTGTGTAACCTTCCCAGGCTGAACACCCACACCCTGACAGTGGGCACAGCACCGGGTACAGCCCCCCCTACCCTCCAGGGACTGGTGGAGGAGCTGAGACCCCTGGTCAGGGTGAGCTGTGAACCCTTGGTACCCCCCTAACACTGCTCTACCCTGGTACCCCCCTAACACTACTCTACCCCTGGTACCTTACCACCCTAACACTACTCTACCCCTGGTACCTTACCACCCTAACACTACTCTACCCCTGGTACCTTACCACCCTAACACTACTCTACCCCTGGTACCTTACCACCCTAACACTACTCTACCCCTGGTACCTTACCACCCTAACACTACTCTACCCCTGGTACCTTACCACCCTAACACTACTCTACCCCTGGTACCTTACCACCCTAACACTACTCTACCCCTGGTACCTTACCACCCTAACACTACTCTACCCCTGGTACCTTACCACCCTAACACTACTCTACCCCTGGTACCTTACCACCCTAACACTACTCTACCCCTGGTACCTTACCACCCTAACACTACTCTACCCCTGGTACCTTACCACCCTAACACTACTCTACCCCTGGTACCTTACCCCCCTAACACTACTCTACCCCTGGTACCTTACCACCCTAACACTACTCTACCCCTGGTACCTTACCCCCCTAACACTACTCTACCCCTGGTACCTTACCACCCTAACACTACTCTACCCCTGGTACCTTACCACCCTAACACTACTCTACCTCTACCCCTGGTACCTTACCACCCTAACACTACTCTACCCTGGTACCTTACCACCCTAACACTACTCTACCTCTACACCTGGTACCTTACCACCCTAACACTACTCTACCCCTGGTACCTTACCACCCTAACACTACTCTACCCTGGTACCTTACCACCCTAACACTACTCTACCCCTGGTACCTTACCACCCTAACACTACTCTACCCCTGGTACCTTACCACCCTAACACTACTCTACCCTGGTACCTTACCACCTTAACACTACTCTACCCCTGGTACCTCACCACCCTAACACTACTCTACCCCTGGTACCTTACCACCTTAACACTACTCTACCCCTGGTACCTCACCACCCTAACACTACTCTACCCCGGGTACCTTACCACCCTAACACTACTCTACCTCTACCCCTGGTACCTTACCACCCTAACACTACTCTACCCCTGGTACCTTACCACCCTAACACTACTCTACCCCTGGTACCTTACCACCCTAACACTACTCTACCCCTGGTACCTTACCACCCTAACACTACTCTACCCCTGGTACCTTACCACCCTAACACTACTCTACCCCTGGTACCTTACCACCCTAACACTACTCTACCCCTGGTACCTTACCACCCTAACACTACTCTACCCCTGGTACCTTACCACCCTAACACTACTCTACCCCTGGTACCTTACCACCCTAACACTACTCTACCCCTGGTACCTTACCACCCTAACACTACTCTACCCCTGGTACCTTACCACCCTACTACTCTACCCCTGGTACCTTACCACCCTAACACTACTCTACCCTGGTACCTTACCACCCTAACACTACTCTACCCCTGGTACCTTACCACCCTAACACTACTCTACCCTGGTACCTTACCAGCCTAACACTACTCTACCCCTGGTACCTTACCACCTTAACCCTACTCTACCCCTGGTACCTCACCACCCTAACACTACTCTACCCCTGGTACCTTACCACCCTAACACTACTCTACCTCTACCCCTGGTACCTTACCACCCTAACACTACTCTACCCCTGGTACCTTACCACCCTAACACTACTCTACCCCTGGTACCTTACCACCCTAACACTACTCTACCCCTGGTACCTTACCACCCTAACACTACTCTACCCCTGGTACCTTACCACCCTAACACTACTCTACCTCTACCCCTGGTACCTTACCACCCTAACACTACTCTACCCCTGGTACCTTACCACCCTAACACTACTCTACCCCTGGTACCTTACCACCCTAACACTACTCTACCCCTGGTACCTTACCACCTTAACACTACTCTACCCTGGTACCTTACCACCCTAACACTACTCTACCCCTGGTACCTTACCACCCTAACACTACTCTACCTCTACCCCTGGTACCTTACCACCCTAACACTACTCTACCCTGGTACCTTACCACCCTAACACTACTCTACCCCTGGTACCTTACCACCCTAACACTACTCTACCCCTGGTACCTTACCACCCTAACACTACTCTACCCCTGGTACCTTACCACCCTAACACTACTCTACCCCTGGTACCTTACTACCCTAACACTACTCTACCCCTGGTACCTTACCACCCTAACACTACTCTACCCCTGGTACCTTACCACCCTAACACTACTCTACCTCTACCCCTGGTACCTTACCACCCTAACACTACTCTACCCCTGGTACCTTACTACCCTAACACTACTCTACCCCTGGTACCTTACCACCCTAACACTACTCTACCCCTGGTACCTTACTACCCTAACACTACTCTACCCCTGGTACCTTACCACCCTAACACTACTCTACCCCTGGTACCTTACCACCCTAACACTACTCTACCTCTACCCCTGGTACCTTACCACCCTAACACTACTCTACCCCTGGTACCTTACTACCCTAACACTACTCTACCCCTGGTACCTTACCACCCTAACACTACTCTACCCCTGGTACCTTACCACCCTAACACTACTCTACCCTGGTACCTTACCACCCTAACACTACTCTACCCCTGGTACCTTACCACCCTAACACTACTCTACCCCTGGTACCTTACCACCCTAACACTACTCTACCCCTGGTACCTTACCACCCTAACACTACTCTACCCCTGGTACCTTACCACCCTAACACTACTCTACCCCTGGTACCTTACAACCCTAACACTACTCTACCTCTACCCCTGGTACCTTACTACCCTAACACTACTCTACCCCTGGTACCTTACCACCCTAACACTACTCTACCCCTGGTACCTTACCACCCTAACACTACTCTACCCCTGGTACCTTACCACCCTAACACTACTCTACCCCTGGTACCTTACCACCCTAACACTACTCTACCCCTGGTACCTTACCCCCCTAACACTACTCTACCCCTGGTACCTTACCACCCTAACACTACTCTACCCCTGGTACCTTACCCCCCTAACACTACTCTACCCCTGGTACCTTACCACCCTAACACTACTCTACCCCTGGTACCTTACCACCCTAACACTACTCTACCTCTACCCCTGGTACCTTACCACCCTAACACTACTCTACCCTGGTACCTTACCACCCTAACACTACTCTACCTCTACACCTGGTACCTTACCACCCTAACACTACTCTACCCCTGGTACCTTACCACCCTAACACTACTCTACCCTGGTACCTTACCACCCTAACACTACTCTACCCCTGGTACCTTACCACCCTAACACTACTCTACCCCTGGTACCTTACCACCCTAACACTACTCTACCCTGGTACCTTACCACCTTAACACTACTCTACCCCTGGTACCTCACCACCCTAACACTACTCTACCCCTGGTACCTTACCACCTTAACACTACTCTACCCCTGGTACCTCACCACCCTAACACTACTCTACCCCGGGTACCTTACCACCCTAACACTACTCTACCTCTACCCCTGGTACCTTACCACCCTAACACTACTCTACCCCTGGTACCTTACCACCCTAACACTACTCTACCCCTGGTACCTTACCACCCTAACACTACTCTACCCCTGGTACCTTACCACCCTAACACTACTCTACCCCTGGTACCTTACCACCCTAACACTACTCTACCCCTGGTACCTTACCACCCTAACACTACTCTACCCCTGGTACCTTACCACCCTAACACTACTCTACCCCTGGTACCTTACCACCCTAACACTACTCTACCCCTGGTACCTTACCACCCTAACACTACTCTACCCCTGGTACCTTACCACCCTAACACTACTCTACCCCTGGTACCTTACCACCCTAACACTACTCTACCCCTGGTACCTTACCACCCTACTACTCTACCCCTGGTACCTTACCACCCTAACACTACTCTACCCTGGTACCTTACCACCCTAACACTACTCTACCCCTGGTACCTTACCACCCTAACACTACTCTACCCCTGGTACCTTACCACCCTAACACTACTCTACCCCTGGTACCTTACCACCCTAACACTACTCTACCCCTGGTACCTTACCACCCTAACACTACTCTACCCCTGGTACCTTACCACCCTAACACTACTCTACCCCTGGTACCTTACCACCTTAACACTACTCTACCCTGGAACCTTACCACCCTAACACTACTCTACCCCTGGTACCTTACCACCCTAACACTACTCTACCTCTACCCCTGGTACCTTACCACCCTAACACTACTCTACCCTGGTACCTTACCACCCTAACACTACTCTACCCCTGGTACCTTACCACCCTAACACTACTCTACCCCTGGTACCTTACCACCCTAACACTACTCTACCCCTGGTACCTTACCACCCTAACACTACTCTACCCCTGGTACCTTACCACCCTAACACTACTCTACCCCTGGTACCTTACCACCCTAACACTACTCTACCCCTGGTACCTTACCACCCTAACACTACTCTACCCCTGGTACCTTACCACCCTAACACTACTCTACCCCTGGTACCTTACCACCCTAACACTACTCTACCCCTGGTACCTTACCACCCTACTACTCTACCCCTGGTACCTTACCACCCTAACACTACTCTACCCTGGTACCTTACCACCCTAACACTACTCTACCCCTGGTACCTTACCACCCTAACACTACTCTACCCTGGTACCTTACCACCCTAACACTACTCTACCCCTGGTACCTTACCACCTTAACCCTACTCTACCCCTGGTACCTCACCACCCTAACACTACTCTACCCCTGGTACCTTACCACCCTAACACTACTCTACCTCTACCCCTGGTACCTTACCACCCTAACACTACTCTACCCCTGGTACCTTACCACCCTAACACTACTCTACCCCTGGTACCTTACCACCCTAACACTACTCTACCCCTGGTACCTTACCACCCTAACACTACTCTACCCCTGGTACCTTACCACCCTAACACTACTCTACCTCTACCCCTGGTACCTTACCACCCTAACACTACTCTACCCCTGGTACCTTACCACCCTAACACTACTCTACCCCTGGTACCTTACCACCCTAACACTACTCTACCCCTGGTACCTTACCACCTTAACACTACTCTACCCTGGAACCTTACCACCCTAACACTACTCTACCCCTGGTACCTTACCACCCTAACACTACTCTACCTCTACCCCTGGTACCTTACCACCCTAACACTACTCTACCCTGGTACCTTACCACCCTAACACTACTCTACCCCTGGTACCTTACCACCCTAACACTACTCTACCCCTGGTACCTTACCACCCTAACACTACTCTACCCCTGGTACCTTACCACCCTAACACTACTCTACCCTGGTACCTTACCACCCTAACACTACTCTACCCCTGGTACCTTACCACCCTAACACTACTCTACCCCTGGTACCTTACCACCCTAACACTACTCTACCCCTGGTACCTTACTACCCTAACACTACTCTACCCCTGGTACCTTACCACCCTAACACTACCCTAACCCTGGTACCTTACCACCCTAACACTACTCTACCCCTGGTACCTTACCACCCTAACACTACTCTACCTCTACCCCTGGTACCTTACCACCCTAACACTACTCTACCTCTGGTACCTTACCACCCTAACACTACTCTACCCCTGGTACCTCACCACCCTAACACTACTCTACCCCTGGTACCTTACCACCCTAACACTACTCTACCCCTGGTACCTTACCACCCTAACACTACTCTACCTCTACCCCTGGTACCTTACCACCCTAACACTACTCTACCCCTGGTACCTTACCACCCTAACACTACTCTACCCCTGGTACCTTACCACCCTAACACTACTCTACCCCTGGTACCTTACCACCCTAACACTACTCTACCCCTGGTACCTTACCACCCTAACACTACTCTACCTCTACCCCTGGTACCTTACCACCCTAACACTACTCTACCCCTGGTACCTTACTACCCTAACACTACTCTACCCTGGTACCTTACCACCCTAACACTACTCTACCCCTGGTACCTTACCACCCTAACACTACTCTACCCTGGTACCTTACCACCCTAACACTACTCTACCCCTGGTACCTTACCACCCTAACACTACTCTACCCCTGGTACCTTACCACCCTAACACTACTCTACCCCTGGTACCTTACCACCCTAACACTACTCTACCCCTGGTACCTCACCACCCTAACACTACTCTACCTCTGGTACCTCACCACCCTAACACTACTCTACCTCTACCCCTGGTACCTTACCACCCTAACACTACTCTACCCCTGGTACCTTACCACCCTAACACTACTCTACCCCTGGTACCTCACCACCCTAACACTACTCTACCTCTACCCCTGGTACCTTACCACCCTAACACTACTCTACCCCTGGTACCTTACCACCCTAACACTACTCTACCTCTACCCCTGGTACCTTACCACCCTAACACTACTCTACCCCTGGTACCTTACCACCCTAACACTACTCTACCCCTGGTACCTTACTACCCTAACACTACTCTACCCCTGGTACCTTACCACCCTAACACTACTCTAACCCTGGTACCTTACCACCCTAACACTACTCTACCCCTGGTACCTTACCACCCTAACACTACTCTACCCCTGGTACCTTACCACCCTAACACTACTCTACCTCTACCCCTGGTACCTTACCACCCAAACACTACTCTACCCCTGGTACCTTACCACCCAAACACTACTCTACCCTGGTACCTCACCCTAACACTACTCTACCTCTACCCCTGGTCAGGGTGAGCTGTGAACCCCTGGTACCACCCTAACACTACTCTACCCCTGGTACCTTACCACCCTAACACTATTCTACCCCTGGTACCTTACCACCCTAACACTACTCTACCCCTGGTACCTTACCACCCTAACACTACTCTACCTCTACCCCTGGTACCTTACCACCCTAACACTACTCTACCCCTGGTACCTTACCACCCTAACACTACTCTACCTCTACCTCTGGTACCTTACCACCCTAACACTACTCTACCTCTGGTACCTTACCACCCTAACACTACTCTACCTCTGGTACCTTACCACCCTAACACTACTCTACCCCTGGTACCTTACCACCCTAACACTACTCTACCCCTGGTACCTTACTACCCTAACACTACTCTACCCCTGGTACCTTACCAACCTAACACTACTCTACCCCTGGTACCTTACCACCCTAACACTACTCTACCCCTGGTACCTTACCACCCTAACACTACTCTACCCCTGGTACCTTACCACCCTAACACTACTCTACCCCTGGTACCTTACCACCCTAACACTACTCTACCCCTGGTACCTTACCACCATAACACTACTCTACCTCTACCCCTGGTACCTTACCACCCTAACACTACTCTACCCCTGGTACCTTACCACCCTAACACTACTCTACTTCTACCCCTGGTACCTTACCACCCTAACACTACTCTACCCCTGGTACCTTACCACCCTAACACTACTCTACCCCTGGTACCTTACCACCCTAACACTACTCTACCCCTGGTACCTTACCACCCTAACACTACACTACCTCTACCCCTGGTACCTTACCACCCTAACACTACTCTACCCCTGGTACCTTACCACCCTAACACTACTCTACCTCTACCCCTGGTACCTTACTACCCTAACACTACTCTACCCCTGGTACCTTACCACCCTAACACTACTCTACCCCTGGTACCTTACCACCCTAACACTACTCTACCCCTGGTACCTTACCACCCTAACACTACTCTACCCCTGGTACCTTACCACCCTAACACTACTCTACCCCTGGTACCTTACCACCCTAACACTACTCTACCCCTGGTACCTTACCACCCTAACACTACTCTACCCCCGGTACCTTACCACCCTAACACTACTCTACCCCTGGTACCTCACCACCCTAACACTACACTACTATACCCCTGGTACCTTACCACCCTAACACTACTCTACCCCTGGTACCTCACCACCCTAACACTACTCTACCCCTGGTACCTTACCACCCTAACACTACTCTACCCCTGGTACCTTACCACCCTAACACTACACTACCTCTACCCCTGGTACCTTACCACCCTAACACTACTCTACCCCTGGTACCTTACCACCCTAACACTACTCTACCTCTACCCCTGGTACCTTACTACCCTAACACTACTCTACCCCTGGTACCTTACCACCCTAACACTACTCTACCCCTGGTACCTTACCACCCTAACACTACTCTACCCCTGGTACCTTACCACCCTAACACTACTCTACCCCTGGTACCTTACCACCCTAACACTACTCTACCCCTGGTACCTTACCACCCTAACACTACTCTACCCCTGGTACCTTACCACCCTAACACTACTCTACCCCTGGTACCTTACCACCCTAACACTACTCTACCTCTACCCCTGGTACCTTACCACCCTAACACTACTCTACCCCTGGTACCTCACCACCCTAACACTACTCTACCCCTGGTACCTTACCACACTAACACTACTCTACCCCTGGTACCTTACCACCCTAACACTACTCTACCTCTGGTACCTTACCACCCTAACACTACTCTACCTCTGGTACCTTACCACCCTAACACTACTCTACCCCTGGTACCTTACCACCCTAACACTACTCTACCTCTGGTACCTTACCACCCTAACACTACTCTACACCTGGTACCTTACCACCCTAACACTACTCTACCCCTGGTACCTTACCACCCTAACACTACTCTACCCCTGGTACCTTACCACCCTAACACTACTCTACCTCTACCCCTGGTACCTTACCATCCTAACACTACTCTACCCCTGGTACCTTACCACCCTAACACTACTCTACCCTGGTACCTTACCACCCTAACACTACTCTACCCCTGGTACCTTACCACCCTAACACTACTCTACCTCTACCCCTGGTACCTTACCATCCTAACACTACTCTACCCCTGGTACCTTACCACCCTAACACTACTCTACCCCTGGTACCTTACCACCCTAACACTACTCTACCCCTGGTACCTTACCACCCTAACACTACTCTACCCCTGGTACCCCCCTAACACTACTCTACCCCTGGTACCTTACCACCCTAACACTACTCTACCCTGGTACCTTACCACCCTAACACTACTCTACCCCTGGTACCTTACCACCCTAACACTACTCTACCTCTACCCCTGGTACCTCACCACCCTAACACTACTCTACCCCTGGTACCTTACCACCCTAACACTACTCTACCCCTGGTACCTTACCACCCTGACACTACTCTACCCTTGGTACCTTACCACCCTAACACTACTCTACCCCTGGTACCTTACCACCCTAACACTACTCTACCTCTACCCCTGGTACCTTACCACCCTAACACTACTCTACCCCTGGTACCTTACCACCCTAACACTACTCTACCCTGGTACCTTACCACCCTAACACTACTCTACCCCTGGTACCTTACCACCCTAACACTACTCTACCCCTGGTACCTTCCCACCCTAACACTACTCTACCCCTGGTACCTCACCCTAACACTACTCTACCTCTACCCCTGGTCAGGGTGAGCTGTGAACCCCTGGTACCCCCCTAACACTACTCTACCCCTGGTACCTTACCCTAACACTACTCTACCCCTGGTACCTTACCACCCTAACACTACTCTACCCCTGGTACCTTACCACCCTAACACTACTCTACCCTGGTACCTTACCACCTTAACACTACTCTACCCCTGGTACCTCACCACCCTAACACTACTCTACCCCTGGTACCTTACCACCTTAACACTACTCTACCCCTGGTACCTCACCACCCTAACACTACTCTACCCCGGGTACCTTACCACCCTAACACTACTCTACCTCTACCCCTGGTACCTTACTACCCTAACACTACTCTACCCTGGTACCTTACCACCCTAACACTACTCTACCCCTGGTACCTTACCACCCTAACACTACTCTACCCTGGTACCTTACCACCCTAACACTACTCTACCCCTGGTACCTTACCACCCTAACACTACTCTACCCCTGGTACCTTACCACCCTAACACTACTCTACCCCTGGTACCTTACCACCCTAACACTACTCTACCCCTGGTACCTCACCACCCTAACACTACTCTACCTCTGGTACCTCACCACCCTAACACTACTCTACCTCTACCCCTGGTACCTTACCACCCTAACACTACTCTACCCCTGGTACCTTACCACCCTAACACTACTCTACCCCTGGTACCTCACCACCCTAACACTACTCTACCTCTGGTACCTCACCACCCTAACACTACTCTACCTCTACCCCTGGTACCTTACCACCCTAACACTACTCTACCCCTGGTACCTCACCACCCTAACACTACTCTACCTCTACCCCTGGTACCTTACCACCCTAACACTACTCTACCCCTGGTACCTTACCACCCTAACACTACTCTACCTCTACCCCTGGTACCTTACCACCCTAACACTACTCTACCCCTGGTACCTTACCACCCTAACACTACTCTACCCCTGGTACCTTACTACCCTAACACTACTCTACCCCTGGTACCTTACCACCCTAACACTACTCTAACCCTGGTACCTTACCACCCTAACACTACTCTACCCCTGGTACCTTACCACCCTAACACTACTCTACCCCTGGTACCTTACCACCCTAACACTACTCTACCCCTGGTACCTTACCACCCTAACACTACTCTACCCCTGGTACCTTACCACCCTAACACTACTCTACCCCCGGTACCTTACCACCCTAACACTACTCTACCCCTGGTACCTTACCACCCTAACACTACACTACTATACCCCTGGTACCTTACCACCCTAACACTACTCTACCCCTGGTACCTCACCACCCTAACACTACTCTACCCCTGGTACCTTACCACCCTAACACTACTCTACCCCTGGTACCTTACCACCCTAACACTACACTACCTCTACCCCTGGTACCTTACCACCCTAACACTACTCTACCCCTGGTACCTTACCACCCTAACACTACTCTACCTCTACCCCTGGTACCTTACTACCCTAACACTACTCTACCCCTGGTACCTTACCACCCTAACACTACTCTACCCCTGGTACCTTACCACCCTAACACTACTCTACCCCTGGTACCTTACCACCCTAACACTACTCTACCCCTGGTACCTTACCACCCTAACACTACTCTACCCCTGGTACCTTACCACCCTAACACTACTCTACCCCTGGTACCTTACCACCCTAACACTACTCTACCCCTGGTACCTTACCACCCTAACACTACTCTACCTCTACCCCTGGTACCTTACCACCCTAACACTACTCTACCTCTACCCCTGGTACCTTACTACCCTAACACTACTCTACCCCTGGTACCTTACCACCCTAACACTACTCTACCCCTGGTACCTCACCACCCTAACACTACTCTACCTCTGGTACCTTACCACCCTAACACTACTCTACCTCTGGTACCTTACCACCCTAACACTACTCTACCCCTGGTACCTTACCACCCTAACACTACTCTACCTCTGGTACCTTACCACCCTAACACTACTCTACCCCTGGTACCTTACCACCCTAACACTACTCTACCCCTGGTACCTTACCACCCTAACACTACTCTACCCCTGGTACCTTACCACCCTAACACTACTCTACCTCTACCCCTGGTACCTTACCATCCTAACACTACTCTACCCCTGGTACCTTACCACCCTAACACTACTCTACCCTGGTACCTTACCACCCTAACACTACTCTACCCCTGGTACCTTACCACCCTAACACTACTCTACCTCTACCCCTGGTACCTTACCATCCTAACACTACTCTACCCCTGGTACCTTACCACCCTAACACTACTCTACCCCTGGTACCTTACCACCCTAACACTACTCTACCCCTGGTACCTTACCACCCTAACACTACTCTACCCCTGGTACCCCCCTAACACTACTCTACCCCTGGTACCTTACCACCCTAACACTACTCTACCCTGGTACCTTACCACCCTAACACTACTCTACCCCTGGTACCTTACCACCCTAACACTACTCTACCTCTACCCCTGGTACCTCACCACCCTAACACTACTCTACCCCTGGTACCTTACCACCCTAACACTACTCTACCCCTGGTACCTTACCACCCTAACACTACTCTACCCCTGGTACCTTACCACCCTAACACTACTCTACCCCTGGTACCTTACCACCCTAACACTACTCTACCTCTACCCCTGGTACCTTACCACCCTAACACTACTCTACCCCTGGTACCTTACCACCCTAACACTACTCTACCCTGGTACCTTACCACCCTAACACTACTCTACCCCTGGTACCTTACCACCCTAACACTACTCTACCCCTGGTACCTTCCCACCCTAACACTACTCTACCCCTGGTACCTCACCCTAACACTACTCTACCTCTACCCCTGGTCAGGGTGAGCTGTGAACCCCTGGTACCCCCCTAACACTACTCTACCCCTGGTACCTTACCCTAACACTACTCTACCCCTGGTACCTTACCACCCTAACACTACTCTACCCCTGGTACCTTACCACCCTAACACTACTCTACCCCTGGTACCTTACCACCCTAACACTACTCTACCCCTGGTACCTTACCACCCTAACACTACTCTACCCCTGGTACCTTACCACCCTAACACTACTCTACCTCTACCCCTGGTACCTTACCACCCTAACACTACTCTACCCCTGGTACCTTACCACCCTAACACTACTCTACCCCTGGTACCTTACCACCCTAACACTACTCTACCTCTACCCCTGGTACCTTACCACCCTAACACTACTCTACCCCTGGTACCTTACCACCCTAACACTACTCTACCTCTACCCCTGGTACCTTACCACCCTAACACTACTCTACCCCTGGTACCTTACCACCCTAACACTACTCTACCCCTGGTACCTTACTACCCTAACACTACTCTACCCCTGGTACCTTACCACCCTAACACTACTCTAACCCTGGTACCTTACCACCCTAACACTACTCTACCCCTGGTACCTTACCACCCTAACACTACTCTACCCCTGGTACCTTACCACCCTAACACTACTCTACCCCTGGTACCTTACCACCCTAACACTACTCTACCCCTGGTACCTTACCACCCTAACACTACTCTACCCCCGGTACCTTACCACCCTAACACTACTCTACCCCTGGTACCTTACCACCCTAACACTACACTACTATACCCCTGGTACCTTACCACCCTAACACTACTCTACCCCTGGTACCTCACCACCCTAACACTACTCTACCCCTGGTACCTTACCACCCTAACACTACTCTACCCCTGGTACCTTACCACCCTAACACTACACTACCTCTACCCCTGGTACCTTACCACCCTAACACTACTCTACCCCTGGTACCTTACCACCCTAACACTACTCTACCTCTACCCCTGGTACCTTACTACCCTAACACTACTCTACCCCTGGTACCTTACCACCCTAACACTACTCTACCCCTGGTACCTTACCACCCTAACACTACTCTACCCCTGGTACCTTACCACCCTAACACTACTCTACCCCTGGTACCTTACCACCCTAACACTACTCTACCCCTGGTACCTTACCACCCTAACACTACTCTACCCCTGGTACCTTACCACCCTAACACTACTCTACCCCTGGTACCTTACCACCCTAACACTACTCTACCTCTACCCCTGGTACCTTACCACCCTAACACTACTCTACCTCTACCCCTGGTACCTTACTACCCTAACACTACTCTACCCCTGGTACCTTACCACCCTAACACTACTCTACCCCTGGTACCTCACCACCCTAACACTACTCTACCTCTGGTACCTTACCACCCTAACACTACTCTACCTCTGGTACCTTACCACCCTAACACTACTCTACCCCTGGTACCTTACCACCCTAACACTACTCTACCTCTGGTACCTTACCACCCTAACACTACTCTACCCCTGGTACCTTACCACCCTAACACTACTCTACCCCTGGTACCTTACCACCCTAACACTACTCTACCCCTGGTACCTTACCACCCTAACACTACTCTACCTCTACCCCTGGTACCTTACCATCCTAACACTACTCTACCCCTGGTACCTTACCACCCTAACACTACTCTACCCTGGTACCTTACCACCCTAACACTACTCTACCCCTGGTACCTTACCACCCTAACACTACTCTACCTCTACCCCTGGTACCTTACCATCCTAACACTACTCTACCCCTGGTACCTTACCACCCTAACACTACTCTACCCCTGGTACCTTACCACCCTAACACTACTCTACCCCTGGTACCTTACCACCCTAACACTACTCTACCCCTGGTACCCCCCTAACACTACTCTACCCCTGGTACCTTACCACCCTAACACTACTCTACCCTGGTACCTTACCACCCTAACACTACTCTACCCCTGGTACCTTACCACCCTAACACTACTCTACCTCTACCCCTGGTACCTCACCACCCTAACACTACTCTACCCCTGGTACCTTACCACCCTAACACTACTCTACCCCTGGTACCTTACCACCCTAACACTACTCTACCCCTGGTACCTTACCACCCTAACACTACTCTACCCCTGGTACCTTACCACCCTAACACTACTCTACCTCTACCCCTGGTACCTTACCACCCTAACACTACTCTACCCCTGGTACCTTACCACCCTAACACTACTCTACCCTGGTACCTTACCACCCTAACACTACTCTACCCCTGGTACCTTACCACCCTAACACTACTCTACCCCTGGTACCTTCCCACCCTAACACTACTCTACCCCTGGTACCTCACCCTAACACTACTCTACCTCTACCCCTGGTCAGGGTGAGCTGTGAACCCCTGGTACCCCCCTAACACTACTCTACCCCTGGTACCTTACCCTAACACTACTCTACCCCTGGTACCTTACCACCCTAACACTACTCTACCCCTGGTACCTTACCACCCTAACACTACTCTACCCCTGGTACCTTACCACCCTAACACTACTCTACCCCTGGTACCTTACCACCCTAACACTACTCTACCCCTGGTACCTTACCACCCTAACACTACTCTACCTCTACCCCTGGTACCTTACCACCCTAATACTACTCTACCCCTTGTACCTTACCACCCTAACACTACTCTACCCCTGGTACCTTACCACCCTAACACTACTCTACCTCTACCCCTGGTACCTTACCACCCTAACAATACTCTACCTCTGGTACCTTACCCTAACACTACTCTACCTCTACCCCTGGTACCTTACCACACTAACACTATTCTACCCCTGGTACCTTACCACCCTAACACTACTCTACCCCTGGTACCTTACCACCCTAACACTACTCTACCCCTGGTACCTTACCACCCTAACACTACTCTACTTCTGGTACCTTACCACCCTAACACTACTCTACCTCTGGTACCTTACCATCCTAACACTACTCTACCCCTGGTACCTTCCCACCCTAACACTACTCTACCCCTGGTACCTTACCACCCTAACACTACTCTACCCCTGGTACCTCACCACCCTAACACTACTCTACCCCTGGTACCTTACCACCCTAACACTACTCTACCTCTACCCCTGGTACCTTACCACCCTAACACTACTCTACCCCTGGTACCTTACCACCCTAACACTACTCTACCCCTGGTACCTTACCACCCTAACACTACTCTACCCCTGGTACCTTACCACCCTAACACTACTCTACCCCTGATACCTTACCACACTAACACTACTCTACCCCTGGTACCTTACCACCCTAACACTACTCTACCCCTGGTACCATACCACCCTAACACTACTCTACCCCTGGTACCTTACCACCCTAACACTACTCTACCCCTGGTACCTTACCACCCTAACACTACTCTACCTCTACCCCTGGTACCTTACCACCCTAACATTACTCTACCTCTGGTACCTTACCACCCTAACACTACTCTACCCCTGGTACCTTACCCCCCTAACACTACTCTACCCCTGGTAACTTACCACCCTAACACTACTCTACCCTGGTACCTTACCACCCTAACACTACTCTACCTCTACCCCTGGTACCTTACCACCCTAACACTACTCTACCCCTGGTACCTTACCACCCTAACACGACTCTACCCCTGGTACCTTACCACCCTAACACTACTCTACCCCTGGTACCTTACCACCCTAACACTACTCTACCTCTGGTACCTTACCACCCTAACACTACTCTACCCCTGGTACCTTACCACCCTAACACTACTCTACCCCTGGTACCTTACCACCCTAACACTACTCTACCCCTGGTACCTTACCACCCTAACACTACTCTACCCCTGGTACCTTACCACCCTAACACTACTCTACCCCTGGTACCTTACTACCCTAACACTACTCTACCTCTGGTACCTTACCACCCTAACACTACTCTACCCCTGGTACCTTACCACCCTAACACTACTCTACCCCTGGTACCTTACCACCCTAACACTACTCTACCCCTGGTACCTTACCACCCTAACACTACTCTACCCCTGGTACCTTACCACCCTAACACTACTCTACCTCTACACCTGGTACCTTACCACCCTAACACTACTCTACCCCTGGTACCTTACCACCCTAACACTACTCTACCTCTACACCTGGTACCCTTACCACCCTAACACTACTCTACCTCTACACCTGGTACCTTACCACCCTAACACTACTCTACCCCTGGTACCTTACCACCCTAACACTACTCTACCTCTACACCTGGTACCTTACCACCCTAACACTACTCTACCCCTGGTACCTTACCACCATAACACTACTCTACCCCTGGTACCTTACCACCCTAACACTACTCTACCCCTGGTACCTTACCACCCTAACACTACTCTACCCCTGGTACCTTACCACCCTAACACTACTCTACCCCTGGTACCTTACCCCCCTAACACTACTCTACCCCTGGTACCTTACCACCCTAACACTACTCTACCCCTGATACCTTACCACCCTAACACTACTCTACCCCTGGTACCTTACCACCCTAACACTACTCTACCCCTGGTACCTTACCACCCTAACACTACTCTACCTCTGGTACCTTACCACCCTAACACTACTCTACCCCTGGTACCTTACCACCCTAACACTACTCTACCTCTACCCCTGGTACCTTACCACCCTAACACTACTCTACCCCTGGTACCTTACCACCCTAACACTACTCTACCCTTGGTACCTTACTACCCTAACACTACTCTACCCCTGGTACCTTACCACCCTAACACTACTCTACCTCTGGTACCTTACCACCCTAACACTACTCTACCTCTGGTACCTTACCACCCTAACACTACTCTACCTCTGGTACCTTACCACCCTAACACTACTCTACCCTTGGTACCTTACCACCCTAACACTACTCTACCTCTACCCCTGGTACCTTACCACCCTAACACTACTCTACCCCTGGTACCTTACCACCCTAACACTACTCTACCCCTGGTACCTTACCACCCTAACACTACTCTACCCCTGGTACCTTACCACCCTAACACTACTCTACCTCTACCCCTGGTACCTTACCACCCTAACACTACTCTACCCCTGGTACCTTACCACCCTAACACTACTCTACCTCTACCCCTGGTACCTTACCACCCTAACACTACTCTACCCTGGTACCATACCACCCTAACACTACTCTACCTCTGGTACCTTACCACCCTAACACTACTCTACCCCTGGTACCTTACCACCCTAACACTACTCTACCCCTGGTACCTTACCACCCTAACACTACTCTACCTCTACCCCTGGTACCTTACCACCCTAACACTACTCTACCCCTGGTACCTTACCACCCTAACACTACTCTACCCCTGGTACCTTACCACCCTAACACTACTCTACCCCTGGTACCTTACCACCCTAACACTACTCTACCTCTACCCCTGGTACCTTACCACCCTAACACTACTCTACCCCTGGTACCTTACTACCCTAACACTACTCTACCCCTGGTACCCTACCACCCTAACACTACTCTACCCTGGTACCTTACCACCCTAACACTACTCTACCCCTGGTACCTTACCACCCTAACACTACTCTACCCCTGGTACCTTACCACCCTAACACTACTCTACCCCTGGTACCTTACCACCCTAACACTACTCTACCCCTGGTACCTTACCACCCTAACACTACTCTACCCCTGGTACCTTACCACCCTAACACTACTCTACCCCTGGTACCTTACCACCCTAACACTACTCTACCCCTGGTACCTTACCACCCTAACACTACTCTACCCCTGGTACCTTACCACCCTAACACTACTCTACCCCTGGTACCTTACCACCCTAACACTACTCTACCCCTGGTACCTTACCACCCTAACACTACTCTACCCCTGGTACCTTACCACCCTAACACTACTCTACCCCTGGTACCTTACCACCCTAACACTACTCTACCCCTGGTACCTTACCACCCTAACACTACTCTACCCCTGGTACCTTACCACCCTAACACTACTCTACCCCTGGTACCTTACCACCCTAACACTACTCTACCCCTGGTACCTTACCACCCTAACACTACTCTACCTCTACCCCTGGTACCTTACCACCCTAACACTACTCTACCTCTGGTACCTTACTACCCTAACACTACTCTACCCCTGGTACCTTACCACCCTAACACTACTCTACCCCTGGTACCTTACCACCCTAACACTACTCTACCCCTGGTACCTTACCACCCTAACACTACTCTACCCCTGGTACCTTACCCCCCTAACACTACTCTACCCCTGGTACCTTACCACCCTAACACTACTCTACCCCTGGTACCTTACCACCCTAACACTACTCTACCCTGGTACCTTACCACCCTAACACTACTCTACCCCTGGTACCTTACCACCCTAACACTACTCTACCCCTGGTACCTTACAACCCTAACACTACTCTACCTCTACCCCTGGTACCTTACTACCCTAACACTACTCTACCCCTGGTACCTTACCACCCTAACACTACTCTACCCCTGGTACCTTACCACCCTAACACTACTCTACCCCTGGTACCTTACCACCCTAACACTACTCTACCCCTGGTACCTTACCACCCTAACACTACTCTACCCCTGGTACCTTACCACCCTAACACTATTCTACCCTGGTACCTTACCATCCTAACACTACTCTACCTCTACCCCTGGTACCTTACCACCCTAACACTACTCTACCCCTGGTACCTTACAACCCTAACACTACTCTACCTCTACCCCTGGTACCTTACTACCCTAACACTACTCTACCCCTGGTACCTTACCACCCTAACACTACTCTACCCCTGGTACCTTACCACCCTAACACTACTCTACCCCTGGTACCTTACCACCCTAACACTACTCTACCCCTGGTACCTTACCACCCTAACACTATTCTACCCTGGTACCTTACCATCCTAACACTACTCTACCTCTACCCCTGGTACCTTACCACCCTAACACTACTCTACCCCTGGTACCTTACCACCCTAACACTACTCTACCTCTGGTACCTTACCATCCTAACACTACTCTACCCCTGGTACCTTCCCACCCTAACACTACTCTACCCCTGGTACCTTACCACCCTAACACTACTCTACCCCTGGTACCTCACCACCCTAACACTACTCTACCCCTGGTACCTTACCACCCTAACACTACTCTACCTCTACCCCTGGTACCTTACCACCCTAACACTACTCTACCCCTGGTACCTTACCACCCTAACACTACTCTACCCCTGGTACCTTACCACCCTAACACTACTCTACCCCTGGTACCTTACCACCCTAACACTACTCTACCCCTGATACCTTACCACACTAACACTACTCTACCCCTGGTACCTTACCACCCTAACACTACTCTACCCCTGGTACCATACCACCCTAACACTACTCTACCCCTGGTACCTTACCACCCTAACACTACTCTACCCCTGGTACCTTACCACCCTAACACTACTCTACCTCTACCCTTGGTACCTTACCACCCTAACATTACTCTACCTCTGGTACCTTACCACCCTAACACTACTCTACCCCTGGTACCTTACCCCCCTAACACTACTCTACCCCTGGTAACTTACCACCCTAACACTACTCTACCCTGGTACCTTACCACCCTAACACTACTCTACCTCTACCCCTGGTACCTTACCACCCTAACACTACTCTACCCCTGGTACCTTACCACCCTAACACGACTCTACCCCTGGTACCTTACCACCCTAACACTACTCTACCCCTGGTACCTTACCACCCTAACACTACTCTACCTCTGGTACCTTACCACCCTAACACTACTCTACCCCTGGTACCTTACCACCCTAACACTACTCTACCCCTGGTACCTTACCACCCTAACACTACTCTACCCCTGGTACCTTACCACCCTAACACTACTCTACCCCTGGTACCTTACCACCCTAACACTACTCTACCCCTGGTACCTTACTACCCTAACACTACTCTACCTCTGGTACCTTACCACCCTAACACTACTCTACCCCTGGTACCTTACCACCCTAACACTACTCTACCCCTGGTACCTTACCACCCTAACACTACTCTACCCCTGGTACCTTACCACCCTAACACTACTCTACCCCTGGTACCTTACCACCCTAACACTACTCTACCTCTACACCTGGTACCTTACCACCCTAACACTACTCTACCCCTGGTACCTTACCACCCTAACACTACTCTACCTCTACACCTGGTACCCTTACCACCCTAACACTACTCTACCTCTACACCTGGTACCTTACCACCCTAACACTACTCTACCCCTGGTACCTTACCACCCTAACACTACTCTACCTCTACACCTGGTACCTTACCACCCTAACACTACTCTACCCCTGGTACCTTACCACCATAACACTACTCTACCCCTGGTACCTTACCACCCTAACACTACTCTACCCCTGGTACCTTACCACCCTAACACTACTCTACCCCTGGTACCTTACCACCCTAACACTACTCTACCCCTGGTACCTTACCCCCCTAACACTACTCTACCCCTGGTACCTTACCACCCTAACACTACTCTACCCCTGATACCTTACCACCCTAACACTACTCTACCCCTGGTACCTTACCACCCTAACACTACTCTACCCCTGGTACCTTACCACCCTAACACTACTCTACCTCTGGTACCTTACCACCCTAACACTACTCTACCCCTGGTACCTTACCACCCTAACACTACTCTACCTCTACCCCTGGTACCTTACCACCCTAACACTACTCTACCCCTGGTACCTTACCACCCTAACACTACTCTACCCTTGGTACCTTACTACCCTAACACTACTCTACCCCTGGTACCTTACCACCCTAACACTACTCTACCTCTGGTACCTTACCACCCTAACACTACTCTACCTCTGGTACCTTACCACCCTAACACTACTCTACCTCTGGTACCTTACCACCCTAACACTACTCTACCCTTGGTACCTTACCACCCTAACACTACTCTACCTCTACCCCTGGTACCTTACCACCCTAACAATACTCTACCCCTGGTACCTTACCACCCTAACACTACTCTACCCCTGGTACCTTACCACCCTAACACTACTCTACCCCTGGTACCTTACCACCCTAACACTACTCTACCTCTACCCCTGGTACCTTACCACCCTAACACTACTCTACCCCTGGTACCTTACCACCCTAACACTACTCTACCTCTACCCCTGGTACCTTACCACCCTAACACTACTCTACCCTGGTACCATACCACCCTAACACTACTCTACCTCTGGTACCTTACCACCCTAACACTACTCTACCCCTGGTACCTTACCACCCTAACACTACTCTACCCCTGGTACCTTACCACCCTAACACTACTCTACCTCTACCCCTGGTACCTTACCACCCTAACACTACTCTACCCCTGGTACCTTACCACCCTAACACTACTCTACCCCTGGTACCTTACCACCCTAACACTACTCTACCCCTGGTACCTTACCACCCTAACACTACTCTACCTCTACCCCTGGTACCTTACCACCCTAACACTACTCTACCCCTGGTACCTTACTACCCTAACACTACTCTACCCCTGGTACCCTACCACCCTAACACTACTCTACCCTGGTACCTTACCACCCTAACACTACTCTACCCCTGGTACCTTACCACCCTAACACTACTCTACCCCTGGTACCTTACCACCCTAACACTACTCTACCCCTGGTACCTTACCACCCTAACACTACTCTACCCCTGGTACCTTACCACCCTAACACTACTCTACCCCTGGTACCTTACCACCCTAACACTACTCTACCCCTGGTACCTTACCACCCTAACACTACTCTACCCCTGGTACCTTACCACCCTAACACTACTCTACCCCTGGTACCTTACCACCCTAACACTACTCTACCCCTGGTACCTTACCACCCTAACACTACTCTACCCCTGGTACCTTACCACCCTAACACTACTCTACCCCTGGTACCTTACCACCCTAACACTACTCTACCCCTGGTACCTTACCACCCTAACACTACTCTACCCCTGGTACCTTACCACCCTAACACTACTCTACCCCTGGTACCTTACCACCCTAACACTACTCTACCCCTGGTACCTTACCACCCTAACACTACTCTACCCCTGGTACCTTACCACCCTAACACTACTCTACCTCTACCCCTGGTACCTTACCACCCTAACACTACTCTACCTCTGGTACCTTACTACCCTAACACTACTCTACCCCTGGTACCTTACCACCCTAACACTACTCTACCCCTGGTACCTTACCACCCTAACACTACTCTACCCCTGGTACCTTACCACCCTAACACTACTCTACCCCTGGTACCTTACCCCCCTAACACTACTCTACCCCTGGTACCTTACCACCCTAACACTACTCTACCCCTGGTACCTTACCACCCTAACACTACTCTACCCTGGTACCTTACCACCCTAACACTACTCTACCCCTGGTACCTTACCACCCTAACACTACTCTACCCCTGGTACCTTACAACCCTAACACTACTCTACCTCTACCCCTGGTACCTTACTACCCTAACACTACTCTACCCCTGGTACCTTACCACCCTAACACTACTCTACCCCTGGTACCTTACCACCCTAACACTACTCTACCCCTGGTACCTTACCACCCTAACACTACTCTACCCCTGGTACCTTACCACCCTAACACTACTCTACCCCTGGTACCTTACCACCCTAACACTATTCTACCCTGGTACCTTACCATCCTAACACTACTCTACCTCTACCCCTGGTACCTTACCACCCTAACACTACTCTACCCCTGGTACCTTACAACCCTAACACTACTCTACCTCTACCCCTGGTACCTTACTACCCTAACACTACTCTACCCCTGGTACCTTACCACCCTAACACTACTCTACCCCTGGTACCTTACCACCCTAACACTACTCTACCCCTGGTACCTTACCACCCTAACACTACTCTACCCCTGGTACCTTACCACCCTAACACTATTCTACCCTGGTACCTTACCATCCTAACACTACTCTACCTCTACCCCTGGTACCTTACCACCCTAACACTACTCTACCCCTGGTACCTTACCACCCTAACACTACTCTACCCCTGGTACCTTACCACCCTAACACTACTCTACCCTGGTACCTTACCACCCTAACACTACTCTACCCCTGGTACCTTACCACCCTAACACTACTCTACCCCTGGTACCTTACCACCCTAACACTACTCTACCCCTGGTACCTTACCACCCTAACACTACTCTACCCCTGGTACCTTACTACCCTAACACTACTCTACCCCTGGTACCTTACCACCCTAACACTACTCTACCCCTGGTACCTTACCACCCTAACACTACTCTACCCCTGGTACCTTACCACCCTAACACTACTCTACCCCTGGTACCTTACCACCCTAACACTACTCTACCCCTGGTACCTTACCACCCTAACACTACTCTACCCCTGGTACCTTACCACCCTAACACTATTCTACCCTGGTACCTTACCATCCTAACACTACTCTACCTCTACCCCTGGTACCTTACCACCCTAACACTACTCTACCCCTGGTACCTTACCACCCTAACACTACTCTACCCCTGGTACCTTACCACCCTAACACTACTCTACCCTGGTACCTTACCACCCTAACACTACTCTACCCCTGGTACCTTACCACCCTAACACTACTCTACCCCTGGTACCTTACCACCCTAACACTACTCTACCCCTGGTACCTTACCACCCTAACACTACTCTACCCCTGGTACCTTACTACCCTAACACTACTCTACCCCTGGTACCTTACCACCCTAACACTACTCTACCCCTGGTACCTTACCACCCTAACACTACTCTACCCCTGGTACCTTACCACCCTAACACTACTCTACCCCTGGTACCTTACCACCCTAACACTACTCTACCCCTGGTACCTTACCACCCTAACACTACTCTACCCCTGGTACCTTACCACCCTAACACTACTCTACCCCTGGTACCTTACCACCCTAACACTACTCTACCCCTGGTACCTTACCACCCTAACACTACTCTACCCCTGGTACCTTACCACCCTAACACTACTCTACCCCTGGTACCTTACCACCCTAACACTACTCTACCCCTGGTACCTCACCACCCTAACACTACTCTACCTCTACCCCTGGTACCTTACCACCCTAACACTACTCTACCCCTGGTACCTTACCACCCAAACACTACTCTACCCCTGGTACCTTACCACCCTAACACTACTCTACCCTGGTACCTTACCACCCTAACACTACTCTACCCCTGGTACCTTACCACCCTAACACTACTCTACCCCTGGTACCTTACCACCCTAACACTACTCTACCCCTGGTACCATACCACCCTAACACTACTCTACCCCTGGTACATTACCACCCTAACACTACTCTACCCCTGGTACCTTACCACCCTAACACTACTCTATCCCTGGTACCATACCACCCTAACACTACTCTACCCCTGGGACCTTACCACCCTAACACTACTCTACCCCTGGTACCTTACCACCCTAACACTACTCTACCCCTGGTACCTTACCACCCTAACACTACTCTACCCCTGGTACCTTACCACCCTAACACTACTCTACCCCTGGTACCTTACCACCCTAACACTACTCTACCCCTGGTACCTTACCCCCCTAACACTACTCTACCCCTGGTACCTTACCACCCTAACACTACTCTACCCCTGATACCTTACCACCCTAACACTACTCTACCCCTGGTACCTTACCACCCTAACACTACTCTACCCCTGGTACCTTACCACCCTAACACTACTCTACCTCTGGTACCTTACCACCCTAACACTACTCTACCCCTGGTACCTTACCACCCTAACACTACTCTACCTCTACCCCTGGTACCTTACCACCCTAACACTACTCTACCCCTGGTACCTTACCACCCTAACACTACTCTACCCCTGGTACCTTACTACCCTAACACTACTCTACCCCTGGTACCTTACCACCCTAACACTACTCTACCTCTGGTACCTTACCACCCTAACACTACTCTACCTCTGGTACCTTACCACCCTAACACTACTCTACCTCTGGTACCTTACCACCCTAACACTACTCTACCCTTGGTACCTTACCACCCTAACACTACTCTACCTCTACCCCTGGTACCTTACCACCCTAACACTACTCTACCCCTGGTACCTTACCACCCTAACACTACTCTACCCCTGGTACCTTACCACCCTAACACTACTCTACCCCTGGTACCTTACCACCCTAACACTACTCTACCTCTACCCCTGGTACCTTACCACCCTAACACTACTCTACCCCTGGTACCTTACCACCCTAACACTACTCTACCTCTACCCCTGGTACCTTACCACCCTAACACTACTCTACCCTGGTACCATACCACCCTAACACTACTCTACCTCTGGTACCTTACCACCCTAACACTACTCTACCCCTGGTACCTTACCACCCTAACACTACTCTACCCCTGGTACCTTACCACCCTAACACTACTCTACCTCTACCCCTGGTACCTTACCACCCTAACACTACTCTACCCCTGGTACCTTACCACCCTAACACTACTCTACCCCTGGTACCTTACCACCCTAACACTACTCTACCCCTGGTACCTTACCACCCTAACACTACTCTACCTCTACCCCTGGTACCTTACCACCCTGACACTACTCTACCCCTGGTACCTTACTACCCTAACACTACTCTACCCCTGGTACCCTACCACCCTAACACTACTCTACCCTGGTACCTTACCACCCTAACACTACTCTACCCCTGGTACCTTACCACCCTAACACTACTCTACCCCTGGTACCTTACCACCCTAACACTACTCTACCCCTGGTACCTTACCACCCTAACACTACTCTACCCCTGGTACCTTACCACCCTAACACTACTCTACCCCTGGTACCTTACCACCCTAACACTACTCTACCCCTGGTACCTTACCACCCTAACACTACTCTACCCCTGGTACCTTACCACCCTAACACTACTCTACCCCTGGTACCTTACCACCCTAACACTACTCTACCCCTGGTACCTTACCACCCTAACACTACTCTACCCCTGGTACCTTACCACCCTAACACTACTCTACCCCTGGTACCTTACCACCCTAACACTACTCTACCCCTGGTACCTTACCACCCTAACACTACTCTACCCCTGGTACCTTACCACCCTAACACTACTCTACCCCTGGTACCTTACCACCCTAACACTACTCTACCTCTACCCCTGGTACCTTACCACCCTAACACTACTCTACCTCTGGTACCTTACTACCCTAACACTACTCTACCCCTGGTACCTTACCACCCTAACACTACTCTACCCCTGGTACCTTACCACCCTAACACTACTCTACCCCTGGTACCTTACCACCCTAACACTACTCTACCCCTGGTACCTTACCCCCCTAACACTACTCTACCCCTGGTACCTTACCACCCTAACACTACTCTACCCCTGGTACCTTACCACCCTAACACTACTCTACCCTGGTACCTTACCACCCTAACACTACTCTACCCCTGGTACCTTACCACCCTAACACTACTCTACCCCTGGTACCTTACAACCCTAACACTACTCTACCTCTACCCCTGGTACCTTACTACCCTAACACTACTCTACCCCTGGTACCTTACCACCCTAACACTACTCTACCCCTGGTACCTTACCACCCTAACACTACTCTACCCCTGGTACCTTACCACCCTAACACTACTCTACCCCTGGTACCTTACCACCCTAACACTACTCTACCCCTGGTACCTTACCACCCTAACACTATTCTACCCTGGTACCTTACCATCCTAACACTACTCTACCTCTACCCCTGGTACCTTACCACCCTAACACTACTCTACCCCTGGTACCTTACAACCCTAACACTACTCTACCTCTACCCCTGGTACCTTACTACCCTAACACTACTCTACCCCTGGTACCTTACCACCCTAACACTACTCTACCCCTGGTACCTTACCCCCCTAACACTACTCTACCCCTGGTACCTTACCACCCTAACACTACTCTACCCCTGGTACCTTACCACCCTAACACTACTCTACCCCTGGTACCTTACCACCCTAACACTATTCTACCCTGGTACCTTACCATCCTAACACTACTCTACCTCTACCCCTGGTACCTTACCACCCTAACACTACTCTACCCCTGGTACCTTACCACCCTAACACTACTCTACCCCTGGTACCTTACCACCCTAACACTACTCTACCCTGGTACCTTACCACCCTAACACTACTCTACCCCTGGTACCTTACCACCCTAACACTACTCTACCCCTGGTACCTTACCACCCTAACACTACTCTACCCCTGGTACCTTACCACCCTAACACTACTCTACCCCTGGTACCTTACTACCCTAACACTACTCTACCCCTGGTACCTTACCACCCTAACACTACTCTACCCCTGGTACCTTACCACCCTAACACTACTCTACCCCTGGTACCTTACCACCCTAACACTACTCTACCCCTGGTACCTTACCACCCTAACACTACTCTACCCCTGGTACCTTACCACCCTAACACTACTCTACCCCTGGTACCTTACCACCCTAACACTACTCTACCCCTGGTACCTTACCACCCTAACACTACTCTACCCCTGGTACCTTACCACCCTAACACTACTCTACCCCTGGTACCTTACCACCCTAACACTACTCTACCCCTGGTACCTTACCACCCTAACACTACTCTACCCCTGGTACCTCACCACCCTAACACTACTCTACCTCTACCCCTGGTACCTTACCACCCTAACACTACTCTACCCCTGGTACCTTACCACCCAAACACTACTCTACCCCTGGTACCTTACCACCCTAACACTACTCTACCCTGGTACCTTACCACCCTAACACTACTCTACCCCTGGTACCTTACCACCCTAACACTACTCTACCCCTGGTACCTTACCACCCTAACACTACTCTACCCCTGGTACCATACCACCCTAACACTACTCTACCCCTGGTACCTTACCACCCTAACACTACTCTACCCCTGGTACCTTACCACCCTAACACTACTCTATCCCTGGTACCATACCACCCTAACACTACTCTACCCCTGGTACCTTACCACCCTAACACTACTCTACCCCTGGTACCTTACCACCCTAACACTACTCTACCCCTGGTACCTTACCACCCTAACACTACTCTACCCCTGGTACCTTACCACCCTAACACTACTCTACCCCTGGTACCTTACCACCCTAACACTACTCTACCCTGGTACCTTACTACCCTAACACTACTCTACCCCTGGTACCTTACCACCCTAACACTACTCTACCTCTGGTACCTTACCACCCTAACACTACTCTACCCCTGGTACCTTACCACCCTAACACTACTCTACCCCTGGTACCTTACCACCCTAACACTACTCTACCCCTGGTACCTTACCACCCTAACACTACTCTACCTCTGGTACCTTACCACCCTAACACTACTCTACCCCTGGTACCTTACCACCCTAACACTACTCTACCCTGGTACCTTACCACCCTAACACTACTCTACCCTGGTACCTTACCAACCTAACACTACTCTACCCCTGGTACCACCCTAACACTACTCTACCTCTACCCCTGGTACCTTACCACCCTAACATTACTCTACCCCTGGTACCTTACCACCCTAACACTACTCTACCCCTGGTACCTTACTACCCTAACACTACTCTACCCCTGGTACCTTACCACCCTAACACTACTCTACCCCTGGTACCTTACCACCCTAACACTACTCTACCTCTACCCCTGGTACCTTACCACCCTAACACTACTCTACCCCTGGTACCTTACCACCCTAACACTACTCTACCTCTACCCCTGGTACCTTACCACCCTAACACTACTCTACCCCTGGTACCTTACCACCCTAACACTACTCTACCTCTACCCCTGGTACCTTACCACCCTAACACTACTCTACCCCTGGTACCTTACCACCCTAACACTACTCTACCCCTGGTACCTTACCACCCTAACACTACTCTACCTCTACCCCTGGTACCTTACCACCCTAACACTACTCTACCCCTGGTACCTTACCACCCTAACACCTCTCTACCCCTGGTACCTTATCACCCTAACACTACTCTACCTCTACCCCTGGTACCTTACCACCCTAACACTACTCTACCTCTACCCCTGGTACCTTACCACCCTAACACTACTCTACCTCTACCCCTGGTACCTTACCACCCTAACACTACTCTACCTCTACCCCTGGTACCTTACCACCCTAACACTACTCTACCCCTGGTACCTTACCACCCTACCACTACTCTACCTCTACCCCTGGTACCTTACCACCCTAACACTACTCTACCCCTGGTACCTTACCACCCTAACACTACTCTACCTCTACCCTGGTACCTTACCACCCTAACACTACTCTATCCCTGGTACCATACCACCCTAACACTACTCTACCCCTGGTACCTTACCACCCTAACACTACTCTACCCCTGGTACCTTACCACCCTAACACTACTCTACCCCTGGTACCTTACCACCCTAACACTACTCTACCCCTGGTACCTTACCACCCTAACACTACTCTACCCCTGGTACCTTACCACCCTAACACTACTCTACCCTGGTACCCTACTACCCTAACACTACTCTACCCCTGGTACCTTACCACCCTAACACTACTCTACCTCTGGTACCTTACCACCCTAACACTACTCTACCCCTGGTACCTTACCACCCTAACACTACTCTACCCCTGGTACCTTACCACCCTAACACTACTCTACCCCTGGTACCTTACCACCCTAACACTACTCTACCTCTGGTACCTTACCACCCTAACACTACTCTACCCCTGGTACCTTACGACCCTAACACTACTCTACCCTGGTACCTTACCACCCTAACACTACTCTACCCTGGTACCTTACCACCCTAACACTACTCTACCCCTGGTACCACCCTAACACTACTCTACCTCTACCCCTGGTACCTTACCACCCTAACATTACTCTACCCCTGGTACCTTACCACCCTAACACTACTCTACCCCTGGTACCTTACTACCCTAACACTACTCTACCCCTGGTACCTTACCACCCTAACATTACTCTACCCCTGGTACCTTACCACCCTAACACTACTCTACCTCTACCCCTGGTACCTTACCACCCTAACACTACTCTACCCCTGGTACCTTACCACCCTAACACTACTCTACCTCTACCCCTGGTACCTTACCACCCTAACACTACTCTACCCCTGGTACCTTACCACCCTAACACTACTCTACCTCTACCCCTGGTACCTTACCACCCTAACACTACTCTACCCCTGGTACCTTACCACCCTAACACTACTCTACCCCTGGTACCTTACCACCCTAACACTACTCTACCTCTACCCCTGGTACCTTACCACCCTAACACTACTCTACCCCTGGTACCTTACCACCCTAACACTACTCTACCCCTGGTACCTTACCACCCTAACACTACTCTACCTCTACCCCTGGTACCTTACCACCCTAACACTACTCTACCTCTACCCCTGGTACCTTACCACCCTAACACTACTCTACCTCTACCCCTGGTACCTTACCACCCTAACACTACTCTACCTCTACCCCTGGTACCTTACCACCCTAACACTACTCTACCCCTGGTACCTTACCACCCTAACACTACTCTACCTCTACCCCTGGTACCTTACCACCCTAACACTACTCTACCCCTGGTACCTTACCACCCTAACACTACTCTACCTCTACCCCTGGTACCTTACCACCCTAACACTACTCTACCCTGGTACCTTACCACCCTAACACTACTCTACCCCTGGTACCTTACCACCCTAACACTACTCTACCCCTGGTACCTTACCACCCTAACACTACTCTACCCCTGGTACCTTACCACCCTAACACTACTCTACCTCTACCTCTGGTACCTTACCACCCTAACACTACTCTACCCCTGGTACCTTACCACCCTAACACTACTCTACCCCTGGTACCTTACCACCCTAACACTACTCTACCCCTGGTACCTTACCACCCTAACACTACTCTACCCCTGGTACCTTACCACCCTAACACTACTCTACCTCTGGTACCTTACCACCCTAACACTACTCTACCCCTGGTACCTTACCACCCTAACACTACTCTACCCCTGGTACCTTACCACCCTAACACTACTCTACCCTGGTACCTTACCACCCTAACACTACTCTACCCCTGGTACCTTACCACCCTAACACTACTCTACCCCTGGTACCTTACCACCCTAACACTACTCTACCCTGGTACCTTACCACCCTAACACTACTCTACCCCTGGTACCTTACCACCCTAACACTACTCTACCCCTGGTACCTTACCACCCTAACACTACTCTACCCCTGGTACCTTACCACCCTAACACTACTCTACCTCTGGTACCTTACCACCCTAACACTACTCTACCCCTGGTACCTTACCCCCCTAACACTACTCTACCCTGGTACCTTACCACCCTAACACTACTATACCCTGGTACCTTACCCCCCTAACACTACTCTACCCTGGTACCTTACCACCCTAACACTACTCTACCCCTGGTACCTTACCACCCTAACACTACTCTACCTCTACCCCTGGTACCTTACCACCCTAACACTACTCTACCCCTGGTACCTTACCACCCTAACACTACTCTACCTCTACCCCTGGTACCTTACCACCCTAACACTACTCTACCCCTGGTACCTTACCACCCTAACACTACTCTACCCCTGGTACCTTACCACCCTAACACTACTCTACCTCTACCCCTGGTACCTTACCACCCTAACACTACTCTACCCCTGGTACCTTACCACCCTAACACTACTCTACCCCTGGTACCTTACCACCCTAACACTACTCTACCTCTACCCCTGGTACCTTACCACCCTAACACTACTCTACCTCTACCCCTGGTACCTTACCACCCTAACACTACTCTACCTCTACCCCTGGTACCTTACCACCCTAACACTACTCTACCCCTGGTACCTTACCACCCTAACACTACTCTACCTCTACCCCTGGTACCTTACCACCCTAACACTACTCTACCCCTGGTACCTTACCACCCTAACACTACTCTACCTCTACCCCTGGTACCTTACCACCCTAACACTACTCTACCCTGGTACCTTACCACCCTAACACTACTCTACCCCTGGTACCTTACCACCCTAACACTACTCTACCCCTGGTACCTTACCACCCTAACACTACTCTACCCCTGGTACCTTACCACCCTAACACTACTCTACCTCTACCCCTGGTACCTTACCACCCTAACACTACTCTACCTCTGGTACCTTACCACCCTAACACTACTCTACCCCTGGTACCTTACCACCCTAACACTACTCTACCTCTACCCCTGGTACCTTACCACCCTAACACTACTCTACCCTGGTACCTTACCACCCTAACACTACTCTACCCCTGGTACCTTACCACCCTAACACTACTCTACCCCTGGTACCTTACCACCCTAACACTACTCTACCCTGGTACCTTACCACCCTAACACTACTCTACCCCTGGTACCTTACCACCCTAACACTACTCTACCCCTGGTACCTTACCACCCTAACACTACTCTACCCCTGGTACCTTACCACCCTAACACTACTCTACCTCTGGTACCTTACCACCCTAACACTACTCTACCCCTGGTACCTTACCCCCCTAACACTACTCTACCCTGGTACCTTACCACCCTAACACTACTCTACCCTGGTACCTTACCCCCCTAACACTACTCTACCCTGGTACCTTACCACCCTAACACTACTCTACCCTGGTACCTTACCACCCTAACACTACCTCTACCCCTGGTACCTTACCACCCTAACACTACTCTACCCCTGGTACCTTACCACCCTAACACTACTCTACCCTGGTACCTTACCACCCTAACACTACTCTACCCCTGGTACCTTACCACCCTAACACTACTCTACCCCTGGTACCTTACCACCCTAACACTACTCTACCTCTACCCCTGGTACCTTACCACCCTAACACTACTCTACCTCTACCCCTGGTACCTTACCACCCTAACACTACTCTACCTCTACCCCTGGTACCTTACCACCCTAACACTACTCTACCCTTGGTACCTTACCACCCTAACACTACTCTACCTCTACCCCTGGTACCTTACCACCCTAACACTACTCTACCCCTGGTACCTTACCACCCTAACACTACTCTACCCTTACCCCTGGTACCTTACCACCCTAACACTACTCTACCCTGGTACCTTACCACCCTAACACTACTCTACCCCTGGTACCTTACCACCCTAACACTACTCTACCCCTGGTACCTTACCACCCTAACACTACTCTACCCCTGGTACCTTACCACCCTAACACTACTCTACCCCTGGTACCTTACCACCCTAACACTACTCTACCTCTGGTACCTTACCACCCTAACACTACTCTACCCTGGTACCTTACCACCCTAACACTACTCTACCCCTGGTACCTTACCACCCTAACACTACTCTACCCCTGGTACCTTACCACCCTAACACTACTCTACCTCTACCCCTGGTACCTTACCACCCTAACACTACTCTACCCTGGTACCTTACCACCCTAACACTACTCTACCACTGGTACCTTACCACCCTAACACTACTCTACCCCTGGTACCTTCCCACCCTAACACTACTCTACCCCTGGTACCTTACCACCCTAACACTACTCTACCTCTACCCCTGGTACCTTACCACCCTAACACTACTCTACCCTGGTACCTTACCACCCTAACACTACTCTACTCCTGGTACCTTACCACCCTAACACTACTCTACCCCTGGTACCTTACCACCCTAACACTACTCTACCCTGGTACCTTACCACCCTAACACTACTCTACCCTGGTACCTTACCACCCTAACACTACTCTACCCTGGTACCTCACCACCCTAACACTACTCTACCCTGGTACCTTACCACCCTAACACTACTCTACCCCTGGTACCTTACCCCCCTAATACTACTCTACCCCTGGTACCTTACCACCCTAACACTACTCTACCCCTGGTACCTTACCACCCTAACACTACTCTACCCTGGTACCTTACCACCCTAACACTACTCTACCCTGGTACCTTACCACCCTAACACTACTCTACCCTGGTACCTCACCACCCTAACACTACTCTACCCTGGTACCTTACCACCCTAACACTACTCTACCCCTGGTACCTTACCACCCTAACACTACTCTACCCCTGGTACCTTACCACCCTAACACTACTCTACCACTGGTACCTTACCACCCTAACACTACTCTACCCCTGGTACCTTCCCACCCTAACACTACTCTACCCCTGGTACCTTACCACCCTAACACTACTCTACCTCTACCCCTGGTACCTTACCACCCTAACACTACTCTACCCTGGTACCTTACCACCCTAACACTACTCTACTCCTGGTACCTTACCACCCTAACACTACTCTACCCCTGGTACCTTACCACCCTAACACTACTCTACCCTGGTACCTTACCACCCTAACACTACTCTACCCTGGTACCTTACCACCCTAACACTACTCTACCCTGGTACCTCACCACCCTAACACTACTCTACCCTGGTACCTTACCACCCTAACACTACTCTACCCCTGGTACCTTACCCCCCTAATACTACTCTACCCCTGGTACCTTACCACCCTAACACTACTCTACCCCTGGTACCTTACCACCCTAACACTACTCTACCCTGGTACCTTACCACCCTAACACTACTCTACCCTGGTACCTTACCACCCTAACACTACTTTACCCTGGTACCTCACCACCCTAACACTACTCTACCCTGGTACCTAACCACCCTAACACTACTCTACCCCTGGTACCTTACCACCCTAACACTACTCTACCCCTGGTACCATACCACCCTAACACTACTCTACCCCTGGTACCTCACCACCCTAACACTACTCTACCCCTGGTACCTTACCACCCTAACACTACTCTACCCCTGGTACCATACCACCCTAACACTACTCTACCCCTGGTACCTCACCACCCTAACACTACTCTACCCCTGGTACCTTACCACCCTAACACTACTCTACCGCTGGTACCTTACCACCCTAACACTACTCTACCCCTGGTACCTTACCACCCTAACACTACTCTACCCCTGGTACCTTACCACCCTAACACTACTCTACCCCTACCCCTGGTACCTTACCACCCTAACACTACCCTACCCCTGGTACCTTACCACCCTAACACTACCCTACCCCTGGTACCTTACCACCCTAACACTACTCTACACCTGGTACCTTACCACCCTATCACTACTCTACCTCTACCCCTGGTACCTTACCACCCTAACACTACTCTACCCCTGGTACCTTACCACCCTAACACTACTCTACCCCTGGTACCTTACCACCCTAACACTACTCTACCCTGGTACCTTACCACCCTAACACTACTCTACCCCTGGTACCTTACCACCCTAACACTACTCTACCCCTGGTACCTTACCACCCTAACACTACTCTACCCCTGGTACCTTACCACCCTAACACTACTCTACCCTGGTACCTTACCACCCTAACACTACTCTACCCCTGGTACCTTACCACCCTAACACTACTCTACCCCTGGTACCTTACCACCCTAACACTACTCTACCCTGGTACCTTACCACCCTAACACTACTCTACCCCTGGTACCTTACCACCCTAACACTACTCTACCCCTGGTACCTTACCACCCTAACACTACTCTACCCTGGTACCTTACCACCCTAACACTACTCTACCCCTGGTACATTACCACTCTAACACTACTCTACCCCTGGTACCTTACCACCCTAACACTACTCTACCTCTGGTACCTTACTACCCTAACACTACTCTACCCCTGGTACCTTACCACCCTAACACTACTCTACCTATACCCCTGGTACCTTACCACCCTAACACTACTCTACCCTGGTACCTTACCACCCTAACACTACTCTACCCCTGGTACCATACCACCCTAACACTACTCTACCCCTGGTACCTTACCACCCTAACACTACTCTACCCCTGGTACCTTACCACCCTAACACTACTCTACCCCTGGTACCTTACCACCCTAACACTACTCTACCCCTGTTACCTTACCACCCTAACACTACTCTACCCTGGTACCTTACCACCCTAACACTACTCTACCCTGGTACCTTACCACCCTAACACTACTCTACCCCTGGTACCTTACCACCCTAACACTACTCTACCCCTGGTACCTTACCACCCTAACACTACTCTACCCCTGGTACCTTACCACCCTAACACTACTCTACCCCTGGTACCTTACCACCCTAACACTACTCTACCCCTGGTACCTTACCACCCTAACACTACTCTACCCCTGGTACCTTACCACCCTAACACTACTCTACCCATGGTACCTTACCACCCTAACACTACTCTACCCCTGGTACCTTACCACCCTAACACTACTCTACCCCTGGTACCTTACCACCCTAACACTACTCTACCCCTGGTACCTTACCACCCTAACACTACTCTACCCCTGGTACCTTACCACCCTAACACTACTCTACCCTGGTACCTTACCACCCTAACACTACTCTACCCCTGGTACCTTACCACCCTAACACTACTCTACCCCTGGTACCTTACCACCCTAACACTACTCTACCCCTGGTACCTTACCACCCTAACACTACTCTACCCCTGGTACCTTACCACCCTAACACTACTCTACCCCTGGTACCTCACCACCCTAACACTACTCTACCTATACCCCTGGTACCTTACCACCCTAACACTACTCTACCCTGGTACCTTACCACCCTAACACTACTCTACCCTGGTACCTTACTACCCTAACACTACTCTACCCCTGGTACCTTACCACCCTAACACTACTCTACCCCTGGTACCTTACCACCCTAACACTACTCTACCCCTGGTACCTTTCCACCCTAACACTACTCTACCCCTGGTACCTTACCACCCTAACACTACTCTACCTCTGGTACCTTACCACCCTAACACTACTCTACCCCTGGTACCTTACCACCCTAACACTACTCTACCCCTGGTACCTTACCACCCTAACACTACTCTACCCTGGTACCTTACCACCCTAACACTACTCTACCCCTGGTACCTTACCACCCTAACACTACTCTACCCTGGTACCTTACCACCCTAACACTACTCTACCCCTGGTACCTTACCACCCTAACACTACTCTACCCCTGGTACCTTACCACCCTAACACTACTCTACCCCTGGTACCTTACCACCCTAACACTACTCTACCTCTGGTACCTTACCACCCTAACACTACTCTACCCCTGGTACCTTACCCCCCTAACACTACTCTACCCTGGTACCTTACCACCCTAACACTACTCTACCCTGGTACCTTACCCCCCTAACACTACTCTACCCTGGTACCTTACCACCCTAACACTACTCTACCCTGGTACCTTACCACCCTAACACTACCTCTACCCCTGGTACCTTACCACCCTAACACTACTCTACCCCTGGTACCTTACCACCCTAACACTACTCTACCATGGTACCTTACCACCCTAACACTACTCTACCCCTGGTACCTTACCACCCTAACACTACTCTACCCCTGGTACCTTACCACCCTAACACTACTCTACCTCTGGTACCTTACCACCCTAACACTACTCTACCCTGGTACCTTACCACCCTAACACTACTCTACCCCTGGTACCTTACCACCCTAACACTACTCTACCCCTGGTACCTTACCACCCTAACACTACTCTACCTCTACCCCTGGTACCTTACCACCCTAACACTACTCTACCCCTGGTACCTTACCACCCTAACACTACTCTACCCCTGGTACCTTACCACCCTAACACTACTCTACCCCTGGTACCTTACCACCCTAACACTACTCTACCCCTGGTACCTTACCACCCTAACACTACTCTACCCCTGGTACCTCACCACCCTAACACTACTCTACCTATACCCCTGGTACCTTACCACCCTAACACTACTCTACCCCTGGTACCTTACCACCCTAACACTACTCTACCCCTGGTACCTTACCACCCTAACACTACTCTACCCCTGGTACCTTACCACCCTAACACTACTCTACCCCTGGTACCTTACCACCCTAACACTACTCTACCCTGGTACCTTACCACCCTAACACTACTCTACCCTGGTACCTTACCCCCCTAACACTACTCTACCCTGGTACCTTACCACCCTAACACTACTCTACCCTGGTACCTTACCACCCTAACACTACCTCTACCCCTGGTACCTTACCACCCTAACACTACTCTACCCCTGGTACCTTACCACCCTAACACTACTCTACCCTGGTACCTTACCACACTAACACTACTCTACCCCTGGTACCTTACCACCCTAACACTACTCTACCCCTGGTACCTTACCACCCTAACACTACTCTACCTCTGGTACCTTACCACCCTAACACTACTCTACCCTGGTACCTTACCACCCTAACACTACTCTACCCCTGGTACCTTACCACCCTAACACTACTCTACCCCTGGTACCTTACCACCCTAACACTACTCTACTTCTACCCCTGGTACCTTACCACCCTAACACTACTCTACCCTGGTACCTTACCACCCTAACACTACTCTACCACTGGTACCTTACCACCCTAACACTACTCTACCCCTGGTACCTTCCCACCCTAACACTACTCTACCCCTGGTACCTTACCACCCTAACACTACTCTACCTCTACCCCTGGTACCTTACCACCCTAACACTACTCTACCCTGGTACCTTACCACCCTAACACTACTCTACCTCTACCCCTGGTACCTTACCACCCTAACACTACTCTACCCTGGTACCTTACCACCCTAACACTACTCTACCACTGGTACCTTACCACCCTAACACTACTCTACCCCTGGTACCTTCCCACCCTAACACTACTCTACCCCTGGTACCTTCCCACCCTAACACTACTCTACCTCTACCCCTGGTACCTTACCACCCTAACACTACTCTACCCTGGTACCTTACCACCCTAACACTACTCTACTCCTGGTACCTTACCACCCTAACACTACTCTACCCCTGGTACCTTACCACCCTAACACTACTCTACCTCTACCCCTGGTACCTTACCACCCTAACACTACTCTACCCCTGGTACCTTACCACCCTAACACTACTCTACCCTTGTACCTTACCACCCTAACACTACTCTACCCTGGTACCTTACCACCCTAACACTACTCTACCCTGGTACCTCACCACCCTAACACTACTCTACCCTGGTACCTTACCACCCTAACACTACTCTACCCCTGGTATCCTACCCCCCTAATACTACTCTACCCCTGGTACCTTACCACCCTAACACTACTCTACCCCTGGTACCTTACCACCCTAACACTACTCTACTCTGGTACCTTACCACCCTAACACTACTCTACCCTGGTACCTTACCCCCCTAACACTACTCTACCCTGTTACCTCACCACCCTAACACTACTCTACCCTGGTACCTTACCACCCTAACACTACTCTACCCCTGGTACCTTACCACCCTAACACTACTCTACCCCTGGTACCTTACCACCCTAACACTACTCTACCCCTGGTACCATACCACACTAACACTACTCTACCCCTGGTACCTCACCACCCTAACACTACTCTACCCCTGGTACCTTACCACCCTAACACTACTCTACCCCTGGTACCATACCACCCTAACACTACTCTACCCCTGGTACCTCACCACCCTAACACTACTCTACCCCTGGTACCTTACCACCCTAACACTACTCTACCCCTGGTACCTTACCACCCTAACACTACTCTACCCCTGGTACCTTACCACCCTAACACTACTCTACCCCTGGTACCTTACCACCCTAACACTACTCTACCCCTACCCCTGGTACCTTACCACCCTAACACTACTCTACCCCTGGTAACTTACCACCCTAACACTACTCTACCCTGGTACCTTACCACCCTAACACTACTCTACCCCTGGTACCCTACCACCCTAACACTACTCTACCCTGGTACCTTACCACCCTAACACTACTCTACCCTGGTACCTTACCACCCTAACACTACTCTACCCTGTTACCTTACCACCCTAACACTACTCTACCCTGGTACCTTACAACCCTAACACTACTCTACCCCTGGTACCTTACCACCCTAACACTACTCTACCCCTGGTACCATACCACCCTAACACTACTCTACCCCTGGTACCTCACCACCCTAACACTACTCTACCCCTGGTACCTTACCACCCTAACACTACTCTACCCCTGGTACCATACCACCCTAACACTACTCTACCCCTGGTACCATACCACCCTAACACTACTCTACCCCTGGTACCTCACCACCCTAACACTACTCTACCCCTGGTACCTTACCACCCTAACACTACTCTACCCCTGGTACCATACCACCCTAACACTACTCTACCCCTGGTACCTCACCACCCTAACACTACTCTACCCCTGGTACCTTACCACCCTAACACTACTCTACCCCTGGTACCTTACCACCCTAACACTACTCTACCCCTGGTACCTTACCACCCTAACACTACTCTACCCCTGGTACCTTACCACCCTAACACTACTCTACCCCTACCCCTGGTACCTTACCACCCTAACACTACTCTACCCCTGGTACCTTACCACCCTAACACTACTCTACCCCTGGTACCTTACCACCCTAACACTACTCTACCTCTACCCCTGGTACCTTACCACCCTATCACTACTCTACCTCTACCCCTGGTACCTTACCACCCTAACACTACTCTACCCCTGGTACCTTACCACCCTAACACTACTCTACCCCTGGTACCTTACCACCCTAACACTACTCTACCCCTGGTACCTTACCACCCTAACACTACTCTACCCCTGGTACCTTACCACCCTAACACTACTCTACCCTGGTACCTTACCACCCTAACACTACTCTACCCTGGTACCTTACCCCCCTAACACTACTCTACCCTGGTACCTTACCACCCTAACACTACTCTACCCTGGTACCTTACCACCCTAACACTACCTCTACCCCTGGTACCTTACCACCCTAACACTACTCTACCCCTGGTACCTTACCACCCTAACACTACTCTACCCTGGTACCTTACCACACTAACACTACTCTACCCCTGGTACCTTACCACCCTAACACTACTCTACCCCTGGTACCTTACCACCCTAACACTACTCTACCTCTGGTACCTTACCACCCTAACACTACTCTACCCTGGTACCTTACCACCCTAACACTACTCTACCCCTGGTACCTTACCACCCTAACACTACTCTACCCCTGGTACCTTACCACCCTAACACTACTCTACTTCTACCCCTGGTACCTTACCACCCTAACACTACTCTACCCTGGTACCTTACCACCCTAACACTACTCTACCACTGGTACCTTACCACCCTAACACTACTCTACCCCTGGTACCTTCCCACCCTAACACTACTCTACCCCTGGTACCTTACCACCCTAACACTACTCTACCTCTACCCCTGGTACCTTACCACCCTAACACTACTCTACCCTGGTACCTTACCACCCTAACACTACTCTACCTCTACCCCTGGTACCTTACCACCCTAACACTACTCTACCCTGGTACCTTACCACCCTAACACTACTCTACCACTGGTACCTTACCACCCTAACACTACTCTACCCCTGGTACCTTCCCACCCTAACACTACTCTACCCCTGGTACCTTCCCACCCTAACACTACTCTACCTCTACCCCTGGTACCTTACCACCCTAACACTACTCTACCCTGGTACCTTACCACCCTAACACTACTCTACTCCTGGTACCTTACCACCCTAACACTACTCTACCCCTGGTACCTTACCACCCTAACACTACTCTACCTCTACCCCTGGTACCTTACCACCCTAACACTACTCTACCCCTGGTACCTTACCACCCTAACACTACTCTACCCTTGTACCTTACCACCCTAACACTACTCTACCCTGGTACCTTACCACCCTAACACTACTCTACCCTGGTACCTCACCACCCTAACACTACTCTACCCTGGTACCTTACCACCCTAACACTACTCTACCCCTGGTATCCTACCCCCCTAATACTACTCTACCCCTGGTACCTTACCACCCTAACACTACTCTACCCCTGGTACCTTACCACCCTAACACTACTCTACTCTGGTACCTTACCACCCTAACACTACTCTACCCTGGTACCTTACCCCCCTAACACTACTCTACCCTGTTACCTCACCACCCTAACACTACTCTACCCTGGTACCTTACCACCCTAACACTACTCTACCCCTGGTACCTTACCACCCTAACACTACTCTACCCCTGGTACCTTACCACCCTAACACTACTCTACCCCTGGTACCATACCACACTAACACTACTCTACCCCTGGTACCTCACCACCCTAACACTACTCTACCCCTGGTACCTTACCACCCTAACACTACTCTACCCCTGGTACCATACCACCCTAACACTACTCTACCCCTGGTACCTCACCACCCTAACACTACTCTACCCCTGGTACCTTACCACCCTAACACTACTCTACCCCTGGTACCTTACCACCCTAACACTACTCTACCCCTGGTACCTTACCACCCTAACACTACTCTACCCCTGGTACCTTACCACCCTAACACTACTCTACCCCTACCCCTGGTACCTTACCACCCTAACACTACTCTACCCCTGGTAACTTACCACCCTAACACTACTCTACCCTGGTACCTTACCACCCTAACACTACTCTACCCCTGGTACCCTACCACCCTAACACTACTCTACCCTGGTACCTTACCACCCTAACACTACTCTACCCTGGTACCTTACCACCCTAACACTACTCTACCCTGTTACCTTACCACCCTAACACTACTCTACCCTGGTACCTTACAACCCTAACACTACTCTACCCCTGGTACCTTACCACCCTAACACTACTCTACCCCTGGTACCATACCACCCTAACACTACTCTACCCCTGGTACCTCACCACCCTAACACTACTCTACCCCTGGTACCTTACCACCCTAACACTACTCTACCCCTGGTACCATACCACCCTAACACTACTCTACCCCTGGTACCATACCACCCTAACACTACTCTACCCCTGGTACCTCACCACCCTAACACTACTCTACCCCTGGTACCTTACCACCCTAACACTACTCTACCCCTGGTACCATACCACCCTAACACTACTCTACCCCTGGTACCTCACCACCCTAACACTACTCTACCCCTGGTACCTTACCACCCTAACACTACTCTACCCCTGGTACCTTACCACCCTAACACTACTCTACCCCTGGTACCTTACCACCCTAACACTACTCTACCCCTGGTACCTTACCACCCTAACACTACTCTACCCCTACCCCTGGTACCTTACCACCCTAACACTACTCTACCCCTGGTACCTTACCACCCTAACACTACTCTACCCCTGGTACCTTACCACCCTAACACTACTCTACCTCTACCCCTGGTACCTTACCACCCTATCACTACTCTACCTCTACCCCTGGTACCTTACCACCCTAACACTACTCTACCCCTGGTACCTTACCACCCTAACACTACTCTACCCCTGGTACCTTACCACCCTAATACTACTCTACCCCTGGTACCTTACCACCCTAACACTACTCTACCCCTGGTACCTTACCACCCTAACACTACTCTACCCCTGGTACCTTACCCCCCTAACACTACTCTACCCCTGGTACCTTACCACCCTAACACTACTCTACCCCTGGTACATTACCACTCTAACACTACTCTACCCCTGGTACCTTACCACCCTAACACTACTCTACCTCTACCCCTGGTACCTTACCACCCTAACACTACTCTACCCTGGTACCTTACCACCCTAACACTACTCTACCCCTGGTACCTTACCACCCTAACACTACTCTACCCCTGGTACCTTACCACCCTAACACTACTCTACCCCTGGTACATTACCACTCTAACACTACTCTACCCCTGGTACCTTACCACCCTAACACTACTCTACCTCTACCCCTGGTACCTTACCACCCTAACACTACTCTACCCTGGTACCTTACCACCCTAACACTACTCTATCCCTGGTACCTTACCACCCTAAAACTACTCTACCCCTGGTACCTTACCACCCTAACACTACTCTACCCCTGGTACCTTACCACCCTAACACTACTCTACCCCTGGTACCTTACCCCCCTAACACTACTCTACCCTGGTACCTTACCACCCTAACACTACTCTACCCCTACCCCTGGTACCTTACCACCCTAACACTACTCTACCCCTGGTACCTTACTACCCTAACACTACTCTACCTCTACCCTGGTACCTTACCACCCTAACACTACTCTACCCCTGGTACCTTACCACCCTAACACTACTCTACCCCTGGTACCTTACCACCCTAACACTACTCTACCCCTGGTACCTTACCACCCTAACACTACTCTACCCCTGGTACCTTACCACCCTAACACTACTCTACCCCTGGTACCTTACCACCCTAACACTACTCTACCTCTACCCCTGGTATCTTACCACCCTTACACTACTCTACCCCTGGTACCTTACCACCCTAACACTACTCTACCCCTGGTACCTTACCCCCCTAACACTACTCTACCCTGGTACCTTACCCCCCTAACACTACTCTACCCTGGTACCTTACCACCCTAACACTACTCTAGCCCTACCCCTGGTACCTTACCACCCTAACACTACTCTACCCCTGGTACCTTACCACCCTAACACTACTCTACCCCTGGTACCTTACCACCCTAACACTACTCTACCCCTGGTACCTTACCACCCTAACACTACTCTACCCCTGGTACCTTACCACCCTAACACTACTCTACCCCTGGTACCTTACCACCCTAACACTACTCTACCCCTGGTACCTTACCACCCTAACACTACTCTACCCCTGGTACCTTACCACCCTAACACTACTCTACCCCTGGTACCTTACCACCCTAACACTACTCTACCCCTGGTACCTTACCACCCTAACACTACTCTACCCCTGGTACCTTACCACCCTAACACTACTCTACCCCTGGTACCTTACCACCCTAACACTACTCTACCCCTGGTACCTTACCACCCTAACACTACTCTACCCCTGGTACCTTACCACCCTAACACTACTCTACCCTGGTACCTTACCACCCTAACACTACTCTACCCCTGGTACCTTACCACCCTAACACTACTCTACCCCTGGTACCTTACCACCCTAACACTACTCTACCCCTTGTACCTTACCACCCTAACACTACTCTACCCCTGGTACCTTACCACCCTAACACTACTCTACCCCTGGTACCTCACCACCCTAACACTACTCTACCTATACCCCTGGTACCTTACCACCCTAACACTACTCTACCCTGGTACCTTACCACCCTAACACTACTCTACCCTGGTACCTTACTACCCTAACACTACTCTACCCCTGGTACCTTACCACCCTAACACTACTCTACCCCTGGTACCTTACCACCCTAACACTACTCTACCCCTGGTACCTTACCACCCTAACACTACTCTACCCTGGTACCTTACCACCCTAACACTACTCTACCCCTGGTACCTTACCACCCTAACACTACTCTACCCCTGGTACTCTTACCACCCTAACACTACTCTACCCCTGGTACCTTACCACCCTAACACTACTCTACCCCTGGTACCTTACCACCCTAACACTACTCTACCCCTGGTACCTTACCACCCTAACACTACTCTACCCCTGGTACCTTACCACCCTAACACTACTCTACCCCTGGTACCTTACCACCCTAACACTACTCTACCCCTGGTACCTCACCACCCTAACACTACTCTACCTCTACCCCTGGTACCTTACCACCCTAACACTACTCTACCCCTGGTACCTTAACACCCTAACACTACTCTACCCTGGTACCTTACCAACCTAACACTACTCTACCCTGGTACCTTACCACCCTAACACTACTCTACCCCTGGTACCTTACCACCCTAACACTACTCTACCCCTGGTACCTTACCACCCTAACACTACTCTACCCCTGGTACCTTACCACCCTAACACTACTCTACCTCTACCCCTGGTACCTTACCACCCTAACACTACTCTACCTCTACCCCTGGTACCTTACCACCCTAACACTACTCTACCCCTGGTACCTCACCACCCTAACACTACTCTACCCCTGGTACCTTACCACCCTAACACTACTCTACCCCTGGTACCTTACCACCCTAACACTACTCTACCCCTGGTACCTTACCACCCTAACACTACTCTACCCCTGGTACCTTACCACCCTAACACTACTCTACCTCTACCCCTGGTACCTTACCACCCTAACACTACTCTACCTCTACCCCTGGTACCTTACCACCCTAACACTACTCTACCTCTACCCCTGGTACCTCACCACCCTAACACTACTCTACCCCTGGTACCTTACCACCCTAACACTACTCTACCCCTGGTACCTTACCACCCTAACACTACTCTACCCCTGGTACCTTACCACCCTAACACGACTCTACCCTGGTACCTTACCACCCTAACACTACTCTACCCCTGGTACCTTACCACCCTAACACTACTCTACCCCTGGTACCTCACCACCCTAACACTACTCTACCCCTGGTACCTTACCACCCTAACACTACTCTACCCCTGGTACCTTACCACCCTAACACTACTCTACCCCTGGTACCTTACCACCCTAACACTACTCTACCCTGGTACCTTACCACCCTAACACTACTCTACCCCTGGTACCTTACCACCCTAACACTACTCTACCTCTACCCCTGGTACCTTACCACCCTAACACTACTCTACCCCTGGTACCTTACCACCCTAACACTACTCTACCCCTGGTACCTTACCACCCTAACACTACTCTACCTCTACCCCTGGTACCTTACCACCCTAACACTACTCTACCCCTGGTACCTTACCACCCTAACACTACTCTACCCCTGGTACCTTACCACCCTAACACTACTCTACCCCTGGTACCTTACCACCCTAACACTACTCTACCTCTGGTACCTTACTACCCTAACACTACTCTACCCTGGTACCTTACCACCCTAACACTACTCTACCCTGGTACCTTACCACCCTAACACTACTCTACCTCTACCCCTGGTACCTTACCACCCTAACACTACTCTACCCTGGTACCTTACTACCCTAACACTACTCTACCCTGGTACCTTACCACCCTAACACTACTCTACCCCTGGTACCTTACCACCCTAACACTACTCTACCCCTGGTACCTTACCACCCTAACACTACTCTACCCCTGGTACCTTACCACCCTAACACTACTCTACCCCTGGTACCTTACCACCCTAACACTACTCTACCCCTGGTACCTTACCACCCTAACACTACTCTACCCCTGGTACCTTACCACCCTAACACTACTCTACCCCTGGTACCTTACCAACCTAACACTACTCTACCCCTGGTACCTTACCACCCTAACACTACTCTACCCCTGGTACCTTACCACCCTAACACTACTCTACCCCTGGTACCTTACCACCCTAACACTACTCTACCCCTGGTACCTTACCACCCTAACACTACTCTACCCTGGTACCTTACCACCCTAACACTACTCTACCCTGGTACCTTACCACCCTAACACTACTCTACCTCTACCCCTGGTACCTTACCACCCTAACACTACTCTACCTCTGGTACCTTACCACCCTAACACTACTCTACCTCTACCCCTGGTACCTTACCACCCTAACACTACTCTACCTCTACCCCTGGTACCTTACCACCCTAACACTACTCTACCCCTGGTACCTTACCACCCTAACACTACTCTACCCCTGGTACCTTACCACCCTAACACTACTCTACCCCTGGTACCTTACCACCCTAACACTACTCTACCCCTGGTACCTTACCACCCTAACACTACTCTACCCCTGGTACCTTACCACCCTAACACTACTCTACCTCTACCCTGGTACCTTACCACCCTAACACTACTCTACCCCTGGTACCTTACCACCCTAACACTACTCTACCCCTGGTACCTTACCACCCTAACACTACTCTACCTCTACCCCTGGTACCTTACCACCCTAACACTACTCTACCCCTGGTACCTTACCACCCTAACACTACTCTACCCCTGGTACCTTACCACCCTAACACTACTCTACCTCTACCCCTGGTACCTTACCACCCTAACACTACTCTACCCCTGGTACCTTACCACCCTAACACTACTCTACCTCTACCCCTGGTACCTTATTACCTTACCAGGAACAGCAGATCCAGGATGGAGAGGAGGAGAGTACAGTTGGAAAGGGGGAGGAGGAGAAAGACACAGATCACAGAGATCCATCTGGCCTCAGTGGAGACACAGCGACAACAGAAGACATGGGACACACTCAGCCCCTGGAAGACGAGGCTAACTCAGATCACTCAGACACAGACCTGAAGGAGTGTCTCCAGGAAGGTAAGAGCTATGTGGGGAGGGAAGCAGACAGCTGTCAGGAAGCCTGTTGCACCGTTCACCCAGAGGACCAACCCGCAGACAGTGAATGGTTAACCACAACACACTCTATCGCCACCACTAAGGGTCTGTCAGACTCTGACCCCTCTCCCCTGTCAGACCCTTCTACCCTGGACAATGGACAGGACATGCAGGAGGGTACAGCTGACTCTGTGAGATCCTGTCCTATAGGGATAGAGGGCCTCAGTGAGGGTGAACCTCCATTGGAACAAAGTAAGAAAACAGCTTCTGCTAGGGCTGGGGAGGGCTCTGGTGGCTCGGATGGCTCCACAGAGGAACATCTTCACCCCTCTGAGAAGGGCAGCCATGGGACTCAGGAAACTGGACTCCATTCTGGGGACTGTGATGATAGAGAAATGGGAGATGCCTATGACCCTGTAGGAACATCTATGGACCATGCAGCTGAGATCTCAGCTATCAGTGGCTCTATGGACAGTCCAGTAACAGTAGTATCACACTGTGGAGCGCTGCTGTTCTCGGGTAGTGGGCCTGCTGATACATCACCTGAACCCCTGTTAGAGCCTACACCACCAGAACCCCTGTTAGAGCCTACACCACCAGAACCCCTGTTAGAGCCTACACCACCAGAACCCCTATTAGAGCCTACACCACCAGAACCCCTGTTAGAGCCTACACCACCAGAACCCCTGTTAGAGCCTACACCACCAGAACCCCTGTTAGAGCCTACACCACCAGAACCCCTGTTAGAGCCTACACCACCAGAACCCCTGTTAGAGCCTACACCACCAGGTCCCCTGTTAGAGCCTACACCACCAGAACCCCTGTTAGAGCCTACACCACCAGAACCCCTGTTAGAGCCTACACCATCAGAACCCCTGTTAGAGCCTGAACCCCTGTTAGAGCCTACACCACCAGAACCCCTGTTAGAGCCTACACCACCAGAACCCCTGTTAGAGCCTACACCACCAGGTCCCCTGTTAGAGCCTACACCACCAGAACCCCTGTTAGAGCCTACACCACCAGAACCCCTGTTAGAGCCTACACCACCAGAACCCCTGTTAGAGCCTATACCAACAGAACCCCTGTTAGAGCCTACACCACCAGGTCCCCTGTTAGAGCCTACACCACCAGAACGCCTGTTAGAGCCTACACCACCAGAACCCCTGTTAGAGCCTACACCAACAGAACCCCTGTTAGAGCCTACACCACCAGAACCTCTATTAGAGCCTACACCACCAGAACCCCTGTTAGAGCCTACACCACCAGAACCCCTGTTAGAGCCTACACCACCAGAACCCCTGTTAGAGCCTGAACCCCTGTTAGAGCCTACACCACCAGAACCTATGTTAGAGCCTACACCACCAGAACTCCTGTTAGAGCCTACACCACCAGAACTCCTGTTAGAGCCTACACCACCAGAACCCCTGTTAGAGCCTACACCACCAGAACCCCTGATAGAGCCGACACTAGAGCCCTACACACCAGAACCCTTGTTAGAGCCTGAACCCCTGTTAGAACCTGAACCCCTGTTAGAGCCTGAACCCCTGTTAGAGCCAGAACCCCTGTTAGAGCCTACACCACCAGAACCCCTGTTAGAGCCTACACCACCAGAACCCCTGTTAGAGCCTGAACCCCTGTTAGAGCCTACACCACCAGAACCCCTGTTAGAGCCTACACCACCAGAACCCCTGTTAGAGCCTACACTACCAGAACCCCTGTTAGAGCCTACACCACCAGAACCCCTGTTAGAGCTGCCACTAGAGCCCGCAATAGAGCATCACTCAGAGTCCTCATCAGAGCCTCAGTCAGAGCAGGTGTCCGAGGGGGATCTGTCACTAGAGGGCAGTGACAGACAGGGTGACAGAGAAGGTGAGAGACAGGGTGACAGAGAAGGTGAGAGACAGGGTGACAGAGAAGGTGACAGACAGGGTGACAGAGAAGGTGACAGACAGGGTGCCAGACAGGGTAAGCCCATAGAGGCTGGTGACTCTGTTCTCAGAGCTGAGATTAAGGAGGGTGTGTTAGGGTCAGAGGTAACAGAGGGGAGAGTGTCTGTATCTGCCGACCGCCAGACAGATCTGCAGGACAGTGAGCCCTCTCCAGAAGCCAGGGATGGGACTACCCCCATGGATGGAGACCTCCCGCCCCCAGAAACAGGCTCCAACTCTGGGGGAGCGTCTGGTGGGGCAGGTGGAGAGATGGATGGAGAGGAGGGGGGAGAGGGTGTAGAGATGGAGATAACTGGGGTCCTACGGAGACCTAGTGAGGTCCCCTCGGTTCTAGGGGAACACAGTGGAGACCCTTCTGACAGGACAGTGGATCAGGGATCCTGTGGCACCAGGGCAGAGGAGGGGTCAGGACACTCAGACAGCCAACCTGCTACAGACCAAGCCCTCCACCTCGACCCCTCTGTAACCCTCCACCACTCTGTGACCCTAACCCTGACCCTCGACCCCTCTGAGACGTGGTCAGACTGTGGAGATGGAGATGATGTCACTGCTGTAGTGGTGTCCACATATACAGGGGATGTCCCACCTAACAGTCCAGTGTCACCTGAGAACCTACTTGAGAACCTACCTGACAACCTACCCGAGATCCTACCTGAGATCCTACCTGAGAACCTACCTGAGAACCTACCTGAGAACGCACCTGAGAATCTACCTGAGAATCTACCTGAGAATCTACCTGCGAATCTACCTGAGAATCTACCTGAGAATCTACCTGAGATTCTACCTCAGAACCTACCTGAGAACCTACCTGAGAACCTACCTAAGAATGCACCTGCGAATCTACCTGAGAATCTACCTGAGAATCTACCTGAGAATCTACCTGAGATTCTACCTGAGAACCTACCTGAGAACCTATCTGAGAACGCACCTGCGAACGTACCTGAGATTCTACCTGAGATTCTACCTGAGAATCTACCTGAGAATCTACCTGAGAATCTACCTGAGATTCTACCTGAGATTTTACCTCAGAACCTACCTGAGAACCTACCTGAGATCTTGCCTGAGATCTTGCCTGAGATCTTGCCTGAGATCCCACCTGAGATCCTACCTGAGAACCTACCTGAGATCCAACCTGGGAACCTACCTGAAAACCTACCTGAGAACCTACCGGAGAACCTACCTGAGATTCTACCTGAGAACCTACCTGAGATTCTACCTGAGAACCTGCCTGAGATCCAACCTGAGATTCTATCTGGGAACCTACATGAGAACCTGCCTGAGATCCCACCTGAGATCCTACCTGAGAACCTACCTGAGAACCTAACAGATGCTGTCTGTTCTGCAAGTCACCTTACTGTCCCTGTTGAAGGTAAGGCTTCTTGTACTAGGTTCCATTTCAGATCAGATGACAGTATGGATCAGTTTCAGATGAGATGACAGTACGGATCAGTTCCATTTCAGATCAGATGACAGTACGGATTAGTTCCATTTCAGATCAGATGACAGTATGGATCAGTTTCAGATGAGATGACAGTACGGATCAGTTCCATTTCAGATCAGATGACAGTACGGATTAGTTCCATTTCAGATGAGATGACAGTATGGATCAGTTTCAGATCAGATGACATGACAGTATGGATCAGTTCCATTTCAGATCAGATGACAGTACGGATTAGTTCCATTTCAGATGAGATGACAGTATGGATCAGTTCCATTTCAGATCAGATGACAGTATGGATTAGTTCCATTTCAGATGAGATGACAGTATGGATCAGTTTCAGATGAGATGACAGTATGGATTAGTTCCATTTCAGATGAGATGACAGTATGGATCAGTTCCATTTCAGATCAGATGACAGTATGGATCAGTTCCATTTCAGATCAGATGACAGTATGGATCAGTTCCATTTCAGATGAGATGACAGTATGGATCAGTTCCATTTCAGATGAGATGACAGTACGGATTAGTTCCATTTCAGATGAGATGACAGTATGGATCAGTTCCATTTCAGATCAGATGACAGTATGGATCAGTTCCATTTCAGATGAGATGACAGTACGGATTAGTTCCATTTCAGATCACATGACAGTATGGATCAGTTCCATTTCAGATCAGATGACAGTACGGATTAGTTCCATTTCAGATGAGATGACAGTACGGATTAGTTCCATTTCAGATCACATGACAGTATGGATCAGTTCCATTTCAGATGAGATGACAGTACGGATTAGTTCCATTTCAGATCACATGACAGTATGGATCAGTTCCATTTCAGATCAGATGACAGTACGGATTAGTTCCATTTCAGATGAGATGACAGTACGGATCAGTTCCATTTCAGATGAGATGACAGTACGGATCAGTTCCATTTCAGATCAGATGACAGTATGGATTAGTTCCATTTCAGATCAGATGACAGTACGGATCAGTTCCATTTCAGATCAGATGACAGTATGGATTAGTTCCATTTCAGATCAGATGACAGTATGGATCAGTTCCATTTCAGATGAGATGACAGTATAGATTAGTCCCATTTCAGATCAGATGACAGTACGGATCAGTTCCATTTCAGATGAGATGACAGTACGGATTAGTTCCATTTCAGATCAGATGACAGTACGGATTAATTCAATTTCAGATCAGATGACAGTACGGATTAGTTCCATTTCAGATGAGATGACAGTATGGATTAGTTCCATTTCAGATCAGATGACAGTACGGATTAGTTTCAGATCAGATGACAGTATGGATCAGTCCCATTTCAGATCAGATGACAGTATGGATCAGTTTCAGATGAGATGACAGTACGGATCAGTTCCATTTCAGATCAGATGACAGTATGGATCAGTTCCATTTCAGATGAGATGACAGTATGGATCAGTTCCATTTCAGATCAGATGACAGTATGGATCAGTTCCATTTCAGATGAGATGACAGTATTGAACAGTTCCATTTCAGATCAGATGACAGTATGGATTAGTTCCATTTCAGATCAGATGACAGTACGGATCAGTTCCATTTCAGATGAGATGACAGTACGGATTAGTTCCATTTCAGATCAGATGACAGTATGGATCAGTTCCATTTCAGATGAGATGACAGTACAGATCAGTTCCATTTCAGATGAGATGACAGTACGGATTAGTTCCATTTCAGATCAGATGACAGTACGGATTAGTTCCATTTCAGATCAGATGACAGTATGGATTAGTTCCATTTCAGATCAGATGACAGTACGGATTAGTTCCATTTCAGATCAGATGACAGTACGGATTAGTTCCATTTCAGATGAGATGACAGTATGGATTAGTTCCATTTCAGATCAGATGACAGTACGGATTAGTTTCAGATCAGATGACAGTATGGATCAGTCCCATTTCAGATCAGATGACAGTATGGATCAGTTTCAGATGAGATGACAGTACGGATCAGTTCCATTTCAGATCAGATGACAGTATGGATCAGTTCCATTTCAGATGAGATGACAGTATGGATCAGTTCCATTTCAGATCAGATGACAGTATGGATCAGTTCCATTTCAGATGAGATGACAGTATGGATCAGTTCCATTTCAGATGAGATGACAGTATTGAACAGTTCCATTTCAGATCAGATGACAGTATGGATCAGTTCCATTTCAGATCAGATGACAGTATGGATCAGTTCCATTTACAGTACACAAAGAGTACGTCTGTGTTAGCTGTTCCTCTTACCAGGGTAACAATACGACTGTGTTGGTGGCTCTGTGTCTGTGTTAGGTGTTCCTCTTACCAGGGTAACAGTACGACTGTCATGTTCCTGTCTGGATAAATAGGACCTTCTGATGACGGTGGTCCCCGTCTCTAACCTGTTGTCCTGTTGCGTTGTTCTGGTTGCAGACTGTCAGAGTGTGAGTAGTTTCAGCTCTACTCTCCTCAAAGACTCAGACAGCGACACCGAGAGCTTCTTCAGCACAGGAGAGGACAGTGTTTTCAGCAAGGCAAGACTTTTCTTTAATATGATTCATATATTTGTCACTGTAATAGTTTGATGTTTGAATAGAGAATAACAATACAGATGATGGAAAAACTGCTGTTTAAACTGTGGCTTCAGGTGGTTTGCTTTTTGTAAATGATAATGGGGGATGATAGACAACTTCTCTATGGGTGACTCCTCTCCTCTCCTCTCCTCTCCTCTCCTCTCCTCTCCTCTCCTCTCCTCTCCTCTCCTCTCCTCTCCTCTCCTCTCCTCTCCTCTCCTCTGCTCTCCTCTCCTCTGCTCTGCTTAACTCTCCTCTCTGCTCTAATCTGGGGAGTTTCTCCACTCTATTCTGGGGGGGGTTTGTGTGGGTCTCTGCCTGGTCCTCTAGCCTACTCCACTCCAACAGGACCTGTCTCTGCCTGGTCCTCTAGCCTACTCCACTCCAACAAAAGGACCTGTCTCTGCCTGGTCCTCTAGCCTACTCCACTCCAACAACAGGACCTGTCTCTGCCTGGTCCTCTAGCCTACTCCACTCTAACAGGACCTGTCTCTGCCTGGTCCTCTAGCCTACTCCACTCTAACAGGACCTGTCGCTGCCTGGTCCTCTAGTCTACTCCACTCTAACAACAGGACCTGTCTCTGCCTGGTCCTCTAGCCTACTCCACTCCAACAACAGGACCTGTCTCTGCCTGGTCCTCTAGCCTACTCCACTCTAACAGGACCTGTCTCTGCCTGGTCCTCTAGCCTACTCCACTCCAACAACAGGACCTGTCTCTGCCTGGTCCTCTAGCCTACTCCACTCCAACAACAAGACCTGTCTCTGCCTGGTCCTCTAGCCTACTCCACTCCAACAACAGGACCTGTCTCTGCCTGGTCCTCTAGCCTACTCCACTCCAACAACAAGATCTGTCTCTGCCTGGTCCTCTAGCCTACTCCACTCCAAAAACAGGACCTGTCTCTGCCCTTTCCTCTAGCCTACTCCACTCCAACAACAGGACCTGTCTCTGCCTGGTCCTCTAGCCTACTCCACTCCAACAACAAGACCTGTTTCTGCCTGGTCCTCTAGCCTACTCCACTCCAAAAACAGGACCTGTCTCTGCCTGGTCCTCTAGCCTACTCCACTCCAAAAACAGGACCTGTCTCTGCCTGGTCCTCTAGCCTACTCCACTCCAACAACAGGACCTGTCTCTGCCTGGTCCTCTAGCCTACTCCACTCCAACAGGACCTGTCTCTGCCTTGTTGCTTCAATCACCTTCTCGGGGGTGACAGACAAAAGAATGTCATGTAATTGTGGGGCGATTTCAATTTCCCCTGCTTTAGTTTTTACGGCTGTAAAAACCGTCAGCCTTGCAGAAGGAATACTCGGTGCAGAAGGAATACTCGGTGCAGGAGGAATACTCGGTGCAGGAGGAATACTCGGTGCAGGAGGAATACTCGGTGCAGGAGGAATACTCGGTGCAGAAGGAATACTCGGTGCAGCAGGAATACTCGGTGCAGAAAGAATACTCGGTGCAGAAGGAATACTCGGTGCAGAAGGAATACTCGGTGCAGGAGGAATACTCGGTGCAGGAGGAATACTCGGTGCAGGAGGAATACTCGGTGCAGAAGGAATACTCGGTGCAGAAGGAATACTCGGTGCAGAAGGAATACTCGGTGCAGGAGGAATACTCGGTGCAGAAGGAATACTCGGTGCAGAAGGAATACTCGGTGCAGGAGGATTATTCGGTGCAGGAGGAATACTCGGTGCAGGAGGAATACTCGGTGCAGAAGGAATACTCGGTGCAGAAGGAATACTCGGTGCAGGAGGAATACTCGGTGCAGGAGGAATACTCGGTGCAGGAGGAATACTCGGTGCAGGAGGAATACTCGGTGCAGGAGGATAACTCGGTGCAGGAGGAATACTCGGTGCAGAAGGAATACTCGGTGCAGAAGGAATACTCGGTGCAGGAGGAATACTCGGTGCAGGAGGAATACTCGGTGCAGAAGGAATACTCGGTGCAGAAGGAATACTCGGTGCAGGAGGAATACTCGGTGCAGGAGGAATACTCGGTGCAGGAGGAATACTCGGTGCAGGAGGAATACTCGGTGCAGAAGGAATACTCGGTGAAGAAGGAATACTCGGTGCAGAAGGAATACTCGGTGCAGAAGGAATACTCGGTGCAGGAGGAATACTCGGTGCAGAAGGAATACTCGGTGCAGGAGGAATACTCGGTGCAGAAGGAATACTCGGTGCAGGAGGAATACTCGGTGCAGAAGGAATACTCGGTGCAGAAGGAATACTCGGTGCAGGAGGAATACTCGGTGCAGAAGGAATACTCGGTGCAGGAGGAATACTCGGTGCAGAAGGAATACTCGGTGCAGAAGGAATACTCGGTGCAGGAGGAATAATCGGTGCAGAAGGAATACTCGGTGCAGGAGGAATACTCGGTGCAGAAGGAATACTCGGTGCATTGTCTTCTATCTCAACAGTCTCAAAAATGGAACTAGACAAATCCACCACGTCTCCCAGCTTGAGAGATTGTGCCCTCGTTAACACACAAGCAGGAAAACCCTCGTTAACACACAAGCAGGAAAACCCTCGTTAACACACAAGCAGGAAAACCCTCGTTAACACACAAGCAGGAAAACCCTCGTTAACACACAAGCAGGAAAACCCTCGTTAACACACAAGCAGGAAAACCCTCGTTAACACACAAGCAGGAAAACCCTCGTTAACACACAAGCAGGAAAACCCTCGTTAACACACAAGCAGGAAAACCCTCGTTAACACACAAGCAGGAAAACCCTCGTTAACACACAAGCAGGAAAACCCTCGTTAACACACAAGCAGGAAAACCCTCGTTAACACACAAGCAGGAAAACCCTCGTTAACACACAAGCAGGAAAACCCTCGTTAACACACAAGCAGGAAAACCCTCGTTAACACACAAGCAGGAAAACCCTCGTTAACACACAAGCAGGAAAAACATGGGAAATGCTTGAACCAATTTATCATCTGCAGTTCTGATTTCTGGGTTGTCTACTACTTCTAACACAGGAGTAACGTTACCACCAGCGATATCATTCCCTAGTAGCAATGTGACTTCTTTTACTGGCAGCGTAGACACTACACCAACACGGAAACGTCCTGATACCAAGTCTGACACTAAGTGGACCCAGTGTAATGGTACAGGTACTGTTTTTGTCTCTATCCCCTGTAATATGACATGCGAGCCACAATACGTTTCAGGAGACCAGGGTAAAGCATCGGTAATGATTACTGCAGAGAAATAGGAATCAACTTCCGACTCCCGGAATGGAGGGACTAAAGCTATATTTTCACGAAGTGGGCTTGATGATGAGCAGGTTGTGGAGTTGCACTGGAGCCAGCGTCGGATCCTCACCTCCTTGACGATTTCCATTTTCCTCATTTCTACATCAAACGTCATCCGTCTGTCTGTCTTTTTCTTTTTGCTCCATTTCCAAACGGGAAAATTAGCCTCCTTCTGAATGACCCGAAGCAGAAGATAAATGGTTGAATCGGGGCAATGTAAAGGGGGTACGAGCGACTCCTTCCTCCACGCTGTCCTCCGACTTGGCATCGGAAGGGCAACCCGTCTCCTCTCCTGAAGCCTCCCTCTCCTCGTCTTTCAACAAGAACATTTGTTTTCTCACCAAACACTCCCTGACAGAGGCAGAGAATATTAATATAAGCCTATAATATTACCATTTACTGGGACTGTATTTCCTCCTTCACACGGTAATTTGAGATAAAGGGTCAGGACGGAACCAAAGCAAAGAAAGTGTCAGAGTGTGCTCAACTGGTCGAAAGAAGTCAGGTGCAGCAGAGATGAGTGAACCACTTTATTCAGGCAGAGGAAAAACAGCCGGACGCAACTGTGGCACAACACTCCGGCCCAAGTAACAAAGCGATAGCGCACAAATACACAAAATGGTACAAAAAAACAACACACGGGTTAAAACAATACCCAGCGCAAAACCAGCCTGAAGCGACACACAAGTAATGAAAAAACAATACCGCACACAGACATGAGGGGAACAGAGGATAATATACACGTAGAGTAATGAGGGGATGTGAACCAGGTGTGCGGGAAAACAAGACAAAACAAATGGAAAATGACAGGTGGAGCGGCGATGGCTAGAAGACCGGTGACGTCGACCGCCGAACGCTGCCCGAACAAGGAGAGGGACCGACTTCGGCGGGAGTCGTGACAGAAAGTTAAAGAGCCCCCTCACCTACCTTACCTATTTTAGCACCACCTGGCGCGCTAAGCAAAATACAGGGGAGGGTCCGCCCAGGTCTTACCTAGTGTGCATAGACAGAGTACATACTACGGGTATATATATGCCCGCAGGCCTCTTGCCTAAACACTCCCTAGGTGCCTTCCCCTTCCCCCCTGGGAACAAAAACTGAATAATTACTAACGTAAAGTGAACAATTTCAATAATCAAAACAGAGTGAACCACTAGGAGGATGGTAGACTCATGACAGTGTCCAGTATCTATTACATACAGTACAGTGAACCACTAGACTCATGACAGTGTCCAGTATCTATTATATACAGTACAGTGAACCACTAGACTCATGACAGTGTCCAGTATCTATTACATACAGTACAGTGAACCACTAGACTCATGACAGTGTCCAGTATCTATTACATACAGTAGAGTGAACCACTAGACTCATGACAGTGTCCAGTATCTATTACATACAGTAGAGTGAACCACTAGACTCATGACAGTGTCCAGTATCTATTACATACAGTACAGTGAACCACTAGGAGGATGGTAGACTCATGACAGTGTCCAGCGGGTCCCATATCTATCATTCAGTCCTCTCTGTTATTGGTCTCTCTCCTGTCATCTACCACATAACATCCCTCTCTCTCTCTCTGTGGTAACTGGGCTTCCCCTGCTCTGTAGGAATTAATCGAACTGCTCTCTGTTTCCAGGGGGATGATACGATGACGGGGGACAGCACCAGTGAGGTGTCTGTATCCTGTTCCTCTACAGATGACACGGACAGTTTGGGTCCGACCAGCTCCAGCCCAGAGAGCTGTGTGGAGGGGGGCCTGGGGGAGAGGGGGTGCAGGGATCAGGGAGACCAGGGGGGCAGGGCCCATGGCCGCAGCCTTGTAGAGGGCCACACACATGGGGCCGCCGCAAGAGAAGGTCCAGTAGATGGAGGAGGAGAGGCAGCGGAGGAGGTGAAGGTCAGACTGACGGAGGTGCCACGGCGCCCAGCTAAACATCGTCCCAGCATCAGGTCTCTGTCCTCGTTCAGACGCCACAGCTGGGGAGCCGGGAAGAACACAGCAGGAAACGGAGATATGAACCAACGCAGGTACAGATACTGGAGACCGGAGCTGAACGGAGCGGGAGGGTCTGAGGAGGGTCTGAACGGAGTGGGAGGGTCTGAGGAGGGTCTGAGGAGGGTCTGAACGGAGCAGGGGGGTCTGAGGAGGGTCTGAGGAGGGTCTGAGGAGGGTCTGAATGGAGCGGGAGGGTCTGAGGAGGGTCTGAGGAGGGTCTGAACGGAGCAGGGGGGTCTGAGGAGGGTCTGAACGGAGCAGGGGGGTCTGAGGAGGGTCTGAGGAGGGTCTGACCGGAGCGGGAGGGTCTGAGGAGGGTCTGAACGGAGCAGGGGGGTCTGAGGAGGGTCTGAACGGAGTGGGAGGGTCTGAGGAGGGTCTGAACGGGGCGGGAGGGTCTGAGGAGGTACTGTACGTTACTGTACGTTACTGTACTTTACTGTACGGTACTTTACTGTACATTGCTGTACGGTACTGTACTTTACTGTACGTTGCTGTACTTTACTGTACTTTACATTACTGTACTTACCTGTACGTTACTGTACTTTACTGTACATTGCTGTACGTTACTGTACTTTACTGTACTTTACTGTACTGTACGTTACTGTACGTTACTGTACGTTACTGTACGTTACTGTACGGTACTTTACTGTACGGTACTTTACTGTACTTTACTGTACTTTACTGTACGTTACTGTACTTTCCTGTACGTTACTGTACTTTACTGTACGATACTTTACTGTATATTGCTGTACGGTACTGTACTTACCTGTACGTTACTGTACTTTACTGTACATTGCTGTACGGCACTGTACTTTACTGTACTTTACTGTACATTGCTGTACTTTACTGTACTTTACTGTACGTTACTGTACTGTACATTACTGCACATTACTGTACTTTACTGTACGGTACTTTACTGTACATTGCTGTACATTACTGTAATTTACTGTAAGTTACTGTACATTACTGTAAGTTACTGTACACTAATGTACTTTACTGTACTTTACTCTACATTACTGTAAGTTACTGTACAATGCTGTTTGTTACTGTACGTTACTGTAAGTTACTGTACAATAATGTACTTTACTGTACTTTACTCTACGCTACTGTACTTTACGGTACTGTACGCTACTGTACTTTACGTTACTGTACGTTACTGTACATTGTTGTACGTTACTGTACGTTACGTTACTGTACTATACATTACTGAACTTTTCACACTCATCCATTAGTTTTGATCACTGATCGTAACATGCCAGGCGGTCATCTTGATGTGTGTAGAAATCCATTTAATCTCTCTATTGTTCCTCTCATTCCTCATCTTCTATCTATCTCCTTCAGGGCCACACAAAGTCCCGGGGAAGGAAAGCCAACGTTTCATAGGAGAAGGTACCAATTGAACTTCTATTCTGTACATTAGATTGACGTTGTTTAACAATGGAAGCAATACAACACCCCAAAGTACTGTGTCCTCATACTGAACATTTAGTACTGGAAGCATTACAACACCCCAAAGTACTGCGTCCTCATACTGAACATTTAGTACATTACAACACCCCAAAGTACTGTGTCCTCATACTGAACATTTAGTACATTACAACACCCCAAAGTACTGCGTCCTCATACTGAACATTTAGTACATTACAACACCCCAAAGTACTGCGTCCTCATCCTGAACATTTAGTACTGGAAGCATTACAACACCCCAAAGTACTGCGTCCTCATACTGAACATTTAGTACATTACAACACCCCAAAGTACTGTGTCCTCATACTGAACATTTAGTACATTACAACACCCCAAAGTACTGTGTCCTCATACTGAACATTTAGTACTGGAAGCATTACAACACCCCAAAGTACTGTGTCCTCATACTGAACATTTAGTACATTACAACACCCCACAGTACTGTGTCCTCATACTGAACATTTAGTACATTACAACACCCCAAAGTACTGTGTCCTCATACTGAACATTTAGTACATTACAACACCCCAAAGTACTGTGTCTTCATACTGAACATTTAGTACATTACAACACCCCAAAGTACTGCGTCCTCATACTGAACATTTAGTACATTACAACACCCCAAAGTACTGCGTCCTCATACTGAACATTTAGTACTGGAAGCATTACAACACCCCAAAGTACTGCGTCCTCATACTGAACATTTAGTACATTACAACACCCCAAAGTACTGTGTCCTCATACTGAACATTTAGTACTGGAAGCATTACAACACCCCAAAGTACTGTGTCCTCATACTGAACATTTAGTACATTACAACGCCCCAAAGTACTGCGTCCTCATACTGAACATTTAGTACATTACAACACCCCAAAGTAATGTGTCCTCATACTGAACATTTAGTACATTACAACACCCCAAAGTACTGCGTCCTCATACTGAACATTTAGTACATTACAACACCCCAAAGTACTGCGTCCTCATACTGAACATTTAGTACATTACAACACCCCAAAGTACTGTGTCCTCATACTGAACATTTAGTACATTACAACACCCCAAAGTAATGTGTCCTCATACTGAAAATTTAGTACATTACAACACCCCAAAGTACTGCGTCCTCATACTGAACATTTAGTACATTACAACACCCCACAGTACTGTGTCCTCATACTGAACATTTAGTACATTACAACACCCCAAAGTACTGTGTCCTCATACTGAACATTTAGTACATTACAACACCCCAAAGTACTGCGTCCTCATACTGAACATTTAGTACTGGAAGCATTACAACACCCCAAAGTACTGCGTCCTCATACTGAACATTTAGTACATTACAACACCCCAAAGTACTGTGTCCTCATACTGAACATTTAGTACTGGAAGCATTACAACACCCCAAAGTACTGTGTCCTCATACTGAACATTTAGTACATTACAACGCCCCAAAGTACTGCGTCCTCATACTGAACATTTAGTACATTACAACACCCCAAAGTAATGTGTCCTCATACTGAACATTTAGTACATTACAACACCCCAAAGTACTGTGTCCTCATACTGAACATTTAGTACATTACAACACCCCAAAGTACTGCGTCCTCATACTGAACATTTAGTACATTACAACACCCCAAAGTACTGTGTCCTCATACTGAACATTTAGTACATTACAAAACCCCAAAGTAATGTGTCCTCATAATGAACATTTAGTACATTACAACACCCCAAAGTACTGCGTCCTCATACTGAACATTTAGTACATTACAACACCCCACAGTACTGTGTCCTCATACTGAACATTTAGTACATTACAACACCCCAAAGTACTGTGTCCTCATACTGAACATTTAGTACATTACAACACCCCAAAGTACTGTGTCCTCATACTGAACATTTAGTACATTACAACACCCCAAAGTACTGTGTCCTCATACTGAACATTTAGTACATTACAACACCCCAAAGTACTGCGTCCTCATACTGAACATTTAGTACATTACAACACCCCACAGTACTGTGTCCTCATACTGAACATTTAGTACATTACAACACCCCAAAGTACTGTGTCCTCATACTGAACATTTAGTACATTACAACACCCCAAAGTACTGTGTCCTCATACTGAACATTTAGTACATTACAACACCCCAAAGTACTGTGTCCTCATACTGAACATTTAGTACATTACAACACCCCAAAGTACTGCGTCCTCATACTGAACATTTAGTACATTACAACACCCCAAAGTACTGCGTCCTCATACTGAACATTTAGTACTGGAAGCATTACAACACCCCAAAGTACTGCGTCCTCATACTGAACATTTAGTACATTACAACACCCCACAGTACTGTGTCCTCATACTGAACATTTAGTACATTACAACACCCCAAAGTACTGTGTCCTCATACTGAACATTTAGTACATTACAACACCCCAAAGTACTGTGTCCTCATACTGAACATTTAGTACATTACAACACCCCAAAGTACTGCGTCCTCATACTGAACATTTAGTACATTACAACACCCCAAAGTACTGCGTCCTCATACTGAACATTTAGTACATTACAACACCCCAAAGTACTGCGTCCTCATCCTGAACATTTAGTACTGGAAGCATTACAACACCCCAAAGTACTGCGTCCTCATACTGAACATTTAGTACATTACAACACCCCAAAGTACTGTGTCCTCATACTGAACATTTAGTACATTACAACACCCCAAAGTACTGTGTCCTCATACTGAACATTTAGTACTGGAAGCATTACAACACCCCAAAGTACTGTGTCCTCATACTGAACATTTAGTACATTACAACACCCCACAGTACTGTGTCCTCATACTGAACATTTAGTACATTACAACACCCCAAAGTACTGTGTCCTCATACTGAACATTTAGTACATTACAACACCCCAAAGTAATGTGTCCTCATACTGAACATTTAGTACATTACAACACCCCAAAGTACTGCGTCCTCATACTGAACATTTAGTACATTACAACACCCCACAGTACTGTGTCCTCATACTGAACATTTAGTGCATTACAACACCCCAAAGTACTGTGTCCTCATACTGAACATTTAGTACATTACAACACCCCAAAGTACTGCGTCCTCATACTGAACATTTAGTACATTACAACACCCCAAAGTACTGCGTCCTCATACTGAACATTTAGTACATTACAACACCCCAAAGTACTGCGTCCTCATACTGAACATTTAGTACATTACAACACCCCAAAGTACTGCGTCCTCATACTGAACATTTAGTACTGGAAGCATTACAACACCCCAAAGTACTGCGTCCTCATACTGAACATTTAGTACATTACAACACCCCACAGTACTGTGTCCTCATACTGAACATTTAGTACATTACAACACCCCAAAGTACTGTGTCCTCATACTGAACATTTAGTACATTACAACACCCCAAAGTACTGTGTCCTCATACTGAACATTTAGTACATTACAACACCCCAAAGTACTGCGTCCTCATACTGAACATTTAGTACATTACAACACCCCAAAGTACTGCGTCCTCATACTGAACATTTAGTACTGGAAGCATTACAACACCCCAAAGTACTGCGTCCTCATACTGAACATTTAGTACATTACAACACCCCAAAGTACTGTGTCCTCATACTGAACATTTAGTACATTACAACACCCCAAAGTACTGTGTCCTCATACTGAACATTTAGTACATTACAACACTCCAAAGTACTGCGTCCTCATACTGAACATTTAGTACATTACAACACCCCAAAATACTGCGTCCTCATACTGAACATTTAGTACTGGAAGCATTACAACACCCCAAAGTACTGCGTCCTCGAACTGAACATTTAGTACATTACAACACCCCAAAGTACTGTGTCCTCATACTGAACATTTAGTACATTACAACACCCCAAAGTACTGTGTCCTCATACTGAACATTTAGTACTGGAAGCATTACAACACCCCAAAGTACTGTGTCCTCATACTGAACATTTAGTACATTACAACACCCCACAGTACTGTGTCCTCATACTGAACATTTAGTACATTACAACACCCCAAAGTACTGTGTCCTCATACTGAACATTTAGTACATTACAACACCCCAAAGTAATGTGTCCTCATACTGAACATTTAGTACATTACAACACCCCAAAGTACTGCGTCCTCATACTGAACATTTAGTACATTACAACACCCCAAAGTACTGCGTCCTCATACTGAACATTTAGTACATTACAACACCCCAAAGTACTGTGTCCTCATACTGAACATTTAGTACATTACAACACCCCACAGTACTGTGTCCTCATACTGAACATTTAGTACATTACAACACCCCAAAGTACTGTGTCCTCATACTGAACATTTAGTACATTACAACGCCCCAAAGTACTGTGTCCTCATACTGAACATTTAGTACATTACAACACCCCAAAGTACTGTGTCCTCATACTGAACATTTAGTACATTACAACACCCCAAAGTACTGTGTCCTCATACTGAACATTTAGTACATTACAACACCCCAAAGTACTGTGTCCTCATACTGAACATTTAGTACATTACAACGCCCCAAAGTACTGTGTCCTCATACTGAACATTTAGTACATTACAACACCCCAAAGTACTGTGTCCTCATACTGAACATTTAGTAAATTACAACACCCCAAAGTACTGCGTCCTCATACTGAACATTTAGTACATTACAACACCCCAAAGTACTGCGTCCTCATACTGAACATTTAGTACATTACAACACCCCAAAGTACTGTGTCCTCATACTGAACATTTAGTACATTACAACACCCCAAAGTACTGCGTCCTCATACTGAACATTTAGTACATTACAACACCCCAAAGTACTGTGTCCTCATACTGAACATTTAGTACATTACAACACCCCAAAGTACTGCGTCCTCATACTGAACATTTAGTACATTACAACACCCCAAAGTACTGCGTCCTCATACTGAACATTTAGTACTGGAAGCAATACAAAGTACTGTGTCCTCATACTGAACATTTAGTACATTACAACGCCCCAAAGTACTGCGTCCTCATACTGAACATTTAGTACATTACAGCACCCCAAAGTACTGTGTCCTCATACTGAACATTTAGTACATTACAACACCCCAAAGTACTGCGTCCTCGTACTGAACATTTAGTACATTATAACACCCCAAAGTACTGCGTCCTCATACTGAACATTTAGTACATTACAACGCCCCAAAGTACTGCGTCCTCATACTGAACATTTAGTACATTACAACACCCCAAAGTACTGCGTCCTCATACTGAACATTTAGTACATTACAACACCCCAAAGTACTGCGTCCTCATACTGAACATTTAGTACATTACAACACCCCAAAGTACTGCGTCCTCATACTGAACATTTAGTACATTACAACACCCCAAAGTACTGTGTCCTCATACTGAACATTTAGTACATTACAACACCCCAAAGTACTGCGTCCTCATACTGAACATTTAGTACTGGAAGCATTACAACACCCCAAAGTACTGCGTCCTCATACTGAACATTTAGTACATTACAACGCCCCAAAGTACTGTGTCCTCATACTGAACATTTAGTACATTACAACGCCCCAAAGTAATGTGTCCTCATACTGAACATTTAGTACATTACAACACCCCAAAGTACTGTGTCCTCATACTGAACATTTAGTACATTACAACACCCCAAAGTACTGTGTCCTCATACTGAACATTTAGTACATTATAACACCCCAAAGTACTGCGTCCTCATACTGAACATTTAGTACATTACAACGCCCCAAAGTACTGCGTCCTCATACTGAACATTTAGTACATTACAACACCCCAAAGTACTGCGTCCTCATACTGAACATTTAGTACATTACAACACCCCAAAGTACTGCGTCCTCATACTGAACATTTAGTACATTACAACACCCCAAAGTACTGCGTCCTCATACTGAACATTTAGTACATTACAACACCCCAAAGTACTGTGTCCTCATACTGAACATTTAGTACATTACAACACCCCAAAGTACTGCGTCCTCATACTGAACATTTAGTACTGGAAGCATTACAACACCCCAAAGTACTGCGTCCTCATACTGAACATTTAGTACATTACAACGCCCCAAAGTACTGTGTCCTCATACTGAACATTTAGTACATTACAACGCCCCAAAGTAATGTGTCCTCATACTGAACATTTAGTACATTACAACACCCCAAAGTACTGTGTCCTCATACTGAACATTTAGTACATTACAACACCCCAAAGTACTGTGTCCTCATACTGAACATTTAGTACATTACAATGCCCCAAAGTAATGTGTCCTCATACTGAACATTTAGTACATTACAACACCCCAAAGTACTGCGTCCTCATACTGAACATTTAGTACATTACAACACCCCAAAGTACTGCGTCCTCATACTGAACATTTAGTACATTACAACGCCCCAAAGTACTGCGTCCTCATACTGAACATTTAGTACATTACAACACCCCAAAGTACTGCGTCCTCATACTGAACATTTAGTACATTACAACACCCCAAAGTACTGCGTCCTCATACTGAACATTTAGTACATTACAACACCCCAAAGTACTGCGTCCTCATACTGAACATTTAGTACTGGAAGCATTACAACACCCCAAAGTACTGCGTCCTCATACTGAACATTTAGTACATTACAACACCCCAAAGTACTGCGTCCTCATACTGAACATTTAGTACATTACAACGCCCCAAAGTACTGCGTCCTCATACTGAACATTTAGTACATTACAACACCCCAAAGTACTGCGTCCTCATACTGAACATTTAGTACATTACAACACCCCAAAGTACTGCGTCCTCATACTGAACATTTAGTACATTACAACACCCCAAAGTACTGCGTCCTCATACTGAACATTTAGTACATTACAACACCCCAAAGTACTGCGTCCTCATACTGAACATTTAGTACATTACAACACCCCAAAGTACTGTGTCCTTATACTGAACATTTAGTACATTACAACGCCCCAAAGTACTGTGTCCTCATGCTGAACCTTTACTACTGGAAGCAATACAAAGTACTGCTTCCTCATACTGAACATTTCATTTTAATATCGGATCAATTAGTCTTCTAATTAATTAATTATTCTTACCTCACGTTAGTCTCATTCCAAACGTGGTAAATTGTTGGTTATCCGCACGAACCCAGCCTTTACTATGAATCATGAGTCCCATAGGGCGGCGCACAATTGGCCCAGCGTCGTCCGGGTTTGGCCGGTGTAGGCCGTCATTGTAAATAAGAATGTGTTCGTAACTGACTTGCCTAGTTAAATACAGGTTCAATAAATAGATGTATCTAATTGATCAGCTGTTGTCAATGCCGACATGAGAATGACATCATGTCATTTAAAGTATACACAATTTTCAAAATGTCACATACTGTACTATGAAACGTTATTTTTCACATACTCAAATGGCCTACTATTTAAGACGCAAGAATGGGTATTCGGACAGGGTGAGAGAACAGTAATGTAATTCTGCTCTGGAGAGGGGCTCAGTCATTTCCCCTCTATACACTACAGTCTTTTAAAAGACACAGTCTGCTGATTGTCCCTCAGAGCAGTAAAAGACTCAGTCTATAATATCTCCTGACCCCTGACAGTCCAGCAGCTCTGTGATGTTCTGTGTCTCAGAGCAGTAAAAGACTCAGTCTATAATATCTCCTGATCCCTGACAGTCCAGCAGCTCTGTGATGTGCTGTGTCTCAGAGCAGTAAAAGACTCAGTCTATAATATCTCCTGACCCCTGACAGTCCAGCAGCTCTGTGATGTGCTGTGTCTCAGAGCAGTAAAAGACTCAGTCTATAATATCTCCTGACCCCTGACAGTCCAGCAGCTCTGTGATGTTCTGTGTCTCAGAGCAGTAAAAGACTCAGTCTATAATATCTCCTGACCCCTGACAGTCCAGCAGCTCTGTGATGTTCTGTGTCTCAGTGCAGTAAAAGACTCAGTCTATAATATCTCCTGATCCCTGACAGTCCAGCAGCTCTGTGATGTTCTGTGTCTCAGAGCAGTAAAAGACTCAGTCTATAATATCTCCTGACCCCTGACAGTCCAGCAGCTCTGTGATGTTCTGTGTCTCAGAGCAGTAAAAGGCTCAGTCTATAATATCTCCTGATCCCTGACAGTCCAGCAGCTCTGTGATGTTCTGTGTCTCAGAGCAGTAAAAGACTCAGTCTATAATATCTCCTGACCCCTGACAGTCCAGCAGCTCTGTGGTGTTCTGTGTCTCAGAGCAGTAAAAGACTCAGTCTATAATATCTCCTGATCCCTGACAGTCCAGCAGCTCTGTGATGTTCTGTGTCTCAGAGCAGTAAAAGACTCAGTCTATAATATCTCCTGACCCCTGACAGTCCAGCAGCTCTGTGATGTTCTGTGTCTCAGAGCAGTAAAAGACTCAGTCTATAATATCTCCTGATCCCTGACAGTCCAGCAGCTCTGTGATGTTCTGTGTCTCAGAGCAGTAAAAGACTCAGTCTATAATATCTCCTGACCCCTGACAGTCCAGCAGCTCTGTGATGTTCTGTGTCTCAGAGCAGTAAAAGGCTCAGTCTATAATATCTCCTGACCCCTGACAGTCCAGCAGCTCTGTGATGTTCTGTGTCTCAGAGCAGTAAAAGACTCAGTCTATAATATCTCCTGACCCCTGACAGTCCAGCAGCTCTGTGATGTTCTGTGTCTCAGAGCAGTAAAAGACTCAGTCTATAATATCTCCTGACCCCTGACAGTCCAGCAGCTCTGTGATGTTCTGTGTCTCAGAGCAGTAAAAGACTCAGTCTATAATATCTCCTGACCCCTGACAGTCCAGCAGCTCTGTGATGTTCTGTGTCTCAGAGCAGTAAAAGACTCAGTCTATAATATCTCCTGACCCCTGACAGTCCAGCAGATTGACTTGTTCTTCTTCTCTGTCTCCAGCTACAGCCTGGAGGGTCTCAGTGAAGTAGGGGATGATGGGAAGGACCCGTCGGCCCTGGGCGCCATTAATCAGGAGGCTAGGCTGCGTGGGGTGGTCTGTCATCAGGGCAGCAGCGAGGAGAGGGTCAGGTCTCCAGTATCTCTGACAGAAGAACACCAATCTGAGCTGGGGGTTCGCACCACGGAGCACGGACGGGTAAGTCATTATGGATCTGTTATACAGTCTCAACCGAACATTCAAATAGTTGTATTTTTGTGGGGCGGTAGCCTCATGGTTAGAGCATTGGACTAGTAACTGAAAGGTTGCAAGATCAAATCCCCGAGCTGACAAGGTAAAAATCTGTCGTTCTGCCCCTGAACAAGGCAGTTAACCCACTGTTCCCCTGAACAAGGCAGTTAACCCACTGTTCCCCTGAACAAGGCAGTTAACCCACTATTCCCCTGAACAAGGCAGTTAACCCACTGTTCCCCTGAACAAGGCAGTTAACCCACTGTTCCTAGGCCGTCATTGAAACAAATTATTTGTTCTTAATTAACTGACTTGCCTCGTTAAATAAAGGTAAAACCCCCACAAAAAATATGATGTGATTGGTTGATTGAAGATGAGGATTGTTGATTGTTTTTGTTTTTCTACATCAGAAGTCCAGGAGGCATCGTCCGTTGAGACACAGCTGTCCTCCCATGACCCTCCCCCTGACCAAGGCAGTGTCCACGCTCAGCATCAACCAGAGAGACATGGATAGTCAGTACAGTATACCTCTTAGTCTAACCCTGACCCCTGACCCCTGACCAAGGCAGTGTCCACGCTCAGCATCGACCAGAGAGACATGGACAGTCAGTACAGTATACCTCTTAGTCTAACCCTGACCCCTGACCCCTGACCAAGTCAGTGTCCACGCTCAGCATCGACCAGAGAGACATGGACAGTCAGTACAGTATACCTCTTAGTCTAACCCTGACCCCTGACCCCTGACCAAGTCAGTGTCCACGCTCAGCATCGACCAGAGAGACATGGACAGTCAGTACAGTATACCTCTTAGTCTAAGCCTGACCCCTGACCCCTGACCCCTGACCAAGTCAGTGTCCACGCTCAGCATCGACCAGAGAGACATGGAAAGTCAGTACAGTATACCTCTTAGTCTAACCCTGACCCCTGACCCCTGACCAAGTCAGTGTCCACGCTCAGCATCAACCAGAGAGACATGGATAGTCAGTACAGTATACCTCTTAGTCTAACCCTGACCCCTGACCCCTGACCCCTGACCAAGTCAGTGTCCACGCTCAGCATCAACCAGAGAGACATGGATAGTCAGTACAGTATACCTCTTAGTCTAACCCTGACCCCTGACCAAGTCAGTGTCCACGCTCAGCATCAACCAGAGAGACATGGATAGTCAGTACAGTATACCTCTTAGTCTAACCCTGACCCCTGACCCCTGACCCCTGACCAAGTCAGTGTCCACGCTCAGCATCAACCAGAGAGACATGGATAGTCAGTACAGTATACCTCTTAGTCTAACCCTGACCCCTGACCCCTGACCAAGTCAGTGTCCACGCTCAGCATCGACCAGAGAGACATGGACAGTCAGTACAGTATACCTCTTAGTCTAACCCTGACCCCTGACCCCTGACCAAATCAGTGTCCACGCTCAGCATCGACCAGAGAGACATAGATAGTCAGTACAGTATACCTCTTAGTCTAACCCTGACCCCTGACCCCTGACCAAGTCAGTGTCCACGCTCAGCAACAACCAGAGAGACATGGACAGTCAGTTCAGTATACCTCTTAGTCTAACCCTGACCCCTGACCCATGACCAAGTCAGTGTCCACGCTCAGCAACAACCAGAGAGACATGGATAGTCAGTACAGTATACCTCTTAGTCTAACCCTGACCCCTGACCCCTGACCAAGTCAGTGTCCACGCTCAGCATCGACCAGAGAGACATGGATAGTCAGTACAGTATACCTCTTAGTCTAACCCTGACCCCTGACCCCTGACCAAGTCAGTCCACGCTCAGCATCAACCAGAGAGACATGGACAGTCAGTACAGTATACCTCTTAGTCTAACCCTGACCCCTGACCCCTGACCAAGTCAGTGTCCACGCTCAGCATCGACCAGAGAGACATGGACAGTCAGTACAGTATACCTCTTAGTCTAACCCTGACCCCTGACCCCTGACCCCTGACCAAATCAGTGTCCACGCTCAGCATCAACCAGAGAGACATGGACAGTCAGTACAGTATACCTCTTAGTCTACCCCTGACCCCTGACCAAGTCAGTGTCCACGCTCAGCATCGACCAGAGAGACATGGATAGTCAGTACAGTATACCTCTTAGTCTAACACTGACCCCTGACCCCTGACCAAGTCAGTGTCCACGCTCAGCATCAACCAGAGAGACATGGATAGTCAGTACACTATACCTCTTAGTCTAACCCTGACCCCTGACCCCTGACCAAGTCAGTGTCCACGCCCAGCATCAACCAGAGAGACATGGATAGTCAGTACAGTATACCTCTTAGTCTAACCCTGACCCCTGACCAAGTCAGTGTCCACGCTCAGCATCAACCAGAGAGACATGGATAGTCAGTACACTATACCTCTTAGTCTAACCCTGACCCCTGACCCCTGACCCCTGACCAAGTCAGTGTCCAAGCTCAGCGTCAACCAGAGAGACATGGACAGTCAGTACAGTATACCTCTTAGTCTAACCCTGACCCCTGACCCCTGACCAAGTCAGTGTCCACGCTCAGGAACAACCAGAGAGACATGGAGAGTCAGTACAGTATACCTCTTAGTCTAACCCTGACCCCTGACCTTGACCCTGATCCTGAACCTAACCCTGACCCTAACCCTGACTCTCCTGACCCTGACTCTCCTGACCCTGACCCTAACCCTGACCCTCCTGACCCTAACCCTGACCCTCCCCCTAACCCTGACATTGACCTTGACCCTAACCCTGACTCCGAACCCTGACCAAGTCAGTGTCCTTGATCCCCATGTGATAGTTTGGTGTCTCATTTCAGTCTCAGTCCTCTATCCCTCTCTATCAGGTCTAGGTCCTGTGACATGTAGGGTTCTCTATCAGGTCTAGGTCCTGTGAGATGTAGGGTTCTCTATCAGGTCTAGGTCCTGTGACATGAAGGGTTCTCTATCAGGTCTAGGTCCTGTGAGATGTAGGGTTCTCTATCAGGTCTAGGTCCTGTGACGTTTAGGGTTCTCTATCAGGTCTAGGTCCTGTGACGTTTAGGGTTCTCTATCAGGTCTAGGTCCTGTGAGATGTAGGGTTCTCTATCAGGTCTAGGTCCTGTGACGTTTAGGGTTCTCTATCAGGTCTAGGTCCTATGACGTTTAGGTTTCTCTATCAGGTCTAGGTCCTGTGACATGTAGGGTTCTCTATCAGGTCTAGGTCCTGTGACATGTAGGGTTCTCGATCAGGTCTAGGTCCTGTGACATGTAGGGTTCTCTATCAGGTCTAGGTCCTGTGACATGTAGGGTTCTCTATCAGGTCTAGGTCCTGTGACATGTAGGGTTCTCGATCAGGTCTAGGTCCTGTGACATGTAGGGTTCTCTATCAGGTCTAGGTCCTGTGACATGTAGGGTTCTCTATCAGGTCTAGGTCATGTGACGTGTAGGGTTCTCTTTCAGGTCTAGGTCCTGTGACATGTAGGGTTCTCTATCAGGTCTAGGTCCTGTGACATGTAGGGTTCTCTATCAGGTCTAGGTCCTGTGACATGTAGGGTTCTCTATCAGGTCTAGGTCCTGTGAAATGTAGGGTTCTCTATCAGGTCTAGGTCCTGTGACGTTTAGGGTTCTCTATCAGGTCTAGGTCCTGTGACGTTTAGGGTTCTCTATCAGGTCTAGGTCCTGTGACGTTTAGGGTTCTCTATCAGGTATAGGTCCTGTGAGATGTAGGGTTCTCTATCAGGTCTAGGTCCTGTGACGTTTAGGGTTCTCTATCAGGTCTAGGTCCTGTGACGTTTAGGGTTCTCTATCAGGTCTAGGTCCTGTGACGTTTAGGGTTCTCTATCAGGTCTAGGTCCTGTGACATGTAGGGTTCTCAATCAGGTCTAGGTCCTGTGACATGTAGGGTTCTCTATCAGGTCTAGGTCCTGTGACATGTAGGGTTCTCTATCAGGTCTAGGTCCTGTGACATGTAGGGTTCTCAATCAGGTCTAGGTCCTGTGACATGTAGGGTTCTCTATCAGGTCTAGGTCCTGTGACATGTAGGGTTCTCTATCATGTCTAGGTCCTGTGACATGTAGGGTTCTCTATCAGGTCTAGGTCCTGTGACATGTAGGGTTCTCAATCAGGTCTAGGTCCTGTGACATGTAGGGTTCTCTATCAGGTCTAGGTCCTGTGACATGTAGGGTTCTCTATCAGGTCTAGGTCCTGTGACATGTAGGGTTCTCTATCAGGTCTAGGTCCTGTGACATGTAGGGTTCTCTATCAGGTCTAGGTCCTGTGACATGTAGGGTTCTCTATCAGGTCTAGGTCCTGTGACATGTAGGGTTCTCTATCAGGTCTAGGTCCTGTGACGTTTAGGGTTCTCTATCAGGTCTAGGTCCTGTGACATGTAGGGTTCTCTATCAGGTCTAGGTCCTGTGACATGTAGGGTTCTCTATCAGGTCTAGGTCCTTTGAAATGTAGGGTTCTCTATCAGGTCTAGGTCCTGTGACGTTTAGGGTTCTCTATCAGGTCTAGGTCCTGTGACGTTTAGGGTTCTCTATCAGGTCTAGGTCCTGTGACATGAAGGGTTCTCTATCAGGTCTAGGTCCTGTGACATGTAGGGTTCTCTATCAGGTCTAGGTCCTGTGACATGTAGGGTTCTCTATCAGGTCTAGGTCCTGTGAAATGTAGGGTTCTCTATCAGGTCTAGGTCCTGTGACATGTAGGGTTCTCTATCAGGTCTTGGTCCTGTGACATGAAGGGTTTGATTAGTAGAAGACTTGGGGCTGTGTGATTATGAGAAGAATTGGGGATGTTTGATTATGAGAAGACTTGGGGATGTGTGATTGAGAAGACTTGGGTCCGAGTCCTGATTCATGAACATTTTAGCCTTTTAGATCATAATGAATTAGATTACATTGACAGGGGGGACCTGAACCTAGACCACCACTCCTACCCTGAGACCTGATCCTAGACCTGCTCCTAGATCAGCATTCCTACCCTGAGACCTGATCCTAGATCACCACTCCTACCCTGAGGCCTGATCCTAGATCAACACCCCTACCGTGAGACCTGATCCTAGACCTGATCCTAGACCACCACTCCTACCCTGAGACCTGATCCTAGATCACCAGTCCTACCCTGAGACCTGATCCTAGATCACCACGCCTACCCTGAGACCTGATCCTAGACCACCACTCCTACCCTGAGACCTGATCCTAGATCACCACTCCTACCCTGGGACCTGATCCTAGACCACCACTCCTACCCTGAGACCTGATCCTAGACCACCACTCCTTCCCTGAGACCTGATCCTAGACCACCACTCCTACCCTGAGGCCTGATCCTAGATCACCACTCCTACCCTGAGGCCTGTTCCTAGATCAACACCCCTACCTTGAGACCTGATCCTAGACCTGATCCTAGACCACCACTCCTACCCTGTTACCTGATCCTAGATCAGCATTCCTACCCTGAGACTATATCACCACTCCTACCCTGAGACCTGATGCTAGATCACCACTCCTACCCTGAGACCTGATCCTAGATCACCACTCCTACCCTGTTACCTGATCCTATATCACCACTCCTACCCTGTTACCTGATCCTAGACCTGATCCTAGACCACCACTCCTACCCTGAGACCTGATCCTAGATCACCACTCCTACCCTGTTACCTGATCCTAGACCTGATCCTAGACCACCACTCCTACCCTGAGACCTGATCCTAGACCACCACTCCTACCCTGAGACCTGATCCTAGACCACCATTCCTATCATGAGGACCTGATCCTATATCACCACTCCTACCCTGAGACCTGATCCTAGACCTGATACTAGATCAGCATTCCTACCCTGAGACCTGATCCTATATCACCTCTCCTACCATGAGACCTGATCCTAGACCACTACTCCTACCCGGAGTGCTTGATAGGTTGATCCTTCTGACCCCTGGGGGTTAAAGCTAGTCCTTCCCATCTCCTCTTCCTCTGTTCTTCTACAGGTACCAGGTCATTCTCCAGCACTTCTGGCTCTCTGGCTTACAGGTGAGGAAGGACTACTGCATTACTCACTACAGAGTTACAGCACATGTGGTGTGTAGTGTGTTGGGAAGGACTACTGCATTACTCACTACAGAGTTACAGCACATGTGGTGTGTAGTGTGTTGGGAAGGACTACTGCATTACTCACTACAGAGTTACAGCACATGTAGTGTGTTGGGAAGGACTACTGCATTACTCACTACAGAGTTACAGCACATGTGGTGTGTAGTGTGTTTGGGGTTATGGGTCAGGGTTAGGGGTTAGGTTTAGAGTTGGGGTCAGGTTTAGGATTAGGGGTTAGGGGTCAGGTTTAGGACTAGGGGTTAGGTTTAGGGTTGGGGTCAGGTTTAGGATTAGGGGTTAGGGTTAGGACTAGGGGTTAGGGTTAGGACTAGGGGTTAGGTTTAGGGATGGGGTAAGGTTTAGGATTAGGGGTTAGGTTTAGGACTAGGGGTTAGGTTTAGGGTTGGGGTCAGGTTTAGGATTAGGGGTTAGGTTTAGGACTAGGGGTTAGGGTTAGGACTAGGGGTTAGGTTTAGGGATGGGGTCAGGTTTAGGGTTAGAGGTTAGGTTTAGGGTTGGGGTTAGAAATTAGGGAAAAAATTATATAAATCAATTTTAGCTCCCCACAAGGACAGTAATACCATCTGTGTGTGTGTCTGTGTAAATACAGTTGTAGTCAGAAGATACACCTACATTGGAGTCATTTAAAACTCGTTTTTCAACCACTCCACACATTTCTTGTCAACAAACTATAGTTTTGACAAGTCGGTTAGGACATCTACTTTGTGCATGACACAAGTAATTTTTCCAACAATTGTTTACAGACAGATTATTTCACTTATAACTGTCACGCCCTGGCCTTAGTTATCTTTGTTTTCTGTATTATTTTTAGTTAGGTCAGGGTGTGACAGGGGGGATGTTTGTGTTTTGTCTCGTCTTGGGTGGTTGTATTGTATAGGGGGTTTTTATTGAGTGTATGGGGTTGTGTTCAGTAGAGAGGTTTAGGAAAGTCTATGGTTGCCTGGTTAGGTTCTCAATCAGAGACAGCTGTTTATTGTTGTCTCTGATTGGGAGCCATATTTAAGGCAGCCATAGGCTTTAGGTGATTGTGGGTAATTGTCTATGTTCTATGTTGCATGTGTGCACTTAGTTCGTTTTAGCTACACGATCGTTTGTTTTTTTGTTCGTTTAGTAAGTGTTTGTTTTTCTTCATTAAAAGAAGATGGCTTTCTTTCACGCTGCGCCTTGGTCCACTCATTCGTCTTATAACGATCGTGACAATAACTCACCGTATCACAATTCCAGTGGGTCAGAAGTTTACATACACTAAGTTGACTGTAACTTTAAACAGCTTGGAACATTCCCGAAAATTATGTCATGCTTTAGAAGCTTCTGATAGGCTAATTGACATAATTTGAGTCAATTGGAGGTGTACCTGTGGATGTATTTCAAGGCCTACCTTCAGACTCAGTGCCTCTTTGCTTGACATCATGGGAAAATCCAAAGAAATCAGCCAAGACCTCAGAAAAAACAGTTGTAGACCTCCACAAGTCTGGGTCATCCTTGGGAGCAATTTCCAAACACCTGAAGGTACCACGTTCATCTGTACAAACAATAGTACGCAAGTATAAACACCATGGCACTACACAGCCATCATACCGCTCAGGAAGGAGACGAGTTCTGTCTCCTAGAGATGAATGTACTTTGGTGCGAAAAGTGCAAATCAATCCCAGAACAACAGCAAAGGACCTTGTGAAGATGCTGGAGGAAACAGGTACAAAAGTATCTATATCCACAGTAAAACAAGTCCTATATCGACATAACCTGAAAGGCCGCTCAGCAAGGAAGAAGCCACTGCTCCAAAACCGCCATAAAAAAGCCAGACTACGATTTGCAACTGCACATGGGGACAAATATCGTACTTTTTGGAGAAATGTCCTCTGGTCTGATGAAACAAAAATAGAACTGTTTGGCCATAAAGACCATCGTTATGTTTGGAGGAAAAAGGGGGATGCTTGCAAGCCGAAGAACACCATCCCAACCGTGAAGCACGGGGGTGGCAGCATCATGTTGTGGGGGTGCTTTGCTGCAGGAGTTACTGGTGCACTTCGCAAACTAAATGGCATCACGAGGATGGATAATTATGTGGATATATTGAATCAACATCTCAAGACATCAGTCAGGAAGTTAAAGCTTGGTCGCAAATGGGTCTTCCAAATGGACAATGAACCCAAGCATACTTCCAAAATTGTGGTAAAAAGAAGGTAAGGACAACAAAGTCAAGGTATTGGAGTGGCCATCACAAAGCCCTGACCTCTATCCTATAGAACATTTGTGGGTAGAACTGAAAAAAGCTTGTGCGAGCAAGGAGGCCTACAAACCTGACTCAGTTACTGTTACGAGAATTTCCAATCCCGATGATGATAAAAAAACAATTATTTAAGCTTTGACAATCCCTGAGGTTACACCAGCTCTGTCAGGAGGAATGAGCCAAAATTCACCCAATTTATTGTGGGAAGCTTGTGGAAGGCTACCCGAAACGTTTGACCCAAGTTAAACAATTTAAAGACAATGCTACCAAATACTAATTGAGGTTATGTAAACTTCTGACCCACTGGGAATGTGATGAAAGAAATAAAAGCTGAAATAAATCATTCTCTCTACTATTATTCTGACATTTCACATTCTTAAAATAAAGTGGTGATCCTAACTGACCTAAGACAGGGAATTTTTACTTGGATTAAATGTCAGGAATTGTGAAAAACTAAGTTTAAATGTATTTGGCTAAGGTGTATATAAACTTCGACTTCAACTGTATATATATATATATATATATTAATGGCTGTCCCTTCTCTGTGTGTGCATGTGCATTCATACGTGTGTGTGTGTGTATATGTATGTGTGTGTGTGTTTGTGTGTATGAACCTCTGTCCCCTGCGTGTGTGTGTATGTACGTGTGTGTGTGTGTGTGTGTTTGTGTGTCCCCTGTGTGTTTATGAACCTCTCTGTCCCCTGTGTGTAGTATATCTGAGGAGGACATAGCGGGTCCTCTGAGGACGGACTTTGAGGGGAAGAGTGGAACCAAGGTTAGCCGAACCTTCAGCTACCTCAAGAACAAGATATACAAGAAGACCAGGGTGAGTACTACTACACCACTAATACATTACTACTACACTACTGCATTACTACACTACTAATACATTACTACTACATTACTACACTACTACATTATTAATACACTACTACACTACTACAGTACTACTACACTACTACAGTACTACTGCATTACTACCACACTGATGCATTACTACCACACTACTAATACATTACTACTACACTACTACATTACTACTACACCACTGCATTACTACTACACTACTGCATTATCACTAAACTACTACAACGTTACTACTACACTACTGCATTATTACTAAACTACTACAATGTTACTACTACACTACTGCATTATCACTAAACTACTACAACGTTACTACTACACTACTGCATTATTACTAAACTACTACAATGTTACTACTACACTACTGCATTATTACTAAACTACTGCTACAATGTTACTACTACACTACTGCATTATCACTAAACTACTACAACGTTACTACTACACTACTGCATTATTACTAAACTACTACATTACTACTACACTACTGCATTATTACTAAACTACTACATTACTACTACACTACTGGATTATTACTAAACTACTACATTACTACTACACTACTGCATTATTACTAAACTACTACATTACTACTGCACTACTGCATTATTACTAAACTACTGCTACAATGTTACTACTACACTACTGCATTATCACTAAACTACTACAACGTTACTACTACACTACTGCATTATTACTAAACTACTACATTACTACTACACTACTGCATTATTACTAAACTACTACATTACTACTACACTACTGGATTATTACTAAACTACTACATTACTACTACACTACTGCATTATTACTAAACTACTACATTACTACTGCACTACTGCATTATTACTAAACTACTACAACGTTACTACTACACTACTGCATTATTACTAAACTACTACATCACTACTACACTACTACATTACTACTAAACTACTACATTATTACTAAACTACTACTATGTTACTACTACACTACTGCATTATTACCAAACTACTACTACATTAATACTACACTACTAGATTATTACTAAACTACTACATTATTACTAAACTACTACTACGTTACTACTACACTACTGCATTATTACCAAACTACTACTACATTACTACTACACTACTAGATTATTACTAAACTACTGCATTACTACTACACTACTGCATTATTACTAAACTACTGCAACGTTACTACTACACTACTGCATTATTACTAAACTACTACTACATTACTACTACACTACTAGAGTATTACTAAACTACTGCATTACTACTACACTACTGCATTATTACTAAACTACTACATTACTACTACACTACTGCATTATTACTAAACTACTACAACGTTACTACTACACTACTAGATTATTACTAAACTACTACAACGTTACTACCACACTACTGCATTATTACTAAACTACTACAACGTTACTGCATTATTACTAAACTACTACATTACTACTACACTACTGCATTATTACTAAACTACTGCATTACTACTACACTACTAGATTATTACTAAACTACTACATTACTACTACACTACTAGATTATTACTAAACTACTACATTACTACTACACTACTGCATTATTACTAAACTACTACAACGTTACTACTACACTACTGCATTATTACTAAACTACTACAACATTACTACTACACTACTGCAGTATTACTACACGACTACATTATTACTAAACTACTGCATTATTACTAAACTACTACAATGTTACTACTGCACTACTGCATTATTACTAAACCACTACAACGTTACTACTACACTACTGCATTATTACTACACTACTACATTATTACTAAACTACTAGATTATTACTAAACTACTACAGTATTACTAAACTACTACTACATTATTACTACACCACCAGAGTATTACTAACACTACTACTGCATTACTACTACATTACTACACCTACTAATACACTACTATGACACTACTACTAAACTACTACTAGTACTACTACATTACTACTACATTACTACTAAACGACTACAGTACTACTACATTACTACTGCATTACTGCTACATTACTGCTACTACATTACTACTAAACTACTACTAATACATTACTACTAAACTACTACTATTACATTACTATTAAACTACTACTACTACATTAATACTACATTACTTTTTATTTTAGATATTTTTAAACTAAGTTTAGCTTTAATATTTCATATAGCTGTCAGTGTTTGGATCCTTAAATAAAACTGTTATACTTTTTCATTCATCACAATAGTCTTTAAAAATGGTCTTTAATGCCGACAGACAAGTTCCCGACATTTTCCCCTTCCACTTTCCTCTTCCGTTTTATAATGCAATTAGTTTGTAATTTGGGGTCGAGCAGACGAGAGATAACTCCACCAGTCGAGCAGACGAGAGATAACTCCACCAGTCGAGCAGACGAGAGATAACTCCACCAGTCGATCAGACGAGAGATAACTCCACCAGTCGATCAGACGAGAGATAACTCCACCAGTCGATCAGGCGAGAGATAACTCCACCAGTCGATCAGGCGAGAGATAACTCCACCAGTCGATCAGACGAGAGATAACTCCACCAGTCGAGCAGACGAGAGATAACTCCACCAGTCGAGCAGACGAGAGATAACTCCACCAGTCGATCAGACGAGAGATAACTCCACCAGTCGATCAGACGAGAGATAACTCCACCAGTCGATCAGACGAGAGATAACTCCACCAGTCGATCAGACGAGAGATAACTCCACCAGTCGATCAGGCGAGAGATAACTCCACCAGTCGATCAGACGAGAGATAACTCCACCAGTCGAGCAGACGAGAGATAACTCCACCAGTCGATCAGACGAGAGATAACTCCACCAGTCGAGCAGACGAGAGATAACTCCACCAGTAGAGCAGACGAGAGATAACTCCACCAGTCCTATGACAGACATGTCCATATGATTTTGCTGCATGTCCTATTTAGGATATAATTTTTTAAGATTCTAACTTTTTAAAAACGTTCTTTCCAAAAAATTATGTTTTTTAATCAATTAGTATATTTGAGTTTTACCACAATATTTGTTGTTCTGTCTTTTCTGGTGGATTAAATTGAAATTGCAACCAACTTTCTAGGTCTTGTTTTAAAAATAGCCATATTTGGGAGATGATTTCCTTTACAACATCTCACTTTCAGTTATTTATAATCTGAATAAAGGGAGAGGTTGTAATCTGAATAAAGGAAGAGGTTGTAATCTGAATAAAGGGAGAGGTTGTAATCTGAATAAAGGGAGAGGCTGTAATCTGAATAAAGGGAAAGGTTGTAATCTGGATAAAGGGAGAGGTTGTAATCTGAATAAAGGGAGAGGCTGTAATCTGAATAAAGGGAGAGGTTGTAATCTGAATAAAGGGAGAGGTTGTAATCTGAATAAAGGGAGAGGTTGTAATCTGAATAAAGGGAGAGGTTGTAATCTGAATAAAGGGAGAGGTTGTAATCTGAATAAAGGGAGAGGTTGTAATCTGAATAAAGGGAGAAGTTGTAATCTGAATAAAGGGAGAGGTTGTAATCTGAATAAAGGGAGAGGCTGTAATCTGAATAAAGGGAGAGGCTGTAATCTGAATAAAGGGAGAGGTTGTAATCTGAATAAAGGGAGAGGCTGTAATCTGAATAAAGGGAGAGGTTGTAATCTGAATAAAGGGAGAGATTGTAATCTGAATAAAGGGAGAGGTTGTAATCTGAATAAAGGGAGAGGTTGTAATCTGAATAAAGGGAGAGGTTGTAATCTGAATAAAGGGAAAAAGGCCATTCAGATTACAACCTCTCCCTAATCTGAATAAAGGGAGAGGTTGTAATCTGAATAAAGGAAGAGGTTGTAATCTGAATAAAGGGAGAGGTTGTAATCTGAATAAAGGGAGAGGCTGTAATCTGAATAAAGGGAAAGGTTGTAATCTGGATAAAGGGAGAGGTTGTAATCTGAATAAAGGGAGAGGCTGTAATCTGAATAAAGGGAGAGGTTGTAATCTGAATAAAGGGAGAGGTTGTAATCTGAATAAAGGGAGAGGTTGTAATCTGAATAAAGGGAGAGGTTGTAATCTGAATAAAGGGAGAGGTTGTAATCTGAATAAAGGGAGAGGTTGTAATCTGAATAAAGGGAGAAGTTGTAATCTGAATAAAGGGAGAGGTTGTAATCTGAATAAAGGGAGAGGCTGTAATCTGAATAAAGGGAGAGGCTGTAATCTGAATAAAGGGAGAGGTTGTAATCTGAATAAAGGGAGAGGCTGTAATCTGAATAAAGGGAGAGGTTGTAATCTGAATAAAGGGAGAGATTGTAATCTGAATAAAGGGAGAGGTTGTAATCTGAATAAAGGGAGAGGTTGTAATCTGAATAAAGGGAGAGGTTGTAATCTGAATAAAGGGAAAAAGGCCATTCAGATTACAACCTCTCCCTAATCTGAATAAAGGGAGAGGTTGTAATCTGAATAAAGGGAGAGGTTGTAATATCAATAAAGGGAGAGGTTGTAATCTGAATAAAGGGAGAGGTTGTAATCTGAATAAAGGGAAAAAGGCCATTCTTTAACATGGGGTGAGACATTCTTACTAATTTGCTAGAGAACCAGTTTGGATTTAAGTATAACTTTTGTATGACTGAATACTTTAGTGAGAGGTCTAATGCTTTAATATTTAATCATTTCTGCCCTCCGAATTCATATTCATTATATAAATAGGCCAGTTTAATTTTGTCTGGTTTGCCGTTCCAAATAAAATTGAATATTTTCTTCTAAAACAATGAAAAAAACTGTTCGCTAGGTGTAGGCAAGACCATAAGCAAATAGGTAAACTGGGATATGACTAAAGAGTTAGTCAGGGTAAACTGTGATATGACTAAAGAGTTAATCAGGGTAAACTGTGATATGACTAAAGAGTTAATCAGTGTAAACTGGGATATGACTAAAGAGTTAATCAGGGTAAACTGGGATATGACTAAAGAGTTAATCAGGGTAAACTGGGATATGACTAAAGAGTTAATCAGGGTAAACTGGGATATGACTAAAGAGTTAATCAGGGTAAACTGGGATATGAATAAAGAGTTAATCAGGGTAAACAGGGATATGACTAAAGAGTTAGTCAGGGTAAACAGGGATATGACTAAAGAGTTAGTCAGGGTGAACTGGGATATGACTAAAGAGTTAATCAGGGTCAACTGGGATATGAATAAAGAGTTAATCAGGGTAAACTGGGATATGAATAAAGAGTTAATCAGGGTAAACTGGGATATGACTAAAGTGTTCATCAGGGTAAACTGGAACATGACAAAAGAGTTAATCAGGGTAAACTGGGACATGACTAAAGAGTTAATCAGGGTAAACTGGGATATGACTAAAGAGTTCATCAGGGTAAACTGGGATATGACTAAAGAGTTCATCAGGGTAAACTGGGATATGACTAAAGAGTTCATCAGGGTAAACTGGGATATGACTAAAGAGTTAGTCAGGGTAAACTGGGATATGACTAAAGAGTTAATCAGGGTAAACTGGGAATTGACTAAAGAGTTAATCAGGGTAAACTGGGATATGACTAAAGAGTTAATCAGGGTAAACTGTAATATGACTAAAGAGTTAATCAGGGTAAACTGGGATATGACTAGAGAGTTAATCAGGGTAAACTGTGATATGACTAAAGAGTTAATCAGGGTGAACTGGGATATGACTAAAGAGTTAATCAGGGTAAACTGGGATATGACTAAAGAGTTAATCAGGGTAAACTGTAATATGACTAAAGAGTTAATCAGGGTAAACTGGGATATGACTAGAGAGTTAATCAGGGTAAACTGTAATATGACTAAAGAGTTAATCAGGGTAAACTGGGATATGACTAAAGAGTTAATCAGGGTAAACTGGGATATGACTAAAGAGTTAATCAGGGTAAACTGGGATATGACTAAAGAGTTAATCAGGGTGAACTGGGATATGACTAAAGAGTTAATCAGGGTAAACTGGGATATGACTAAAGAGTTAATCAGGGTAAACTGTAATATGACTAAAGAGTTAATCAGGGTAAACTGGGATATGACTAAAGAGTTAATCAGGGTGAACTGGGATATGACTAAAGAGTTAATCAGGGTAAACTGGGATATGACTAAAGAGTTAATCAGGGTAAACTGGGATATGACTAAAGAGTTAATCAGGGTAAACTGGGATATGACTAAAGAGTTAATCAGTGTAAACTGGGATATGACTAAAGAGTTAATCAGGGTAAACTGGGATATGACTAAAGAGTTAATCAGGGTAAACTGGGATATGACTAAAGAGTTAATCAGGGTAAACTGGGATATGACTAAAGAGTTAATCAGGGTAAACTGGGATATGACTAAAGAGTTAATCAGGGTAAACTGGGATATGACTAAAGAGTTAATCAGGGTAAACTGGGATATGACTAAAGAGTTAATCAGGGTAAACTGGGATATGACTAAAGAGTTAATCAGGGTGAACTGGGATATGACTAAAGAGTTAATCAGGGTAAACTGGGATATGACTAAAGAGTTAATCAGGGTAAACTGGGATATGACTAAAGAGTTAATCAGGGTAAACTGGGATATGACTAAAGAGTTAATCAGGGTAAACTGGGATATGACTAAAGCGTTAATCAGGGTAAACTGGGATATGATTAAAGAGTTAATCAGGGTAAACTGGGATATGACTAAAGAGTTAATCAGGGTGAACTGGGATATGACTAAAGAGTTAATCAGGGTAAACTGGGATATGACTAAAGAGTTAATCAGGGTAAACTGGGATATGACTAAAGAGTTAATCAGGGTAAACTGGGATATGACTAAAGAGTTAATCAGGGTAAACTTGGATATGACTAAAGAGTTAATCAGGGTCAACTGGGATATGACTAAAGAGTTAATCAGGGTGAACTGGGATATGACTAAAGAGTTAATCAGGGTAAACTGGGAAATGACTAAAGAGTTAATCAGCATGATTTTTCCACAAATAGACAGGTATTTTCCTTTCCATGGTAGCCAGATCTATGTTTGCTAACTTTCTATTAAAATGTGTTGGAGTCAGATCACTTATTTATTTCAGGATATGTATACAGAGTATATTCACATCACCATCAGACCATTTATTTGTAAACTACACGCTATTGTTAAAGTTGTCTTTTTTTGTGATTCAATACACTGATCATAATTTGGTTTTAATCCAGAGAGGATAGAAAACGTATCTAGATCCTTGTTGAGACCGTGGAGAGATCCAAGTTGTGGTTTTAAAAGAAAACATGAATCAGAGTACAATGACACCTTTGTTTTTCATCCCTGGATTTCTAACCATTGATATTATTGTTGGATCTGATTTTAATAGATAACATTCCAATGGCCATAATAAATAGATATGCCGATAGTGAACAACCTTGTTTTACTCCTCTTGACAATTTAAACCTTTCTGAGATGCAGCCATTATTTACTATTTTACACCTATGGTTACTATACAGGATTTTAATTGAAATGTTCCAGGCATGTAATCTGGGCAGTTTTTGTTGCCATCCTGTACCTGTCCCGCAGGTGTGATGTTCGGATGTACCGATCCTGTGCAGGTGTTTTTACACGTGGTCTGCCACTGTGAGGACAATCAGCTGTCCATCCTGTCTCCCTGTAGCTCTGTCTTAGGCATCTCACAATACAGACATAGCAATTTATTGCCTTGGCCACATCTGCAGTCTTCATGCCTCCTTGCAGCATGCCTAAGGCACGTTCACACAGATGAGCAGGGACCCTGGGCATCTTTCTTTTGGTGTTTTTCAGAGTCAGTAGAAAGGCCTGTTTAGTGTCCTCAGTTTTCATAACTGTGACCTTAATTGCCTACCATCTGTAAGCTGTTAGTGTCTTAACGACCGTTCCACAGGTACATGTTCATTAATTGTTTATGGTTCATTGAACAAGCATGGGAAACAGTGTTTAAACCCTGTACAATGAAGAGCTGTGAAGTTATTTAGATTTTTTTGAATTATCATTGAAAGACAGGGTCCTGAAAAAGGGAAGTTTCTTTTTTTGCTGAGTTTACTACTACTATTATAGTCTACCTCGAGCAAGATGTACAAGAAGACCAGGGTGACCGTTATCATCCAATTGATCTCATCATCACAAGGTTATGTTTCAGGATTAACCCAAGCTGTTTGCAGTCTACTGAAATACAGATGTCAAATCTTAAATTGATCATCCTGTTGTTGCTGGAATTTTCCTGTGTGTATTGTAGGTTTAAAAAGTTTGTAATTTCCCATTTCAGATGAAAAATGTATCAACCCCTACAAAAAAAAATCCATTCATTATAATCCACATAACAATTTACATTTCCTGTTGCTGCAGGATTATTTTGCTGCTGTGAGAAACTGGCTCAAATGAAGGTACGACATCTGTACTTGACTTCTTACCATTCTCCCTGTTCAGAACGCACTAGTGTTTCAGAGGAACACCAATCTGTTTTCACAGATAAACATTTAAACTCTGGGAAAACTTCAGCGAAGGTTAGAAATTGACCCCTTGTTATAAAAATGGCTTTTAATCACTTTGGTATATTATTATTAAGAGCTTCGTTGGTGTTACACCAGGAGGTCTGTTTTCACGTTTCACCGTTTGACCCTAATTTGATCTGACTCAGCTGATGACGTTGTGCTAATGTTACAGTGAGTGCTGTGTTGCAGAGAGCCAGAGAGAAGTGAAGAGATGTGAGATACCAGAGAAACAGAATAGGATTAGTAGCGGTAGCAGCAGCGCTGAGCGGGTAGAGAAGTAGAACAGGAAGAGGACACTCTCTATATGGACTCCAGGGAAACAGAATAGGATTAGTAGCGGTAGCAGCAGCGCTGAGCGGGTAGAGAAGTAGAACAGGAAGAGCACACTCTCTCTATGGACTCCAGCTCTCTTTCTGTCACCACAGCAGCTAGCCCAGTCGCTTTAAAGGGCCAGCAGCTTTAAAGACAGACCTCAGCCACGACTGGCAGCTAAGACAGACCTCAGCCACGACCAGCAGCTAAGACAGACCTCAGACACGACCAGCAGCTAAGACAGACCTCAGCCACGACCAGCAGCTAAGACAGACCTCAGCCACGACCAGCAGCTAAGACAGACCTCAGCCACGACCAGCAGCTAAGACAGACCTCAGCCACGACCAGCAGCTAAGACAGACCTCAGCCACGACCAGCAGCTAAGACAGACCTCAGCCACAACCAGCAGCTAAGACAGACCTCAGCCACGACCAGCAGCTAAGACAGACCTCAGCCACGACCAGCAGCTAAGACAGACCTCAGCCACGACCAGCAGCTCGACAGACCGCCAGAGTTCTATGTCATTCTATGAATACCTGTCTCTTACCACTGGAGATGGGTGTTGAGTCAGAAACGTACATTGTTGCATCACTTCCTGGTGCTCACTGTCTCTCTCCCTACTCTGATAGGAACTGGTCACCCTATGTACACTGTTACACCACTTCCTGGTGCTCTCTGTCTCTCTCCCTACTCTGATAGGAATCAGTGTTGTGAAGTACTGTGGTGTTCAGTCATTGGAGGCTGTGGTTTAGATGGGTTTAGCATTGTAAGGCTAGATAGCAGCCTGTCTGGGGCTCACAGTCACTGAAAGTAACAGAGATGTTGTATCGAAGGTTCTTTGATGTCCAAGGCCTCTCCAAGAAGTTAAAGTGTCGGCGAGGACTAGAGGTAGGTACATTAGGAGGACAGGGGTAGAGGACAGGGGTAGAGGACAGAGGTAGATAAAGTAGATTGACAGGGGTAGGTACAGCAGGAGGACAGGGGTAGAGGACAGGGGTAGAGGACAGAGGTAGATAAAGTAGGATGACAGGGGTAGGTACAGCAGGAGGACAGGGGTAAAGGACAGGGGTAGGTACAGCAGGAGGACGGGGGTAGGTACAGGGGTAGATACAGCAGGAGGACAGGGGTAGGTACAGCAGGAGGACGGGGGTAGGTACAGCAGGAGAACAGGGGTAGGTACAGCAGGAGGACGGGGTAGGTACAGCAGGAGGACAGGGGTAGGTACAGCAGGAGGACAGGGGTAGGTACAGTATGAGGACAGGGGTAGGTACAGCAGGAGGACAGGGGTAGATACAGCAGTAGGACAGGGGTAGGTACAGCAGGTGGACAGGGGTAGGTACAGTATGAGGACAGGGGTAGGTACAGCAGGTGGACAGGGGTAGGTACAGCAGGAGGACAGGGGTAGGTACAGCAGGAGGACGGGGTAGGTACAGCAGGAGAACAGGGGTAGGTACAGCAGGAGGACGGGGTAGGTACAGCAGGAGGACAGGGGTAGGTACAGTATGAGGACAGGGGTAGGTACAGCAGGAGGACGGGGTAGGTACAGTATAAGGACAGGGTAGGTACAGCAGGAGGACGGGGGTAGGTACAGCAGGAGGACGGGGTAGGTACAGTAGGAGGACAGGTTAGGTACAGCAGGAGAACAGGGGTAGGTACAGTAGGAGGACGGGGTAGGTACAGTAGGAGGACGGGGTAGGTACAGCAGGAGGACGGGGTAGGTACAGCAGGAGGACAGGGGTAGGTACAGTATGAGGACAGGGGTAGGTACAGCAGGAGGACGGGGTAGGTACAGTATGAGGACAGGGTAGGTACAGCAGGAGGACGGGGGTAGGTACAGCAGGAGGACGGGGTAGGTACAGTAGGAGGACAGGGTAAGTACAGCAGGAGAACAGGGGTAGGTACAGCAGGAGAACAGGGGTAGGTACAGTAGGAGAACAGGGGTAGGTACAGTAGGAGGACGGGGTAGGTACAGCAGGAGGACGGGATAGGTACAGCAGGAGGACAGAGGTAGAGGACAGGGGTCGGTACAGCAGGAGGACGGGGTAGATACAGCAGGAGGACAGGGGTAGGTACAGTAGGAGGACGGGGTAGGTACAGTATGAGGACAGGGTAGGTACAGCAGGAGGACAGGGTAGGTACAGTATGAGGACAGGGGTAGGTACAGTAGGAGGACAGGGTAGGTACAGCAGGAGAACAGGGGTAGGTACAGTAGGAGAACAGGGGTAGGTACAGCAGGAGGACGGGGGTAGGTACAGCAGGAGGACAGGGGTAGAGGACAGTAGGAGGACAGGGGGAGAGGACAGGGGTAGGTACAGCAGGAGGACAGGGGTAGGTACAGCAGGAGGACGGGGGTAGGTACAGCAGGAGGACAGGGGTAGAGGACAGTAGGAGGACAGGGGGAGAGGACAGGGGTAGGTACAGCAGGAGGACGGGGGTAGGTACAGCAGGAGGACAGGGGTAGAGGACAGTAGGAGGACAGGGGGAGAGGACAGGGGTAGGTACAGCAGGAGGACGGGGGTAGGTACAGCAGGAGGACAGGGGTAGAGGACAGTAGGAGGACAGGGGTAGAGGACAGGGGTAGGTACAGCAGGATGACGGGGTAGGTGAGTCACCTGGGGTTTGTAACTCTGTATGGAATCTGTAGAAGTATTTGAGGCAGTTTGTAAACAGCTGTATGTCTGGAATGGTAGAACATCTTATGGTTGGCAGAGCAGGGAAATATACACATTACATACTCTAACGTGTTAGGACAGGGGTCACAATAAGTGACTTGTGTCTAAAGGGTAGGAACGACGGGAGTAGGTAGGATACAGATGGGTTTGGTAGGTCTGGGAGGAATTACCAGCGTGATTCTGGTCCTGCTAGCATCTCCATTTCCACTCGGTGTAAAATATATCCTGGTCATTTAGCCAGTTTTCAGCTGTTTCTCTATTTTTGATCTTGTGTTTAAGCAAAATCAAAATGCCTCTGCATTGACAACCTTCAGAGTTTCATTCAGTTTGTTTAAATAGCAGATTTGTCCGAGGATTCCCCTTGTGTTGTGTGCTCTGTTTTGGCTACAAGAAGTCAATGTTTTAAACATGCTTGTGCTTGATCTTCTGACAAAAGTTGTAATTCTGTATTAGAGAGTTTTTTTGCTATTCCGCTGCTTGTAACTGAATCTAAATAAGGGGAAGTGAGCGTAAAGGGGAAGAGACGATGGAGGCTAGATCCCAAGATGTGGTTGGGAGGGTGTGATGTAACACTGTCAAATTGTGTAACAACGTGGAGGGCTCCGTATGGCTCCACATTGACATGATTGGTTGACGGTAGGTGGGGGCGGGAGGTCTTGTGTAAACACAAATTCACTTCCTTGACAACTACCTTCACAACAGCTCTGCGCTTTTCCGCAAAACTCAGGAAGTATGAATGGCCCTGACTTGTGTAGGGGCCGTATGACAGTAAACGCTGCACAACCAACGCAGACCTAGGATTAACCATACAGAGCCTTTACACAGGATTAACCATACAGAGCCTTTACACAGGATTAACCCTACAGAGCCTTTACACAGGATTATCCATACCGAGCCTTTACACAGGATTAACCACACAGAGCCTTTACACAGGATTAACCATACAGAGCCTTTACACAGGATTAACCATACAGAGCCTTTACACAGGATTAACCATACAGAGCCTTTACACAGGATTAACCCTACAGAGCCTTTACACAGGATTAACCATACAGGGCCTTTACACAGGATTAACCATACAGAGCCTTTACACAGGATTAACCCTACAGAGCCTTTACACAGGATTAACCATACAGAGCCTTTACACAGGATTAACCATACAGAGCCTTTACACAGGATTAACCACACAGAGCCTTTGCACAGGATTAACCACACAGAGCCTTTACACAGGATTAACCATACAGAGCCTTTACACAGGATTAACCATACAGAGCCTTTACACAGGATTAACCATACAGAGCCTTTACACAGGATTAACCATACAGAGCCTTTACACAGGATTAACCATACAGAGCCTTTACACAGGATAAACCATACAGAGCCTTTACACAGGATTAACCATACAGAGCCTTTACACAGGATTAACCATACAGAGCCTTTACACAGGATTAACCATACAGAGCCTTTACACAGGATTAACCATACAGAGCCTTTACACGCGATTAACCACACAGAGAGAGTTCATCTGTGGTCTATATAAGGACTAGTAACCATACAGCTCCTGGTCAGTAGAGGTCATCTGGGGTCTATATAAGGACTAGTAACCATACAGCTCCTGGTCAGTAGAGGTCATCTGGGGTCTATATAAGGACTAGTAACCATACAGCTCCTGGTCAGTAGAGGTCATCTGGGGTCTATATAAGGACTAGTAACCATACAGCTCCTGGTCAGTAGAGGTCATCTGGGGTCTATATAAGGACTAGTAACCATACAGCTCCTGGTCAGTAGAGGGCATCTGTGGTCTATATAAGGACTAGTAACCATACAGCTCCTGGTCAGTAGAGGTCATCTGTGGTCTATATAAGGACTAGTAACCATACAGCTCCTGGTCAGTAGAGGTCATCTGGGGTCTATATAAGGACTAGTAACCATAGAGCTCCTGGTCAGTAGAGGTCATCTGGGGTCTATATTAGGACTAGTAACCATACAGCTCCTGGTCAGTAGAGGTCATCTGGGGTCTATATAAGGACTAGTAACCATACAGCTCCTGGTCAGTAGAGGTCATCTGGGGTCTATATAAGGACTAGTAACCATACAGCTCCTGGTCAGTAGAGGTCATCTGGGGTCTATATAAGGACTAGTAACCATACAGCTCCTGGTCAGTAGAGAGTATTACTAGACTGAGATAGTATTACTCAACTGAGAGAGTGTTACTAGACTGAGATAGTATTACTCAACTGAGAGAGTGTTACTAGACTGAGATAGTATTACTCAACTGAGAGAGTATTACTAAACTGAGAGAGTATTACTAAACTGAGGGAGTGTTACTAGACTGAGATAGTATTACTCAACTGAGAGAGTATTTCTAAACTGAGAGAGTGTTACTAGACTGAGAGAGTATTACTAAACTGAGAGAATATTACTAGACTGAGAGAGTGTTACTAAACTGAGTGAATATTACTAAACTGAGAGAGTATAACTAAACTGAGAGAGCTGAGAGAATATTACTAAACTGAGAGAATATTACTAAACTGAGGGAGTATTACTAAACTGAGAGAGTGTTACTAAACTTAGAGAGTGTTACTAGACTGAGAGAGTATTACTAAACTGAGAGAGTGTTACTAAACTGAGAGAGTATTACTAAACTGAGAGAGCTGAGAGAGTAATACAAGACTGAGAGAGTATTACTAAACTGAGAGAGTTTTACTAAACTGAGAAAGTACTACTAACCCGAGAGAGTATTACTAAACTGAGAGAGTGTTGCTAGACTGAGATAGTATTACTAAACTGAGAGGATATAACTTAACTGAGACAGTTTTACTAAACTGAGAGAGTTTTACTAGACTGTGAGAGTATTATTAAACTGAGAGAGTATTACTAACCCGAGATAGTATTACTAAACTGTGAGAGTATTACTAAACTGAGAGAGTATTACTAACCCGAGAGAGTATTACTAAACTGAGAGAGTATTACTAAACTGAGGAAGTATTACTAAACCGAGAGAGTATTACTAAACTGAGAGAATATTACTGAACTGAGAGAGTATTACTAAACTGAGAGAAATGAGAGAATATTACTAAACTGAGAGAATATTACTAATCTGAGAGAGTATTACTAAACTGAGGGAGTATTACTAAACTGAGAGAGTATTACTAACCTGAGAGAGTATTACTAAACTGAGAGAATATTACTCAACTGTGAGAGTATTACTAAACTGAGAGAGTATTACTAACCCGAGAGAGTATTACTAAACTGAGAGAGTATTACTAAACTGAGGGAGTGTTACTAGACTGAGATAGTATTACTCAACTGAGAGAGTATTTCTAAACTGAGAGTGTTACTAGACTGAGAGAGTATTACTAAACTGAGAGAATATTACTAAACTGAGAGAGTATTACTAAACTGCAGGAGTATTACTAAACCGAGAGAGTATTACTAAACTGAGAGAATATTACTAAACTGAGAGAGCTGAGAGAATATTACTAAACTGAGAGAATATTACTAAACTGAGAGAGTATTACTAAACTGAGGGAATATTACTGAACCAAGAGAGAATTACTAACCTGAGAGAGTATTACTAAACTAAGAGAATATTACTAACTGTGAGAGTATTACTAAACTGAGAGAGTATTACTAACCCGAGAGAGTATTACTAAACTGAGAGAGTATTACTAAACTGAGAGAGTATTACTAAACTGAGAGAGTGTTACTAAACTGAGAGAATATTACTCAATTTAGAGATTATTACTCAACTGAGAGAGTGTTACTAAACTAAGAGAGTATTACTAAACTGAGAGAGTATTACTAAACTGAGAGAGTGTTGCTAGACTGAGATATTATTACTAAACTGAGAGAGTATTACTAAAATGAGAGAGTATTACTAAACTGTGAGAATATTACTCAACTGAGAGATTATTACTCTATGGAGAGATTATTTCTCAACTGAGAGAGTATTACTAAACTGAGAGAGTATTACTAAACTGAGAGAGTATTACTAAACTGAGAGAATATTACTAAAATGTGAGAGTATTACTAAACTGAGAGAGTATTACAAACCCGAGAGAGTATTACTAAACTGAGAGAGTATTACTAAACTGAGAGAGTGTTACTAGACTGAGATAGTATTACTCAACTGAGAGAGTATTACTAAACTGAGAGTGTTACTAGACTGAGAGAGTATTACTAAACTGAGAGAATATTACTAAACTGAGAGAGTATAACTAAACTGAGAGTGTTACTAAACTGAGAGAATATTACTAAACTGAGAGAGTATTACTAAACTGAGAGAGTGTTACTAAACTGAGAGAGTGTTACTAAACTGAGAGAGTATTACTAAACTGAGAGAGCTGAGAGAGTATTACAAGACTGAGAGAGTATTACTAAACTGAGAGAGTTTTACTAAACTGAGAGAGTACTACTAACCCGAGAGAGTATTACTAAACTGAGAGAGTATTACTAAACTGAGAGAATATTACTAAACTGAGAGAGCTGAGAGAATATTACTAAACTGAGAGAGTATTACTAAACTGAGAGAATATTACTAAACTGAGAGAGTATTACTAAACTGAGAGAAAATTACTCAACGGAGAGAATATTACTAAACTGAGAGAATATTACTAAACTGAGAGAGTATTACTAAACTGAGAGAGTATTACTAAACTGAGAGAGTATTACTAAACTGAGAGAAAATTACTCAACGGAGAGAATATTACTAAACTGAGAGAATATTACTAAACTGAGAGAGTATTACTAAACTGAGAGAGTATTACTAAACTGTGAGAGTATTACTAAACTGAGAGAGTATTACTAACCCGAGAGAGTATTACTAAACTGAGAGAGTATTACTAAACTGAGGGAGTATTACTAAACCGAGAGAGTATTACTAAACTGAGAGAATATTACTGAACTGAGAGAGTATTACTAAACTGAGAGAAATGAGAGAATATTACTAAACTGAGAGAATATTACTAAACTGAGAGAGTATTACTAAACTGAGGGAGTATTACTAAACTGAGAGAGTATTACTAACCTGAGAGAGTATTACTAAACTGAGAGAATATTACTCAACTGTGAGAGTATTACTAAACTGAGAGAGTATTACTAACCCGAGAGAGTATTACTAAACTGAGAGAGTATTACTAAACTGAGGGAGTGTTACTAGACTGAGATAGTATTACTCAACTGAGAGAGTATTTCTAAACTGAGAGAGTGTTACTAGACTGAGAGAGTATTACTAAACTGAGAGAATATTACTAAACTGAGAGAGTATTACTAAACTGCGGGAGTATTACTAAACCGAGAGAGTATTACTAAACTGAGAGAATATTACTAAACTGAGAGAATATTACTAAACTGAGAGAGTATTACTAAACTGAGGGAATATTACTGAACCGAGAGAGAATTACTAACCTGAGAGAGTATTACTAAACTGAGAGAATATTACTAAACTGTGAGAGTATTACTAAACTGAGAGAGTATTACTAACCCGAGAGAGTATTACTAAACTGAGAGAGTATTACTAAACTGAGAGAGTGTTACTAGACTGAGATAGTATTTCTCAACTGAGAGAGTATTACTAAACTGAGAGAGTATTACTAAACTGAGGGAATATTACTAAACGGTGAGAGTATTACTAAACTGAGAGAGTATTACTAAACCGAGAGAGTATTACTAAACTGAGAGAGTATTACTAAACTGAGAGAGTGTTACTAAACTGAGAGAATATTACTCAACGGAGAGATTATTACTCAACTGAGAGAGTGTTACTAAACTAAGAGAATATTACTAAACTGAGAGAGTATTACTAAATTGAGAGAGTGTTGCTAGACTGAGATAGTATTACTAAACTGAGAGAGTATTACTAAAATGAGAGAGTATTACTAAACTGTGAGAATATTACTCAACTGAGAGATTATTACTCTATGGATAGATTATTTCTCAACTGAGAGAGTATTACTAAACTGAGAGAGTATTACTAAACTGAGAGAGTATTACTAAACTGAGAGAATATTACTAAACTGTGAGAGTATTACTAAACTGAGAGAGTATTACTAACCCGAGAGAGTATTACTAAACTGAGAGAGTATTACTAAACTGAGAGAGTGTTACTAGACTGAGATAGTATTACTCAGCTGAGAGAGTATTACTAAACTGAGAGTGTTACTAGACTGAGAGAGTATTACTAAACTGAGAGTGTTACTAGACTGAGAGAGTATTACTAAACTGAGAGAATATTACTAAACTGAGAGAATATTACTAAACTGAGAGAGTGTTACTAAACTGAGAGAGTGTTACTAGACTGAGAGAGTATTACTAAACTGAGAGAGTGTTACTAAACTGAGAGAGTATTACTAAACTGAGAGAGCTGAGAGAGTATTACAAGACTGAGAGAGTATTACTAAACTGAGAGAGTTTTACTAAACTGAGAGAGTACTACTAACCCGAGAGAGTATTACTAAACTGAGAGAGTATTACTAAACTGAGAGAATATTACTAAACTGAGAGAGCTGAGAGAATATTACTAAACTGAGAGAGTATTACTAAACTGAGAGAATATTACTAAACTGAGAGAGTATTACTAAACTGAGAGAAAATTACTCAACGGAGAGAATATTACTAAACTGAGAGAATATTACTAAACTGAGAGAGTATTACTAAACTGAGAGAGTATTACTAAACTGAGAGAATATTACTAAACTGAGAGAGTATTACTAAACTGAGAGAATATTACTAGACTGAGAGAGTATTACTAAACTGAGAGAGGTGAGGGAATATTACTAAACTGAGAGAATATTACTAAACTGAGAGAGTATTATTAAACTGAGGGAGTATTACTAACCCGAGAGAGTATTACTAAACTGAGAGAGTATTACTAAACTGAGAGAGTGTTACTAGACTGAGATAGTATTTCTCAACTGAGAGAGTATTACTAAACTGAGAGAGTATTACTAAACTGAGGGAATATTACTAAACGGTGAGAGTATTACCAAACTGAGAGAGTATTACTAAACCGAGAGAGTATTACTAAACTGAGAGAGTATTACTAAACTGAGAGAGTGTTACTAAACTGAGAGAATATTACTCAACGGAGAGATTATTACTCAACTGAGAGAGTGTTACTAAACTAAGAGAATATTACTAAACTGAGAGAGTATTACTAAATTGAGAGAGTGTTGCTAGACTGAGATAGTATTACTAAACTGAGAGAGTGTTACTAGACTGAGATAGTATTTCTCAACTGAGAGAGTATTACTAAACTGAGAGAGTATTACTAAACTGAGGGAATATTACTAAACGGTGAGAGTATTACTAAACTGAGAGAGTATTACTAAACCGAGAGAGTATTACTAAACTGAGAGAGTATTACTAAACTGAGAGAGTGTTACTAGACTGAGATAGTATTTCTCAACTGAGAGAGTATTACTAAACTGAGAGAGTATTACTAAACTGAGAGAATATTACTAAACGGTGAGAGTATTACCAAACTGAGAGAGTATTACTAAACCGAGAGAGTATTACTAAACTGAGAGAGTATTACTAAACTGAGAGAGTGTTACTAAACTGAGAGAATATTACTCAACGGAGAGATTATTACTCAACTGAGAGAGTGTTACTAAACTAAGAGAATATTACTAAACTGAGAGAGTATTACTAAATTGAGAGAGTGTTGCTAGACTGAGATAGTATTACTAAACTGAGAGAGTGTTACTAGACTGAGAGAGTATTTCTCAACTGAGAGAGTATTACTAAACTGAGAGAGTATTACTAAACTGAGGGAATATTACTAAACGGTGAGAGTATTACTAAACTGAGAGAGTATTACTAAACCGAGAGAGTATTACTAAACTGAGAGAGTATTACTAAACTGAGAGAGTGTTACTAAACTGAGAGAATATTACTCAACGGAGAGATTATTACTCAACTGAGAGAGTGTTACTAAACTAAGAGAATATTACTAAACTGAGAGAGTATTACTAAATTGAGAGAGTGTTGCTAGACTGAGATAGTATTACTAAACTGAGAGAGTATTACTAAAATGAGAGAGTATTACTAAACTGTGAGAATATTACTCAACTGAGAGATTATTACTCTATGGAGAGATTATTTCTCAACTGAGAGAGTATTACTAAACTGAGAGAGTATTACTAAACTGAGAGAGTATTACTAAACTGAGAGAATATTACTAAACTGAGAGAGTATTACTAACCCGAGAGAGTATTACTAAACTGAGAGAGTATTACTAAACTGAGAGAGTGTTACTAGACTGAGATAGTATTACTCAGCTGAGAGAGTATTACTAAACTGAGAGTGTTACTAGACTGAGAGAGTATTACTAAACTGAGAGTGTTACTAGACTGAGAGAGTATTACTAAACTGAGAGAATATTACTAAACTGAGAGAATATTACTAAACTGAGAGAGTGTTACTAAACTGAGAGAGTGTTACTAGACTGAGAGAGTATTACTAAACATAGAGAGTGTTACTAAACTGAGAGAGTATTACTAAACTGAGAGAGCTGAGAGAGTATTACAAGACTGAGAGAGTATTACTAAACTGAGAGAGTTTTACTAAACTGAGAGAGTACTACTAACCCGAGAGAGTATTACTATACTGAGAGAGTATTACTAAACTGAGAGAATATTACTAAACTGAGAGAGCTGAGAGAATATTACTAAACTGAGAGAGTATTACTAAACTGAGAGAATATTACTAAACTGAGAGAGTATTACTAAACTGAGAGAAAATTACTCAACGGAGAGAATATTACCAAACTGAGAGAATATTACTAAACTGAGAGAGTATTACTAAACTGAGAGAGTATTACTAAACTGAGAGAATATTACTAAACTGAGAGAGTATTACTACTCTGAGAGAGCTGAGAGAATATTACTAAACTGAGAAAATATTACTAAACTGAGAGAGTATTACTAAACTGAGGGAGTATTACTAAAACAAGAGAGTATTACTAAACTGAGAGAATATTACTAAACTGAGAGAGTATTACTAAACTGAGAGAGGTGAGGGAATATTACTAAACTGAGAGAATATTACTAAACTGAGAGAGTATTATTAAACTGAGGGAGTATTACTAAACCAAGAGAGTATTACTAACCTGAGAGAGTATTACTAAACTGAGAGAATATTACTAAACTGTGAGAGTATTACTAAACTGAGAGAGTATTACTAACCCGAGAGAGTATCACTAAACTGAGAGAGTATTACTAAACTGAGGGAGTGTTACTAGACTGAGATAGTATTACTCAAATGGGAGAGTATTTCTAAACTGAGAGAGTGTTACTAGACTGAGAGAGTATTACTAAACTGAGAGAATATTACTAAACTGAGAGAGTATTACTAAACTGAGGGAGTATTACTAAACCGAGAGAGTATTACTAAACTGAGAGAATATTACTAAACTGAGAGAGTATTACTAAACTGAGAGAGCTGAGAGAATATTACTAAACTGAGAGAATATTACTAAACTGTGAGAGTATTACTAAACTGAGAGAGCTGATGGAATATTACTAAACTGAGAGAATATTACTAAACTGAGAGAATATTACTAAACTGTGAGAGTATTACTAAACTGAGGGAGTATTACTAAACCGAGAGAGTATTACTAAACTGAGAGAGTATTACTAAACTGAGAGAGTATTACTAAACTGAGAGAGTATTACTAACCTGAAAGAGTATTACTAAACTGAGAGAGTATTACTAAACTGAGAGAGTGTTACTAGACTGAGAGAGTGTTACTAGACTGAGATAGTATTACTCAACTGAGAGAGTATTACTAAACTGAGAGAGTATTACTAAACTGAGAGAATATTACTAAACGGTGAGAGTATTACTAAACTGAGAGAGTACTACTAACCAGAGAGAGTATTACTAAACTGAGAGAGTATTACTAAACTGAGAGAGTGTTACTAGACTGAGATAGTATTACTCAACTGAGAGAGTGTTACTAAACTGAGAGAATATTACTCAACGGAGAGATTATTACTCAACTGAGAGAGTATTACTAAACTGAGAGAGTATTACTAAACTGAGAGAGCTGAGAGAGTATTACAAGACTGAGAGAGTATTACTAAACTGAGAGAGTTTTACTAAACTGAGAAAGTACTACTAACCCGAGAGAGTATTACTAAACTGAGAGAGTATTACTAAACTGAGAGAATATTACTAAACTGAGAGAGCTGAGAGAATATTACTAAACTGAGAGAATATTACTAAACTGAGAGAGTATTACTAAACTGAGAGACTGTTACTAAACTGAGAGAAAATTACTCAACGGAGAGATTATTACTCAACTGAGAGAGTATTACTAAACTGAGAGAGTATTACTAAACTGAGAGAGTGTTGCTAGAGTGAGATAGTATTACTAAACTGAGAGGATATAACTTAACTGAGATAGTTTTACTAAACTGAGAGAGTTTTACTAGACTGTGAGAGTATTATTAAACTGAGAGAGTATTACTAACCCGAGATAGTATTACTAAACTGTGAGAGTATTACTAAACTGAGAGAGTATTACTAACCCGAGAGAGTATTACTAAACTGAGAGAGTATTACTAAACTGAGGGAGTATTACTAAACCGAGAGAGAATTACTAAACTGAGAGAATATTACTGAACTGAGAGAGTATTACTAAACTGAGAGAAATGAGAGAATATTACTAAACTGAGAGAATATTGCTAAACTGAGAGAGTATTACTAAACTGAGGGAGTATTACTAAACTGAGAGAATATTACTCAACTGTGAGAGTATTACTAAACTGAGAGAGTATTACTAACCCGAGAGAGTATTACTAAACTGAGAGAGTATTACTAAACTGAGGGAGTGTTACTAGACTGAGGGAGTGTAACTAGACTGAGATAGTATTACTCAACTGAGAGAGTATTTCTAAACTGAGAGAGTGTTACTAGACTGAGAGAGTATTACTAAACTGAGAGAATATTACTAAACTGAGAGAGTATTACTAAACTGTGGGAGTATTACTAAACCGAGAGAGTATTACTAAACTGAGAGAATATTACTAAACTGAGAGAGCTGAGCGAATATTCCTAAACTGAGAGAATATTACTAAACTGAGGGAATATTACTGAACCGAGAGAGAATTACTAACCTGAGAGAGTATTACTAAACTAAGAGAATATTACTAAACTGTGAGAGTATTACTAAACTGAGGGAGTATTACTAAACCGAGAGAGTATTACTAAACTGAGAGAATATTACTAAACTGAGAGAGTATTACTAAACTGAGAGAGCTGAGAGAATATTACTAAACTGAGAGAATATTACTAAACTGTGAGAGTATTACTAAACTGAGAGAGCTGATGGAATATTACTAAACTGAGAGAATATTACTAAACTGTGAGAGTATTACTAAACTGAGGGAGTATTACTAAACCGAGAGAGTATTACTAAACTGAGAGAATATTACTAAACTGAGAGAGTATTACTAAACTGAGAGAGTATTACTAAACTGAGAGAGTATTACTAACCTGAAAGAGTATTACTAAACTGAGAGAGTATTACTAAACTGAGAGAGTGTTACTAGACTGAGATAGTATTACTCAACTGAGAGAGTATTACTAAACTGAGAGAGTATTACTAAACTGAGAGAATATTACTAAACGGTGAGAGTATTACTAAACTGAGAGAGTACTACTAACCAGAGAGAGTATTACTAAACTGAGAGAGTATTACTAAACTGAGAGAGTGTTACTAGACTGAGATAGTATTACTCAACTGAGAGAGTGTTACTAAACTGAGAGAATATTACTCAACGGAGAGATTATTACTCAACTGAGAGAGTATTACTAAACTGAGAGAGTATTACTAAACTGAGAGAGCTGAGAGAGTATTACAAGACTGAGAGAGTATTACTAAACTGAGAGAGTTTTACTAAACTGAGAAAGTACTACTAACCCGAGAGAGTATTACTAAACTGAGAGAGTATTACTAAACTGAGAGAATATTACTAAACTGAGAGAGCTGAGAGAATATTACTAAACTGAGAGACTGTTACTAAACTGAGAGAAAATTACTAAACTGAGAGAGTGTTGCTAGACTGAGAGGAGATAGTATTACTAAACTGAGAGGATATAACTTAACTGAGATAGTTTTACTAAACTGAGAGAGTTTTACTAGACTGTGAGAGTATTATTAAACTGAGAGAGTATTACTAACCCGAGATAGTATTACTAAACTGTGAGAGTATTACTAAACTGAGAGAGTATTACTAACCCGAGAGAGTATTACTAAACTGAGAGAGTATTACTAAACTGAGGGAGTATTACTAAACCGAGAGAGAATTACTAAACTGAGAGAATATTACTGAACTGAGAGAGTATTACTAAACTGAGAGAAATGAGAGAATATTACTAAACTGAGAGAATATTACTAAACTGAGAGAGTATTACTAAACTGAGGGAGTATTACTAAACTGAGAGAATATTACTAAACTGTGAGAGTATTACTAAACTGAGAGAGTATTACTAACCCGAGAGAGTATTACTAAACTGAGAGAGTATTACTAAACTGAGGGAGTGTGAGGGAGTACTAGACTGAGATAGTATTACTCAACTGAGAGAGTATTTCTAAACTGAGAGAGTGTTACTAGACTGAGAGAGTATTACTAAACTGAGAGAATATTACTAAACTGAGAGAGTATTACTAAACTGTGGGAGTATTACTAAACCGAGAGAGTATTACTAAACTGAGAGAATATTACTAAACTGAGAGAGCTGAGCGAATATTCCTAAACTGAGAGAATATTACTAAACTGAGAGAGTATTACTAAACTGAGGGAATATTACTGAACCGAGAGAGAATTACTAACCTGAGAGAGTATTACTAAACTAAGAGAATATTACTAAACTGTGAGAGTATTACTAAACTGAGAGAGTATTACTAACCCGAGAGAGTATTACTAAACTGAGAGAGTATTACTAAACTGAGGGAGTGTTACTAGACTGAGATAGTATTACTCAAATGAGAGAGTATTTCTAAACTGAGAGAGTGTTACTAGACTGAGAGAGTATTACTAAACTGAGAGAATATTACTAAACTGAGAGAGTATTACTAAACTGAGAGAGTATTACTAAACTGAGAGAGTATTACTAAACTGAGAGAATATTACTAAACTGAGAGAGTATTACTAAACTGAGAGAGTATTACTAAACTGAGAGAGTATTACTAACCTGAAAGAGTATTACTAAACTGAGAGAGTATTACTAAACTGAGAGAGTGTTACTAGACTGAGATAGTATTACTCAACTGAGAGAGTATTACTAAACTGAGAGAATATTACTAAACGGTGAGAGTATTACTAAACTGAGAGAGTACTACTAACCAGAGAGAGTATTACTAAACTGAGAGAGTATTACTAAACTGAGAGAGTGTTACTAGACTGAGATAGTATTACTCAACTGAGAGAGTGTTACTAAACTGAGAGAATATTACTCAACGGAGAGATTATTACTCAACTGAGAGAGTATTACTAAACTGAGAGAGTATTACTAAACTGAGAGAGCTGAGAGAGTATTACAAGACTGAGAGAGTATTACTAAACTGAGAGAGTTTTACTAAACTGAGAAAGTACTACTAACCCGAGAGAGTATTACTAAACTGAGAGAGTATTACTAAACTGAGAGAATATTACTAAACTGAGAGAGCTGAGAGAATATTACTAAACTGAGAGAATATTACTAAACTGAGAGAGTATTACTAAACTGAGAGACTGTTACTAAACTGAGAGAAAATTACTCAACGGAGAGATTATTACTCAACTGAGAGAGTATTACTAAACTGAGAGAGTATTACTAAACTGAGAGAGTGTTGCTAGACTGAGATAGTATTACTAAACTGAGAGGATATAACTTAACTGAGATAGTTTTACTAAACTGAGAGAGTTTTACTAGACTGTGAGAGTATTATTAAACTGAGAGAGTATTACTAACCCGAGATAGTATTACTAAACTGTGAGAGTATTACTAAACTGAGAGAGTATTACTAACCCGAGAGAGTATTACTAAACTGAGAGAGTATTACTAAACTGAGGGAGTATTACTAAACCGAGAGAGAATTACTGAACTGAGAGAGTATTACTAAACTGAGAGAAATGAGAGAATATTACTAAACTGAGAGAATATTACTAAACTGAGAGAGTATTACTAAACTGAGGGAGTATTACTAAACTGAGAGAATATTACTCAACTGTGAGAGTATTACTAAACTGAGAGAGTATTACTAACCCGAGAGAGTATTACTAAACTGAGAGAGTATTACTAAACTGAGGGAGTGTTACTAGACTGAGGGAGTGTAACTAGACTGAGATAGTATTACTCAACTGAGAGAGTATTTCTAAACTGAGAGAGTGTTACTAGACTGAGAGAGTATTACTAAACTGAGAGAATATTACTAAACTGAGAGAGTATTACTAAACTGTGGGAGTATTACTAAACGGTGAGAGTATTACTAAACTGAGAGAGTATTACTAAACCGAGAGAGTATTACTAAACTGAGAGAGTATTACTAAACTGAGAGAGTGTTACTAAACTGAGAGAATATTACTCAACGGAGAGAATATTACTAAACTGAGAGAGCTGAGCGAATATTCCTAAACTGAGAGAATATTACTAAACTGAGAGAGTATTACTAAACTGAGGGAATATTACTGAACCGAGAGAGAATTACTAACCTGAGAGAGTATTACTAAACTAAGAGAATATTACTAAACTGTGATAGTATTACTAAACTGAGAGAGTATTACTAACCCGAGAGAGTATTACTAAACTGAGAGAGTGTTACTAGACTGAGAGAGTGTTACTAGACTGAGATAGTATTTCTCAAATGAGAGAGTACTACTAAACTGAGAGAGTATTACTAAACTGAGGGAATATTACTAAACGGTGAGAGTATTACTAAACTGAGAGAGTATTACTAAACCGAGAGAGTATTACTAAACTGAGAGAGTATTACTAAACTGAGAGAGTGTTACTAAACTGAGAGAATATTACTCAACGGAGAGATTATTACTCAACTGAGAGAGTGTTACTAAACTAAGAGAGTATTACTAAACTGAGAGAGTATTACTAAACTGAGAGAGTGTTGCTAGACTGAGATAGTATTACTAAACTGAGAGAGTATTACTAAAATGAGAGAGTATTACTAAACTGTGAGAATATTACTCAACTGAGAGATTATTACTCTATGGAGAGATTATTTCTCAACTGAGAGAGTATTACTAAACTGAGAGAGTAGTACTAAACTGAGAGAGTATTACTAAACTGAGAGAATATTACTAAACTGAGAGAGTATTACTAAACTGAGAGAGTATTACTAGACTGAGATAGTATTATTCAACTGAGAGAGTATTTCTAAACTGAGAGAGTGTTACTAGACTGAGAGAGTATTACTAAACTGAGAGAATATTACTAAACTGAGAGAGTATTACTAAACTGTGGGAGTATTACTAAACCGAGAGAGTATTACTAAACTGAGAGAATATTACTAAACTGAGAGAGCTGAGCGAATATTCCTAAACTGAGAGAATATTACTAAACTGAGAGAGTATTACTAAACTGAGGGAATATTACTGAACCGAGAGAGAATTACTAACCTGAGAGAGTATTACTAAACTAAGAGAATATTACTAAACTGTGAGAGTATTACTAAACTGAGAGAGTATTACTAACCCGAGAGAGTATTACTAAACTGAGAGAGTGTTACTAGACTGAGAGAGTGTTACTAGACTGAGATAGTATTTCTCAAATGAGAGAGTACTACTAAACTGAGAGAGTATTACTAAACTGAGGGAATATTACTAAACGGTGAGAGTATTACTAAACTGAGAGAGTATTACTAAACCGAGAGAGTATTACTAAACTGAGAGAGTATTACTAAACTGAGGGAGTGTTACTAGACTGAGATAGTATTACTCAAATGGGAGAGTATTTCTAAACTGAGAGAGTGTTACTAGACTGAGAGAGTATTACTAAACTGAGAGAATATTACTAAACTGAGAGAGTATTACTAAACTGAGGGAGTATTACTAAACCGAGAGAGTATTACTAAACTGAGAGAATATTACTAAACTGAGAGAGTATTACTAAACTGAGAGAGTATTACTAAACTGAGAGAGTATTACTAACCTGAAAGAGTATTACTAAACTGAGAGAGTATTACTAAACTGAGAGAGTGTTACTAGACTGAGATAGTATTACTCAACTGAGAGAGTATTACTAAACTGAGAGAGTATTACTAAACTGAGAGAATATTACTAAACGGTGAGAGTATTACTAAACTGAGAGAGTACTACTAACCAGAGAGAGTATTACTAAACTGAGAGAGTATTACTAAACTGAGAGAGTGTTACTAGACTGAGATAGTATTACTCAACTGAGAGAGTGTTACTAAACTGAGAGAATATTACTCAACGGAGAGATTATTACTCAACTGAGAGAGTATTACTAAACTGAGAGAGTATTACTAAACTGAGAGAGCTGAGAGAGTATTACAAGACTGAGAGAGTTTTACTAAACTGAGAAAGTACTACTAACCCGAGAGAGTATTACTAAACTGAGAGAGTATTACTAAACTGAGAGAATATTACTAAACTGAGAGAGCTGAGAGAATATTACTAAACTGAGAGAATATTACTAAACTGAGAGAGTATTACTAAACTGAGAGACTGTTACTAAACTGAGAGAAAATTACTCAACGGAGAGATTATTACTCAACTGAGAGAGTATTACTAAACTGAGAGAGTATTACTAAACTGAGAGAGTGTTGCTAGACTGAGATAGTATTACTAAACTGAGAGGATATAACTTAACTGAGATAGTTTTACTAAACTGAGAGAGTTTTACTAGACTAAACTGAGAGAGTATTACTAACCCGAGATAGTATTACTAAACTGTGAGAGTATTACTAAACTGAGAGAGTATTACTAACCCGAGAGAGTATTACTAAACTGAGAGAGTATTACTAAACTGAGGGAGTATTACTAAACCGAGAGAGAATTACTGAACTGAGAGAGTATTACTAAACTGAGAGAAATGAGAGAATATTACTAAACTGAGAGAATATTACTAAACTGAGAGAGTATTACTAAACTGAGGGAGTATTACTAAACTGAGAGAATATTACTCAACTGTGAGAGTATTACTAAACTGAGAGAGTATTACTAACCCGAGAGAGTATTACTAAACTGAGAGAGTATTACTAAACTGAGGGAGTGTTACTAGACTGAGGGAGTGTAACTAGACTGAGATAGTATTACTCAACTGAGAGAGTATTTCTAAACTGAGAGAGTATTACTAAACTGAGAGAGAGAATATTACTAAACTGAGAGAATATTACTAAACTGAGAGAGTATTACTAAACTGTGGGAGTATTACTAAACCGAGAGAGTATTACTAACCTGAGAGAGTATTACTAAACTGAGAGAGCTGAGAATATTCCTAAACTGAGAGAATATTACTAAACTGAGAGAGTATTACTAAACTGAGGGAGTATTACTAAACCGAGAGAGAATTACTAACCTGAGAGAGTATTACTAAACTGAGAGAATATTACTAAACTGTGATAGTATTACTAAACTGAGAGAGTATTACTAACCCGAGAGAGTATTACTAAACTGAGAGAGTGCGATTACTACAAGACTGAGAGAGTGTTACTAGACTGAGATAGTATTTCTCAAATGAGAGAGTACTACTAAACTGAGAGAGTATTACTAAACTGAGGGAATATTACTAAACGGTGAGAGTATTACTAAACTGAGAGAGTATTACTAAACCGAGAGAGTATTACTAAACTGAGAGAGTATTACTAAACTGAGAGAGTGTTACTAAACTGAGAGAATATTACTCAACGGAGAGATTATTACTCAACTGAGAGAGTGTTACTAAACTAAGAGAGTATTACTAAACTGAGAGAGTATTACTAAACTGAGAGAGTATTACTAAACTGAGATAGTATTACTAAACTGAGAGAGTATTACTAAAATGAGAGAGTATTACTAAACTGTGAGAATATTACTCAACTGAGAGATTATTACTCTATGGAGAGATTATTTCTCAACTGAGAGAGTATTACTAAACTGAGAGAGTAGTACTAAACTGAGAGAGTATTACTAAACTGAGAGAGTATTACTAAACTGAGGGAGTGTTACTAGACTGAGATAGTATTACTCAACTGAGAGAGTATTTCTAAACTGAGAGAGTGTTACTAGACTGAGAGAGTATTACTAAACTGAGAGAATATTACTAAACTGAGAGAGTATTACTAAACTGTGGGAGTATTACTAAACCGAGAGAGTATTACTAAACTGAGAGAATATTACTAAACTGAGAGAGCTGAGCGAATATTCCTAAACTGAGAGAATATTACTAAACTGAGAGAGTATTACTAAACTGAGGGAATATTACTGAACCGAGAGAGAATTACTAACCTGAGAGAGTATTACTAAACTAAGAGAATATTACTAAACTGTGAGAGTATTACTAAACTGAGAGAGTATTACTAACCCGAGAGAGTATTACTAAACTGAGAGAGTGTTACTAGACTGGGAGAGTGTTACTAGACTGAGATAGTATTTCTCAAATGAGAGAGTACTACTAAACTGAGAGAGTATTACTAAACTGAGGGAATATTACTAAACGGTGAGAGTATTACTAAACTGAGAGAGTATTACTAAACCGAGAGAGTATTACTAAACTGAGAGAGTATTACTAAACTGAGAGAGTGTTACTAAACTGAGAGAATATTACTCAACGGAGAGATTATTACTCAACTGAGAGAGTGTTACTAAACTAAGAGAGTATTACTAAACTGAGAGAGTATTACTAAACTGAGAGAGTGTTGCTAGACTGAGATAGTATTACTAAACTGAGAGAGTATTACTAAAATGAGAGAGTATTACTAAACTGTGAGAATATTACTCAACTGAGAGATTATTACTCTATGGAGAGATTATTTCTCAACTGAGAGAGTATTACTAAACTGAGAGAGTAGTACTAAACTGAGAGAGTATTACTAAACTGAGAGAATATTACTAAACTGTGAGAGTATTACTAAACTGAGAGAGTATTACTAACCCGAGAGAGTATTACTAAACTGAGAGAGTATTACTAAACTGAGAGAGTGTTACTAGACTGATATAGTATTACTCAACTGAGAGAGTATTACAGAACTGAGAGTGTTACTAGACTGAGAGAATATTACTAAACTGAGAGAGTATTACTAAACTGAGAGAGTGTTACTAAACTGAGAGAGTGTTACTAAACTGAGAGAGTATTACTAAACTGAGAGAGCTGAGAGAGTATTACAAGACTGAGAGAGTATTACTAAACTGAGAGAGTTTTACTAAACTGAGAGAGTACTACTAACCCGAGAGAGTATTACTAAACTGAGAGACTATTACTAAACTGAGAGAATATTACTAAACTGAGAGAGCTGAGAGAATATTACTAAACTGAGAGAGTATTACTAAACTGAGAGAATATTACTAAACTGAGAGAGTATTACTAAACTGAGAGAAAATTACTCAACGGAGAGAGTATTACTAAACTGAGAGAGTATTACTAAACTGAGGGAGTATTACTAAACTGAGAGAGTATTACTAACCTGAGAGAGTATTACTAAACTGAGAGAATATTACTCAACTGTGAGAGTATTACTCAACTGAGAGAGTATTACTAAACCGAGAGAGTATTACTAAACTGAGAGAATATTACTGAACTGAGAGAGTATTACTAAACTGAGAGAAATGAGAGAATATTACTAAACTGAGAGAATATTACTAAACTGAGAGAGTATTACTAAACTGAGGGAGTATTCCTAAACTGAGAGAGTATTACTAACCTGAGAGAGTATTACTAAACTGAGAGAATATTACTCAACTGTGAGAGTATTACTAAACTGAGAGAGTATTACTAACCCGAGAGAGTATTACTAAACTGAGAGAGTATTACTAAACTGAGGGAGTGTTACTAGACTGAGATAGTATTACTCAACTGAGAGAGTATTTCTAAACTGAGAGAGTGTTACTAGACTGAGAGAGTATTACTCAACTGAGAGAATATTACTAAACTGAGAGAGTATTACTAAACTGCGGGAGTATTACTAAACCGAGAGAGTATTACTATACTGAGAGAATATTACTAAACTGAGAGAGCTGAGAGAATATTACTAAACTGAGAGAATATTACTAAACTGAGAGAGTATTACTAAACTGAGGGAATATTACTGAACCGAGAGAGAATTACTAACCTGAGAGAGTATTACTAAACTAAGAGAATATTACTAAACTGTGAGAGTATTACTAAACTGAGAGAGTATTACTAAACTGAGAGAGTATTACTAAACTGAGAGAGTGTTACTAGACTGAGATAGTATTTCTCAACTGAGAGAGTACTACTAAACTGAGAGAGTATTACTAAACTGAGAGAATATTACTAAACTGAGAGAGTATTACTAAACTGAGAGAGTATTACTAAACTGAGAGAGTATTACTAAACTGAGAGAGTATTACTGAACTGAGAGAGTGTTACTAAACTGAGAGAATATTACTCAACGGAGAGATTATTACTCAACTGAGAGAGTGTTACTAAACTAAGAGAGTATTACTAAACTGAGAGAGTATTACTAAACTGAGAGAGTGTTGCTAGACTGAGATAGTATTACTAAACTGAGAGAGTATTACTAAAATGAGAGAGTATTACTAAACTGTGAGAATATTACTCAACTGAGAGATTATTACTCTATGGAGAGATTATTTCTCAACTGAGAGAGTATTACTAAACTGAGAGAGTATTACTAAACTGAGAGAATATTACTAAACTGTGAGAGTATTACTAAACTGAGAGAGTATTACTAACCCGAGAGAGTATTACTAAACTGAGAGAGTATTACTAAACTGAGAGAGTGTTACTAGACTGAGAGAGTATAACTAAACTGAGAGTGTTACTAAACTGAGAGAATATTACTAAACTGAGAGAGTATTACTAAACTGAGAGAGTGTTACTAAACTGAGAGAGTGTTACTAGACTAAGAAAGTATTACTAAACTGAGAGAGTATTACTAAACTGAGAGAGTGTTGCTAGACTGAGATAGTATTACTAAACTGAGAGAGTATTACTAAAATGAGAGAGTATTACTAAACTGTGAGAATATTACTCAACTGAGAGATTATTACTCTATGGAGAGATTATTTCTCAACTGGGAGAGTATTACTAAACTGAGAGAGTATTACTAAACTGAGAGAATATTACTAAACTGTGAGAGTATTACTAAACTGAGAGAGTATTACTAACCCGAGAGAGTATTACTAAACTGAGAGAGTATTACTAAACTGAGAGAGTGTTACTAAACTGAGAGAGTATTACTAAACTGAGAGAGTATTACTAAACTGAGAGAATATTACTAAACTGTGAGAGTATTACTAAACTGAGAGAGTATTACTAACCCGAGAGAGTATTACTAAACTGAGAGAGTATTACTAAACTGAGAGAGTGTTACTAGACTGAGAGAGTATAACTAAACTGAGAGTGTTACTAAACTGAGAGAATATTACTAAACTGAGAGAGTATTACTAGACTAAGAAAGTATTACTAAACTGAGAGAGTATTACTAAACTGAGAGAGTGTTACTAAACTGAGAGAATATTACTCAACGGAGAGATTATTACTCAACTGAGAGAGTGTTACTAAACTAAGAGAGTATTACTAAACTGAGAGAGTATTACTAAACTGAGAGAGTGTTGCTAGACTGAGATAGTATTACTAAACTGAGAGAGTATTACTAAACTGAGAGAGTATTACTAAACTGTGAGAATATTACTCAACTGAGAGATTATTACTCTATGGAGAGATTATTTCTCAACTGAGAGAGTATTACTAAACTGAGAGAGTAGTACTAAACTGAGAGAGTATTACTAAACTGAGAGAATATTACTAAACTGAGAGAGTATTACTAAACTGAGAGAGTATTACTAACCCGAGAGAGTATTACTAAACTGAGAGAGTATTACTAAACTGAGAGAGTGTTACTAGACTGATATAGTATTACTCAACTGAGAGAGTATTACTAAACTGAGAGTGTTACTAGACTGAGAGAATATTACTAAACTGAGAGAGTATTACTAAACTGAGAGAGTGTTACTAAACTGAGAGAGTGTTACTAAACTGAGAGAGTATTACTAAACTGAGAGAGCTGAGAGAGTATTACAAGACTGAGAGAGTATTACTAAACTGAGAGAGTATTACTAAACTGAGAGAGTATTACTAAACTGAGAGAGTATTACTGAACTGAGAGAGTGTTACTAAACTGAGAGAATATTACTCAACTGAGAGATTATTACTCAACTGAGAGAGTATTACTAAACTGAGAGAGTATTACTAAACTGAGAGAGTATTACTAAACTGAGAGAGTGTTGCTAGACTGAGATAGTATTACTAAACTGAGAGAGTATTACTAAACTGAGAGAGTATTACTAAACTGTGAGAATATTACTCAACTGAGAGATTATTACTCTATGGAGAGATTATTTCTCAACTGAGAGAGTATTACTAAACTGAGAGAGTATTACTAAACTGAGAGAATATTACTAAACTGTGAGAGTATTACTAAACTGAGAGAGTATTACTAACCCGAGAGAGTATTACTAAACTGAGAGAGTATTACTAAACTGAGAGAGTGTTACTAGACTGAGAGAGTATAACTAAACTGAGAGAGTATTACTAAACTGAGAGAGTATTACTAAACTGAGAGAGTATTACTAAACTGAGAGAGTATTACTAAACTGAGAGAGTGTTACTAGACTAAGAAAGTATTACTAAACTGAGAGAGTATTACTAAACTGAGAGAGTGTTGCTAGACTGAGATAGTATTACTAAACTGAGAGAGTATTACTAAAATGAGAGAGTATTACTAAACTGTGAGAATATTACTCAACTGAGAGATTATTACTCTATGGAGAGATTATTTCTCAACTGGGAGAGTATTACTAAACTGAGAGAGTATTACTAAACTGAGAGAATATTACTAAACTGTGAGAGTATTACTAAACTGAGAGAGTATTACTAACCCGAGAGAGTATTACTAAACTGAGAGAGTATTACTAAACTGAGAGAGTGTTACTAAACTGAGAGAGTATTACTAAACTGAGAGAGTATTACTAAACTGAGAGAATATTACTAAACTGTGAGAGTATTACTAAACTGAGAGAGTATTACTAACCCGAGAGAGTATTACTAAACTGAGAGAGTATTACTAAACTGAGAGAGTGTTACTAGACTGAGAGAGTATAACTAAACTGAGAGTGTTACTAAACTGAGAGAATATTACTAAACTGAGAGAGTATTACTAGACTAAGAAAGTATTACTAAACTGAGAGAGTATTACTAAACTGAGAGAGTGTTACTAAACTGAGAGAATATTACTCAACGGAGAGATTATTACTCAACTGAGAGAGTGTTACTAAACTAAGAGAGTATTACTAAACTGAGAGAGTATTACTAAACTGAGAGAGTGTTGCTAGACTGAGATAGTATTACTAAACTGAGAGAGTATTACTAAAATGAGAGAGTATTACTAAACTGTGAGAATATTACTCAACTGAGAGATTATTACTCTATGGAGAGATTATTTCTCAACTGAGAGAGTATTACTAAACTGAGAGAGTAGTACTAAACTGAGAGAGTATTACTAAACTGAGAGAATATTACTAAACTGTGAGAGTATTACTAAACTGAGAGAGTATTACTAACCCGAGAGAGTATTACTAAACTGAGAGAGTATTACTAAACTGAGAGAGTGTTACTAGACTGATATAGTATTACTCAACTGAGAGAGTATTACTAAACTGAGAGTGTTACTAGACTGAGAGAATATTACTAAACTGAGAGAGTATTACTAAACTGAGAGAGTGTTACTAAACTGAGAGAGTGTTACTAAACTGAGAGAGTATTACTAAACTGAGAGAGCTGAGAGAGTATTACAAGACTGAGAGAGTATTACTAAACTGAGAGAGTTTTACTAAACTGAGAGAGTACTACTAACCCGAGAGAGTATTACTAAACTGAGAGACTATTACTAAACTGAGAGAATATTACTAAACTGAGAGAGCTGAGAGAATATTACTAAACTGAGAGAGTATTACTAAACTGAGAGAATATTACTAAACTGAGAGAGTATTACTAAACTGAGAGAAAATTACTCAACGGAGAGAATATTACTAAACTGAGAGAATATTACTAAACTGAGAGAGTATTACTAAACTGAGAGAGTATTACTAAACTGTGAGAGTATTACTAAACTGAGAGAGTATTACTAACCCGAGAGAGTATTACTAAACTGAGAGAGTATTACTCAACTGAGGGAGTATTACTAAACCGAGAGAGTATTACTAAACTGAGAGAATATTACTGAACTGAGAGAGTATTACTAAACTGAGAGAAATGAGAGAATATTACTAAACTGAGAGAATATTACTAAACTGAGAGAGTATTACTAAACTGAGGGAGTATTACTAAACTGAGAGAGTATTACTAACCTGAGAGAGTATTACTAAACTGAGAGAATATTACTCAACTGTGAGAGTATTACTAAACTGAGAGAGTGTTACTAGACTGAGAGAGTATTACTCAACTGAGAGAATATTACTAAACTGAGAGAGTATTACTAAACTGCGGGAGTATTACTAAACCGAGAGAGTATTACTAAACTGAGAGAATATTACTAAACTGAGAGAGCTGAGAGAATATTACTAAACTGAGAGAATATTACTAAACTGAGAGAGTATTACTAAACTGAGGGAATATTACTGAACCGAGAGAGAATTACTAACCTGAGAGAGTATTACTAAACTAAGAGAATATTACTAAACTGTGAGAGTATTACTAAACTGAGAGAGTATTACTAACCCGAGAGAGTATTACTAAACTGAGAGAGTATTACTAAACTGAGAGAGTGTTACTAGACTGAGATAGTATTTCTCAACTGAGAGAGTACTACTAAACTGAGAGAGTGTTACTAAACTGAGAGAGTATTACTCAACTGAGAGAGTATTACTAAACTGAGAGAGTATTACTAAACCGAGAGAGTATTACTAAACTGAGAGAGTATTACTGAACTGAGAGAGTGTTACTAAACTGAGAGAATATTACTCAACGGAGAGATTATTACTCAACTGAGAGAGTGTTACTAAACTAAGAGAGTATTACTAAACTGAGAGAGTATTACTAAACTGAGAGAGTGTTGCTAGACTGAGATAGTATTACTAAACTGAGAGAGTATTACTAAAATGAGAGAGTATTACTAAACTGTGAGAATATTACTCAACTGAGAGATTATTACTCTATGGAGAGATTATTTCTCAACTGAGAGAGTATTACTAAACTGAGAGAGTATTACTAAACTGAGAGAATATTACTAAACTGTGAGAGTATTACTAAACTGAGAGAGTATTACTAACCCGAGAGAGTATTACTAAACTGAGAGAGTATTACTAAACTGAGAGAGTGTTACTAGACTGAGAGAGTATAACTAAACTGAGAGTGTTACTAAACTGAGAGAATATTACTAAACTGAGAGAGTATTACTAAACTGAGAGAGTGTTACTAAACTGAGAGAGTGTTACTAGACTAAGAAAGTATTACTAAACTGAGAGAGTATTACTAAACTGAGAGTGTTACTAGACTGAGAGAGTATTACTAAACTGAGAGAATATTACTAAACTGAGAGAGTATAACTAAACTGAGAGTGTTACTAAACTGAGAGAATATTACTAAACTGAGAGAGTATTACTAAACTGAGAGAGTGTTACTAGACTGAGAGAGTATTACTAAACTGAGAGAGTGTTACTAAACTGAGAGAGTATTACTAAACTGAGAGAGCTGAGAGAGTATTACAAGACTGAGAGAGTATTACTAAACTGAGAGAGTTTTACTAAACTGAGAGAGTACTACTCACCCGAGAGAGTATTACTAAACTGAGAGAGTATTACTAAACTGAGAGAATATTACTAAACTGAGAGAGCTGAGAGAATATTACTAAACTGAGAGAGTATTACTAAACTGAGAGAATATTACTAAACTGAGAGAGTATTACTAAACTGAGAGAAAATTACTCAACGGAGAGAATATTACTAAACTGAGAGAGTATTACTAAACTGAGAGAGTATTACTAGACTGAGAGAGTATTACTAAACTGAGAGAATATTACTAAACTGAGAGAGTATTACTAAACTGAGAGAGTATTACTAAACTGAGAGAGTATTACTAAACTGAGAGAGTATTACTAAACTGAGAGAATATTACTAAACTGAGAGAGTATTACTAAACTGAGAGAGTATTACTAACCTGAGAGAGTATTACTAAACTGAGAGAATATTACTAAACTGTGAGAGTATTACTAAACTGAGAGAGTATTACTAAACTGAGAAAGTATTACTAAACTGAGAGAGTGTTACTAGACTGAGATAGTATTACTCAACTGAGAGAGTACTACTAAACTGAGAGAGTATTACTAAACTGAGGGAATATTACTAAACGGTGAGAGTATTACTAAACTGAGAGAGTATTACTAAACCGAGAGAGTATTACTAAACTGAGAGAGTATTACTGAACTGAGAGAGTGTTACTAAACTGAGAGAATATTACTCAACGGAGAGATTATTACTCAACTGAGAGAGTGTTACTAAACTAAGAGAGTATTACTAAACTGAGAGAGTATTACTAAACTGAGAGAGTGTTGCTAGACTGAGATAGTATTACTAAACTGAGAGAGTATTACTAAAATGAGAGAGTATTACTAAACTGTGAGAATATTACTCAACTGAGAGATTATTACTAGACTAAGAAAGTATTACTAAACTGAGAGAGTATTACTAAACTGAGAGAGTGTTACTAAACTGAGAGAATATTACTCAACGGAGAGATTATTACTCAACTGAGAGAGTGTTACTAAACTAAGAGAGTATTACTAAACTGAGAGAGTATTACTAAACTGAGAGAGTGTTGCTAGACTGAGATAGTATTACTAAACTGAGAGAGTATTACTAAAATGAGAGAGTATTACTAAACTGTGAGAATATTACTCAACTGAGAGATTATTACTCTATGGAGAGATTATTTCTCAACTGAGAGAGTATTACTAAACTGAGAGAGTAGTACTAAACTGAGAGAGTATTACTAAACTGAGAGAATATTACTAAACTGTGAGAGTATTACTAAACTGAGAGAGTATTACTAACCCGAGAGAGTATTACTAAACTGAGAGAGTATTACTAAACTGAGAGAGTGTTACTAGACTGATATAGTATTACTCAACTGAGAGAGTATTACTAAACTGAGAGTGTTACTAGACTGAGAGAATATTACTAAACTGAGAGAGTATTACTAAACTGAGAGAGTGTTACTAAACTGAGAGAGTGTTACTAAACTGAGAGAGTATTACTAAACTGAGAGAGCTGAGAGAATATTACTAAACTGAGAGAGTGTTACTAGACTGAGAGAGTATTACTAAGCTGAGAGAGTATTACTAAACTGAGAGACTATTACTAAACTGAGAGAATATTACTAAACTGAGAGAGCTGAGAGAATATTACTAAACTGAGAGAGTATTACTAAACTGAGAGAATATTACTAAACTGAGAGAGTATTACTAAACTGAGAGAAAATTACTCAACGGAGAGAATATTACTAAACTGAGAGAATATTACTAAACTGAGAGAGTATTACTAAACTGAGAGAGTATTACTAAACTGTGAGAGTATTACTAAACTGAGAGAGTATTACTAACCCGAGAGAGTATTACTAAACTGAGAGAGTATTACTCAACTGAGGGAGTATTACTAAACCGAGAGAGTATTACTAAACTGAGAGAATATTACTGAACTGAGAGAGTATTACTAAACTGAGAGAAATGAGAGAATATTACTAAACTGAGAGAATATTACTAAACTGAGAGAGTATTACTAAACTGAGGGAGTATTACTAAACTGAGAGAGTATTACTAACCTGAGAGAGTATTACTAAACTGAGAGAATATTACTAAACTGAGAGAGTATTACTAAACTGAGAGAGTATTACTAACCTGAGAGAGTATTACTCAACTGAGAGAATATTACTAAACTGAGAGAGTATTACTAAACTGCGGGAGTATTACTAAACCGAGAGAGTATTACTAAACTGAGAGAATATTACTAAACTGAGAGAGCTGAGAGAATATTACTAAACTGAGAGAATATTACTAAACTGAGAGAGTATTACTAAACTGAGGGAATATTACTGAACCGAGAGAGAATTACTAACCTGAGAGAGTATTACTAAACTAAGAGAATATTACTAAACTGTGAGAGTATTACTAAACTGAGAGAGTATTACTAACCCGAGAGAGTATTACTAAACTGAGAGAGTATTACTAAACTGAGAGAGTGTTACTAGACTGAGATAGTATTTCTCAACTGAGAGAGTACTACTAAACTGAGAGAGTATTACTAAACTGAGGGAATATTACTAAACGGTGAGAGTATTACTAAACTGAGAGAGTATTACTAAACCGAGAGAGTATTACTAAACTGAGAGAGTATTACTGAACTGAGAGAGTGTTACTAAACTGAGAGAATATTACTCAACGGAGAGATTATTACTCAACTGAGAGAGTGTTACTAAACTAAGAGAGTATTACTAAACTGAGAGAGTATTACTAAACTGAGAGAGTGTTGCTAGACTGAGATAGTATTACTAAACTGAGAGAGTATTACTAAAATGAGAGAGTATTACTAAACTGTGAGAATATTACTCAACTGAGAGATTATTACTCTATGGAGAGATTATTTCTCAACTGAGAGAGTATTACTAAACTGAGAGAGTATTACTAAACTGAGAGAATATTACTAAACTGTGAGAGTATTACTAAACTGAGAGAGTATTACTAACCCGAGAGAGTATTACTAAACTGAGAGAGTATTACTAAACTGAGAGAGTGTTACTAGACTGAGAGAGTATAACTAAACTGAGAGTGTTACTAAACTGAGAGAATATTACTAAACTGAGAGAGTATTACTAAACTGAGAGAGTGTTACTAAACTGAGAGAGTGTTACTAGACTAAGAAAGTATTACTAAACTGAGAGAGTATTACTAAACTGAGAGTGTTACTAGACTGAGAGAGTATTACTAAACTGAGAGAATATTACTAAACTGAGAGAGTATAACTAAACTGAGAGTGTTACTAAACTGAGAGAATATTACTAAACTGAGAGAGTATTACTAAACTGAGAGAGTGTTACTAGACTGAGAGAGTATTACTAAACTGAGAGAGTGTTACTAAACTGAGAGAGTATTACTAAACTGAGAGAGCTGAGAGAGTATTACAAGACTGAGAGAGTATTACTAAACTGAGAGAGTTTTACTAAACTGAGAGAGTACTACTCACCCGAGAGAGTATTACTAAACTGAGAGAGTATTACTAAACTGAGAGAATATTACTAAACTGAGAGAGCTGAGAGAATATTACTAAACTGAGAGAGTATTACTAAACTGAGAGAATATTACTAAACTGAGAGAGTATTACTAAACTGAGAGAAAATTACTCAACGGAGAGAATATTACTAAACTGAGAGAATATTACTAAACTGAGAGAGTATTACTAAACTGAGAGAGTATTACTAAACTCAGAGAATATTACTAAACTGAGAGAGTATTATTACTGAGAACTGAGAGAATATTACTAAACTGAGAGAATATTACTAAACTGAGAGAGTATTACTAAACTGAGAGAATATTACTAAACTGAGAGAATATTACTGAACCGAGAGAGTATTACTAACCTGAGAGAGTATTACTAAACTAAGAGAATATTACTAAACTGAGAGAGTATTACTAAACTGAGAGAGTATTACTAAACTGAGAGAGTATTACTAAACTGAGAGAGTGTTACTAGACTGAGATAGTATTACTCAACTGAGAGAGTACTACTAAACTGAGAGAGTATTACTAAACTGAGGGAATATTACTAAACGGTGAGAGTATTACTAAACTGAGAGAGTATTACTAAACCGAGAGAGTATTACTAAACTGAGAGAGTATTACTGAACTGAGAGAGTGTTACTAAACTGAGAGAATATTACTCAACGGAGAGATTATTACTCAACTGAGAGAGTGTTACTAAACTAAGAGAGTATTACTAAACTGAGAGAGTATTACTAAACTGAGAGAGTGTTGCTAGACTGAGATAGTATTACTAAACTGAGAGAGTATTACTAAAATGAGAGAGTATTACTAAACTGTGAGAATATTACTCAACTGAGAGATTATTACTCTATGGAGAGATTATTTCTCAACTGAGAGAGTATTACTAAACTGAGAGAGTATTACTAAACTGAGAGAATATTACTAAACTGTGAGAGTATTACTAAACTGAGAGAGTATTACTAACCCGAGAGAGTATTACTAAACTGAGAGAGTATTACTAAACTGAGAGAGTGTTACTAGACTGAGAGAGTATAACTAAACTGAGAGTGTTACTAAACTGAGAGAATATTACTAAACTGAGAGAGTATTACTAAACTGAGAGAGTGTTACTAAACTGAGAGAGTGTTACTAGACTAAGAAAGTATTACTAAACTGAGAGAGTATTACTAAACTGAGAGAGTGTTGCTAGACTGAGATAGTATTACTAAACTGAGAGAGTATTACTAAAATGAGAGAGTATTACTAAACTGTGAGAATATTACTCAACTGAGAGATTATTACTCTATGGAGAGATTATTTCTCAACTGAGAGAGTATTACTAAACTGAGAGAGTATTACTAAACTGAGAGAATATTACTAAACTGTGAGAGTATTACTAAACTGAGAGAGTATTACTAACCCGAGAGAGTATTACTAAACTGAGAGAGTATTACTAAACTGAGAGAGTGTTACTAAACTGAGAGAGTATTACTAAACTGAGAGAGTATTACTAAACTGAGAGAATATTACTAAACTGTGAGAGTATTACTAAACTGAGAGAGTATTACTAACCCGAGAGAGTATTACTAAACTGAGAGAGTATTACTAAACTGAGAGAGTGTTACTAGACTGAGAGAGTATAACTAAACTGAGAGTGTTACTAAACTGAGAGAATATTACTAAACTGAGAGAGTATTACTAGACTAAGAAAGTATTACTAAACTGAGAGAGTATTACTAAACTGAGAGAGTGTTACTAAACTGAGAGAATATTACTCAACGGAGAGATTATTACTCAACTGAGAGAGTGTTACTAAACTAAGAGAGTATTACTAAACTGAGAGAGTATTACTAAACTGAGAGAGTGTTGCTAGACTGAGATAGTATTACTAAACTGAGAGAGTATTACTAAAATGAGAGAGTATTACTAAACTGTGAGAATATTACTCAACTGAGAGATTATTACTCTATGGAGAGATTATTTCTCAACTGAGAGAGTATTACTAAACTGAGAGAGTATTACTAACCCGAGAGAGTATTACTAAACTGAGAGAGTATTACTAAACTGAGAGAGTGTTACTAAACTGAGAGAGTATTACTAAACTGAGAGAGTATTACTAAACTGAGAGAATATTACTAAACTGTGAGAGTATTACTAAACTGAGAGAGTATTACTAACCCGAGAGAGTATTACTAAACTGAGAGAGTATTACTAAACTGAGAGAGTGTTACTAGACTGAGAGAGTATAACTAAACTGAGAGTGTTACTAAACTGAGAGAATATTACTAAACTGAGAGAGTATTACTAGACTAAGAAAGTATTACTAAACTGAGAGAGTATTACTAAACTGAGAGAGTGTTACTAAACTGAGAGAATATTACTCAACGGAGAGATTATTACTCAACTGAGAGAGTGTTACTAAACTAAGAGAGTATTACTAAACTGAGAGAGTATTACTAAACTGAGAGAGTGTTGCTAGACTGAGATAGTATTACTAAACTGAGAGAGTATTACTAAACTGAGAGAGTATTACTAAACTGAGAGAGTATTACTAAACTGAGAGAGAATATTACTAAACTGAGAGAGTATTACTAAACTGAGAGAGTAGTACTAAACTGAGAGAGTATTACTAAACTGAGAGAATATTACTAAACTGTGAGAGTATTACTAAACTGAGAGAGTATTACTAACCCGAGAGAGTATTACTAAACTGAGAGAGTATTACTAAACTGAGAGAGTGTTACTAGACTGATATAGTATTACTCAACTGAGAGAGTATTACTAAACTGAGAGTGTTACTAGACTGAGAGAATATTACTAAACTGAGAGAGTATTACTAAACTGAGAGAGTGTTACTAAACTGAGAGAGTGTTACTAAACTGAGAGAGTATTACTAAACTGAGAGAGCTGAGAGAGTATTACAAGACTGAGAGAGTATTACTAAACTGAGAGAGTTTTACTAAACTGAGAGAGTACTACTAACCCGAGAGAGTATTACTAAACTGAGAGACTATTACTAAACTGAGAGAGTATTACTAAACTGAGAGAGCTGAGAGAATATTACTAAACTGAGAGAGTATTACTAAACTGAGAGAATATTACTAAACTGAGAGAGTATTACTAAACTGAGAGAAAATTACTCAACGGAGAGAATATTACTAAACTGAGAGAATATTACTAAACTGAGAGAGTATTACTAAACTGAGAGAGTATTACTAAACTGTGAGAGTATTACTAAACTGAGAGAGTATTACTAACCCGAGAGAGTATTACTAAACTGAGAGAGTATTACTCAACTGAGGGAGTATTACTAAACCGAGAGAGTATTACTAAACTGAGAGAATATTACTGAACTGAGAGAAATGAGAGAATATTACTAAACTGAGAGAATATTACTAAACTGAGAGAGTATTACTAAACTGAGGGAGTATTACTAAACTGAGAGAGTATTACTAACCTGAGAGAGTATTACTAAACTGAGAGAATATTACTCAACTGTGAGAGTATTACTAAACTGAGAGAGTGTTACTAGACTGAGAGAGTATTACTCAACTGAGAGAATATTACTAAACTGAGAGAGTATTACTAAACTGCGGGAGTATTACTAAACCGAGAGAGTATTACTAAACTGAGAGAATATTACTAAACTGAGAGAGCTGAGAGAATATTACTAAACTGAGAGAATATTACTAAACTGAGAGAGTATTACTAAACTGAGGGAATATTACTAAAGAACCGAGAGAGAATTACTAACCTGAGAGAGTATTACTAAACTGAGAGAATATTACTAAACTGTGAGAGTATTACTAAACTGAGAGAGTATTACTAAACTGAGAGAGTATTACTAAACTGAGAGAGTATTACTAAACTGAGAGTTACTAAGTATTACTAAACTGAGAGAGTACTACTAAACTGAGAGAGTATTACTAAACTGAGAGAATATTACTCAACTGAGAGAGTATTACTAAACTGAGAGAGTATTACTAAACCGAGAGAGTATTACTAAACTGAGAGAGTATTACTGAACTGAGAGAGTGTTACTAAACTGAGAGAATATTACTCAACGGAGAGATTATTACTCAACTGAGAGAGTGTTACTAAACTAAGAGAGTATTACTAAACTGAGAGAGTATTACTAAACTGAGAGAGTGTTGCTAGACTGAGATAGTATTACTAAACTGAGAGAGTATTACTAAAATGAGAGAGTATTACTAAACTGTGAGAATATTACTCAACTGAGAGATTATTACTCTATGGAGAGATTATTTCTCAACTGAGAGAGTATTACTAAACTGAGAGAGTATTACTAAACTGAGAGAATATTACTAAACTGTGAGAGTATTACTAAACTGAGAGAGTATTACTAACCCGAGAGAGTATTACTAAACTGAGAGAGTATTACTAAACTGAGAGAGTGTTACTAGACTGAGAGAGTATAACTAAACTGAGAGTGTTACTAAACTGAGAGAATATTACTAAACTGAGAGAGTATTACTAAACTGAGAGAGTGTTACTAAACTGAGAGAGTGTTACTAGACTGAGAAAGTATTACTCAACTGAGAGAGTATTACTAAACTGAGAGAGTGTTACTAGACTGAGAGAGTATTACTAAACTGAGAGAATATTACTAAACTGAGAGAGTATAACTAAACTGAGAGTGTTACTAAACTGAGAGAGTATTACTAAACTGAGAGAATATTACTAAACTGAGAGAGTATAACTAAACTGAGAGTGTTACTAAACTGAGAGAATATTACTAAACTGAGAGAGTATTACTAAACTGAGAGAGTGTTACTAAACTGAGAGAGTGTTACTAGACTGAGAGAGTATTACTAAACTGAGAGAGTGTTACTAAACTGAGAGAGTATTACTAAACTGAGAGAGCTGAGAGAGTATTACAAGACTGAGAGAGTATTACTAAACTGAGAGAGTTTTACTAAACTGAGAGAGTACTACTCACCCGAGAGAGTATTACTAAACTGAGAGAGTATTACTAAACTGAGAGAATATTACTAAACTGAGAGAGCTGAGAGAATATTACTAAACTGAGAGAGTATTACTAAACTGAGAGAATATTACTAAACTGAGAGAGTATTACTAAACTGAGAGAAAATTACTCAACGGAGAGAATATTACTAAACTGAGAGAATATTACTAAACTGAGAGAGTATTACTAAACTGAGAGAGTATTACTAAACTCAGAGAATATTACTAAACTGAGAGAGTATTACTACTCTGAGAGAGCTGAGAGAATATTACTAAACTGAGAAAATATTACTAAACTGAGAGAGTATTACTAAACTGAGAGAATATTACTAAACTGAGAGAATATTACTAAACTGAGAGAGGTGAGGGAATATTACTAAACTGAGAGAATATTACTAAACTAGTATTACTCAACTGAGAGAGTATTACTAAACTGAGAGAGTATTATTAAACTGAGAGAATATTACTAAACGGTGAGAGTATTACTAAACTGAGAGAGTATTACTAACCAGAGAGAGTATTACTAAACTGAGAGAGTATTACTAAACTGAGAGAGTGTTACTAGATTTAGATAGTATTACTCAACTGAGAGAGTGTTACTAAACTGAGAGAATATTACTCAACGGAGAGATTATTACTCAACTGAGAGAGTGTTACTAAACTAAGAGAGTATTACTAAACTGAGAGAGTATTACTAAACTGAGAGAGTGTTACTAGATTTAGATAGTATTACTCAACTGAGAGAGTGTTACTAAACTGAGAGAATATTACTCAACGGAGAGATTATTACTAAACTGAGAGAGTGTTACTAAACTGAGAGAGTATTACTAAACTGAGAGAGTATTACTAAACTGAGAGAGTATTACTAAACTGTGAGAATATTACTCAACTGAGTGATTTTTACTCTATGGAGAGAATATTTCTCAACTGAGAGAGTATTACTAAACTGAGAGAGCTGAGAGAATATTACTAAACTGAGAAAATATTACTAAACTAAGAGAGTATTACTAAACTGAGAGAATATTACTAAACTGAGAGAATATTACTAAACTGAGAGAGGTGAGGGAATATTACTAAACTGAGAGAATATTACTAAACTGAGATAGTATTACTCAACTGAGAGAGTATTACTAAACTGAGAGAGTATTATTAAACTGAGAGAATATTACTAAACGGTGAGAGTATTACTAAACTGAGAGAGTATTACTAACCAGAGAGAGTATTACTAAACTGAGAGAGTATTACTAAACTGAGAGAGTGTTACTAGATTTAGATAGTATTACTCAACTGAGAGAGTGTTACTAAACTGAGAGAATATTACTCAACGGAGAGAGTGTTACTAAACTAAGAGAGTATTACTAAACTGAGAGAGTATTACTAAACTGAGAGAGTATTACTAAACTGTGAGAATATTACTCAACTGAGTGATTTTTACTCTATGGAGAGAATATTTCTCAACTGAGAGAGTATTACTAAACTGAGAGAGTATTACTAAACTGAGAGAGTGTTACTAAACTGAGAGAGTATTACTCAACGGAGAGAGTATTACTAAACTGAGAGAGTATTACTAAACTGAGAGAGTATTACTAAACTGAGAGAGTGTTACTAGACTGAGATAGTATTACTCAACTTAGAGAGTATTACTAAACTGAGAGAGTATTACTAAACTGAGAGAGTGTTACTAAACTGAGAGAGTATTACTAAACTGATAGAATATTACTCAACGGAGAGAGTGTTACTAGACTGAGAGAGTATTACTAAACTGAGAGAGTGTTACTAAACTGAGAGAATATTACTCAACGGAGAGAGTATTACTAAACTGATAGAATATTACTCAACGGAGAGAGTGTTACTTACTAAACTGAGAGAGTGTTACTAAACTGAGAGGGTATTACTAAACTGAGAGAGCTGAGAGAGTATTACCAAACTGAGAGAATATTACTAAACTGAGAGAATATTACTAAACTGAGAGAATATTACTAAACTGAGAGAGCTGAGAGAATATTACTAAACTGAGAGAGTATTACTAAACTGAGAGAATATTACTAAACTGAGAGAATATTACTAAACTGAGAGAGTATTACTAAACTGAGAGAGTATTACTAAACTGAGAGAATATTACTAAACTGAGAGAGTATTACTAAACTGAGAGAGCTGAGAGAATATTACCCGTGTGGCTCAGTTGGTAGAGCATATCGCTTGCAACGCCAGGGTTGTGGGTTCATTCCCCACGGGGGGACCAGGATTAATATGTATGAACTTTCCAATTTGTAAGTCGCTCTGGATAAGAGCGTCAGCTAAATGACTTAAATGTAAATGTAAATTACTAAACTGAGCGAATATTACTAAACTGAGAGAGTATTACTAAACTGAGGGAGTATTACTAAACCGAGAGAGTATTACTAAACTGAGAGAATTTTACTAAACTGAGAGAGTATTACTAAACTGAGAGAGCTGAGAGAATTTTACTAAACTGAGAGAATATTACTAAACTGAGAGAGTATTACTAAACTGGGGGAGTATTACTAAACTGAGAGAGTAGTACTAAACTGAAAGAGTATTACTAAACTGAGAGAATATTACTAAACTGAGAGAGTATTACTAAACTGAGAGAGTATTACTAACCCAAGAGAGTATTACTAAACGGAGAGAGTATTACTAAACTGAGAGAGTGTTACTAGACTGAGAGAGTATTACTAAACTTAGAGAATATTACTAAACTGAGAGAGTATTACTAAACTGAGGGAGTATTACTAAACCGAGAGAATATTACTAAACTGAGAGAATATTAGTAAACTGAGAGAGTATTACTAAACTGAGAGAAATTAGAGAATATTACTAAACTGAGAGAATATTAGTAAACTGAGAGAGTATTACTAAACTGAGGGAGTATTACTAAACCGAGAGAGTATTACTAACCTGAGAGAGTATTACTAAACTGAGAGAATATTACTAAACTGTGAGAGTATTACTAAACTGAGAGAGTATTACTAACCCGAGAGAGTATTACTAAACTGAGAGAGTATTACTAAACTGAGAGAGTGTTACTAGACTGAGATAGTATTACTCAACTGAGAGAGTATTACTAAACTGAGAGAGTGTTACTAGACTGAGAGAGTATTACTAAACTGAGAGAATATTACTAAACCGAGAGAGTATAACTAAACTGAGAGAGCTGAGAGAATATTACTAAACTGAGAGAATATTACTAAACTGAGAGAGTATTACTAAACTGAGAAGGTGTTACTAAACTGAGAGAGTGTTACTAGACTGAGAGAGTATTACTAAACTGAGAGAGAATTACTAAACTGAGAGAGCTGAGAGAGTATTACAAGACTGAGAGAGTATTACTAAACTGAGAGAGTTTTACTAAACTGAGAAAGTACTACTAACCCGAGAGAGTATTACTAAACTGAGAGAGTATTACTAAACTGAGAGAATATTACTAAACTGAGAGAGTATTACTAAACTGAGAGAGTGTTACTAAACTGAGAGAAAATTACTCAACTGAGAGATTATTACTAAATCGAGAGAGTATTACTAAACTGAGAGAGTATTACTTAACCGAGAGAGTATTACTAAACTGAGAGAGTATTACGACTGAGAGTATTACTAAACTGAGAGAGTGTTACTAGATTGAGATAGTATTACTCAACGGAGAGATTATTACTCAACTGAGAGAGTATTACTAAACTGAGAGAGTTTTACTAAACTGAGAGAGTGTTGCTAGACTGAGGGAGTATTACTAAACCAAGAGAGTATTACTAACCTGAGAGAGTATTACTAAACTGAGAGAATATTACTATACTGTGAGAGTATTACTAAACTGAGAGAGTATTACTAACCCGAGAGAGTATTACTAAACTGAGGGAGTATTACTAAACCAAGAGAGTATTACTAACCTGAGAGAGTATTACTAAACTGAGAGAATATTACTAAACTGTGAGAGTATTACTAAACTGAGAGAGTATTACTAACCCGAGAGAGTATTACTAACCCGAGAGAGTATTACTAAACTGAGAGAGTGTTACTAGACTGAGAGAGTATTACTCAAATGAGAGAGTGTTACTAAACTAAGAGAGTATTACTAAACTGAGAGAGTATTACTAAACTGAGAGAGTGTTGCTAGACTGAGATAGTATTACTAAACTGAGAGAGTATTACTAAACTGAGAGAGTATTACTAAACTGTGAGAATATTACTCAACTGAGAGATTATTACTCTATGGAGAGATTATTTCTCAACTGAGAGAGTGTTACTAAACTAAGAGAGTATTACTAAACTGAGAGAGTATTACTAAACTGAGAGAGTGTTGCTAGACTGAGATAGTATTACTAAACTGAGAGAGTATTACTAAACTGTGAGAATATTACTCAACTGAGAGATTATTACTCTATGGAGAGATTATTTCTCAACTGAGAGAGTATTACTAAACTGAGAGAGTATTACTAAACTGAGAGAGTGTTACTAAACTGAGAGAATATTACTCAACTGAGAGAGTATTACTAAACTGAGAGAGTATTACTAAACTGAGAGAGTTTTACTAGACTGAGATAGTATTACTCAACTGAGAGAGTATTACTAAACAGAGTTTTACTCAACTGAGAGAGTATTACTAAACTGATAGAATATTACTAAACTGAGAGAGCTGAGAGAATATTACTAAACTGAGAGAGTGTTACTAAACTGAGAGAGTATTACTAAACTGAGAGAGCTGAGAGAGTATTACCAAACTGAGAAAATATTACTAAACTGAGAGAATATTACTAAACTGAGAGAATATTACTAAACTGAGAGAGCTGAGAGAATATTACAAAACTGAGAGAGTATTACTAAACTGAGAGAATATTACTAAACTGAGAGAGAATATTACTAAACTGAGAGAATCTTACTAAACTGAGAGAGTATTACTAAACTGAGAGAGCTGAGAGAATATTACTAAACTGAGAGAATATTACTAAACTGAGAGAGTATTACTAAACTGAGAGAGTATTACTAAACTGAGAGAGTATTACTAAACTGAGAGAGCTGAGAGAATATTACTAAACTGAGAGAATCTTACTAAACTGTGAGAGTATTACTAAACTGAGAGAGCTGAGAGAATATTACTAAACTGAGAGAATATTACTAAACTGTGAGAGTATTACTAAACTGAGGGAGTATTACTAAACTGAGAGAGTATTACTAAACTGAGAGAGTGTTACTAGACTGAGATAGTATTACTCAACTGAGAGAGTATTACTAAACTGAGAGAGTATTACTAAACTGAGAGAATATTACTAAACGGTGAGAGTATTACTAAACTGAGAGAGTATTACTAACCAGAGAGAGTATTACTAAACTGAGAGAGTATTACTAAACTGAGAGAGTGTTACTAGACTGAGATAGTATTACTCAACTGAGAGAGTGTTACTAAACTGAGAGATTATTACTCAACTGAGAGAGTGTTACTAAACTGAGAGAGTGTTGCTAGACTGAGATAGTATTACTAAACTGAGAGAGTATTACTAAACTGAGAGAGTATTACTAAACTGAGAGAGTGTTACTAGACTGAGATAGTATTACTCAACTGAGAGAGTATTACTAACCCGAGAGAGTGTTACTAGACTGAGAGAGTGTTACTAAACTGAGAGAGTGTTACTAAACTGAGAGAGTGTTGCTAGACTGAGATAGTATTACTAAACTGAGAGAGTATTACTAAACTGAGAGAGTATTACTAAACTGTGAGAATATTACTCAACTGAGAGATTATTACTCTATGGAGAGATTATTTCTCAACTGAGAGAGTGTTACTAAACTAAGAGAGTATTACTAAACTGAGAGAGTATTACTAAACTGAGAGAGTATTACTAACCAGAGAGAGTATTACTAAACTGAGAGAGTATTACTAAACTGAGAGAGTGTTACTAGACTGAGATAGTATTACTCAACTGAGAGAGTGTTACTAAACTGAGAGATTATTACTCAACTGAGAGAGTGTTACTAAACTAAGAGAGTATTACTAAACTGAGAGAGTATTACTAAACTGAGAGAGTGTTGCTAGACTGAGATAGTATTACTAAACTGAGAGAGTATTACTAAACTGAGAGAGAATTACTAAACTGTGAGAATATTACTCAACTGAGTGATTATTTCTCTATGGAGAGAATATTTCTCAACTGAGAGAGTATTACTAAACTGAGAGAGTATTACTAAACTGAGAGAGTGTTACTAAACTGAGAGAATATTACTCAACGGAGAGAGTATTACTAAACTGAGAGAGTATTACTAAACTGAGAGAGTATTACTAAACTGAGAGAGTGTTACTAGACTGAGATAGTATTATTCAACTTAGAGAGTATTACTAAACTGAGAGAGTATTACTAAACTGAGAGAGTATTACTCAACTGAGAGAGTATTACTAAACTGATAGAATATTACTCAACGGAGAGAGTGTTACTAGACTGAGAGAGTATTACTAAACTGAGAGAGTGTTACTAAACTGAGAAGGGTATTACTAAACTGAGAGAGCTGAGAGAGTATTACCAAACTGAGAGAATATTACTAAACTGAGAGAATATTACTAAACTGAGAGAATATTACTAAACTGAGAGAGCTGAGAGAATATTACTAAACTGAGAGAGTATTACTAAACTGAGAGAATATTACTAAACTGAGAGAGTATTACTAAACTGAGAGAGTATTACTAAACTGAGAGAATATTACTAAACTGAAAGAGTATTACTAAACTGAGAGAGCTGAGAGAAAATTACTAAACTGAGCGAATATTACTAAACTGAGAGAGTATTACTAAACTGAGGGAGTATTACTAAACCGAGAGAGTATTACTAAACTGAGAGAATTTTACTAAACTGAGAGAGTATTACTAAACTGAGAGAGCTGAGAGAATTTTACTAAACTGAGAGAATATTACTAAACTGAGAGAGTATTACTAAACTGAGAGAGTATTACTAAACTGAGAGAGTGTTACTAGACTGAGAGAGTATTACTAAACTTAGAGAATATTACTAAACTGAGAGAGTATTACTAAACTGAGGGAGTATTACTAAATCGAGAGAATATTACTAAACTGAGAGAATATTAGTAAACTGAGAGAGTATTACTAAACTGAGAGAAATGAGAGAATATTACTAAACTGAGAGAATATTAGTAAACTGAGAGAGTATTACTAAACTGAGGGAGTATTACTAAACCGAGCGAGTATTACTAACCTGAGAGAGTATTACTAAACTGAGAGAATATTACTAAACTGTGAGAGTATTACTAAACTGAGAGAGTATTACTAACCTGAGAGAGTATTACTAAACTGAGAGAGTATTACTAAACTGAGAGAGTGTTACTAGACTGAGATAGTATTACTCAACTGAGAGAGTATTACTAAACTGAGAGAGTGTTACTAGACTGAGAGAGTATTACTAAACTGAGAGAATATTACTAAACCGAGAGAGTATAACTAAACTGAGAGAGCTGAGAGAATATTACTAAACTGAGAGAATATTACTAAACTGAGAGAGTATTACTAAACTGAGAGAGTGTTACTAAACTGACAGAGTGTTACTAGACTGAGAGAGTATTACTAAACTGAGAGAGTATTACTAAACTGAGAGAGCTGAGAGAGTATTACAAGACTGAGAGAGTATTACTAAACTGAGAGAGTTTTACTAAACTGAGAAAGTACTACTAACCCGAGAGAGTATTACTAAACTGAGAGAGTATTACTAAACTGAGAGAATATTACTAAACTGAGAGAGCTGAGAGAATATTACTAAACTGAGAGAGTATTACTAAACTGAGAGAGTGTTACTAAACTGAGAGAAAATTACTAAACTGAGAGAGTGTTGCTAGACTGAGATAGTATTACTAAACTGAGAGGATATAACTAAACTGAGAGAGTATTACTAAACTGAGAGAATATTACTAAACTGAGAGAGTATTACTAAACTGAGGGAGTATTACTAAACCGAGAGAGTATTACTAAACTGAGAGAATATTACTAAACTGAGAATATTATTAAACTGAGAGAGCTGAGAGAATATTACTAAACTGAGAGAATATTACTAAACTGAGAGAGTATTACTAAACTGAGGGAGTATTACTAAACCGAGAGAGTATTACTAACCTGAGAGAGTATTACTAAACTGAGAGAATATTACTAAACTGTGAGAGTATTACTAAACTGAGAGAGTATTACTAGCCTGAAAGAGTATTACTAAACTGAGAGAGTATTACTAAACTGAGAGAGTGTTACTAGATTGAGATAGTATTACTCAACGGAGAGATTATTACTCAACTGAGAGAGTATTACTAAACTGAGAGAGTGTTGCTAGACTGAGATAGTATTACTAAACTGAGAGGATATAACTAAACTGAGAGAGTATTACTAAACTGAGAGTATATTACTAAACTGAGAGAGTATTACTAAACTGAGGGAGTATTACTAAACCGAGAGAGTATTACTAAACTGAGAGAATATTACTAAACTGAGAATATTATTAAACTGAGAGAGCTGAGAGAATATTACTAATCTGAGAGAATATTACTAAACTGAGAGAGTATTACTAAACTGAGGGAGTATTACTAAACCGAGAGAGTATTACTAACCTGAGAGAGTATTACTAAACTGAGAGAATATTACTAAACTGTGAGAGTATTACTAAACTGAGAGAGTATTACTAACCCGAGAGAGTATTACTAAACTGAGAGAGTATTACTAAACTGAGAGAGTGTTACTAGATTGAGATAGAATTACTCAACGGAGAGATTATTACTCAACTGAGAGAGTATTACTAAACTGAGAGAGTTTTACTAAACTGAGAGAGTGTTGCTAGACTGAGATAGTATTACTAAACTGAGAGGATATAACTAAACTGAGAGAGTATTACTAAACTGAGGGAGTATTACTAAACCAAGAGAGTATTACTAACCTGAGAGAGTATACTAAACTGAGAGAATATTACTAAACTGTGAGAGTATTACTAAACTGAGAGAGTATTACTAACCCGAGAGAGTATTACTAAACTGAGAGAGTATTACTAAACGTAGAGCGTGTTACTAGATTGAGATAGTATTACTCAACTGAGAAAGTATTACTAAACTGAGAGAGTATTACTAAACTGAGAGAATATTACTAAACGGTGAGAGTATTACTAAACTGAGAGAGTATTATTAACCCGAGAGAGTATTACTAGACTGAGAGAGTATTACTAAACTGAGAGAGTATTACTAAACTGAGAGAGTGTTACTAGACTGAGATAGTATTACTCAACTGAGAGAGTGTTACTAAACTGAGAGAGTATTACTAAACTGAGAGAGTATTACTAAACTGAGAGAGTGTTGCTAGACTGAGAGAGTATTACTAAACTGTGAGAATATTACTCAACTGAGAGATTATTACTCTATGGAGAGATTATTTTTCAACTGAGAGAGTATTACTAAACTGAGAGAGTATTACTAAACTGAGAGAGTGTTACTAAACTGAGAGAATATTACTCAACTGAGAGAGTATTACTAAACTGAGAGAGTATTACTAAACTGAGAGAGTGTTACTAGACTGAGATAGTATTACTCAACTGAGAGAGTATTACTAAACTGAGAGAGTTTTACTCAACTGAGAGAGTATTACTAAACTGATAGAATATTACTCAATGGAGAGAGTGTTACTAGACTGAGATAGTATTACTCAACTGAGAGAGTATTACTAAACTGAGAGAGTTTTACTCAACTGATAGAATATTACTCAACGGAGAGAGTGTTACTAGACTGAGAGAGTATTACTAAACTGAGAGAGTGTTACTAAACTGAGAGAGTATTACTAAACTGAGAGAGCTGAGAGAGTATTACAAAACTGAGAGAGTATTACTAAACTGAGAGAATATTACTAAACTGAGAGAATATTACTAAACTGAGAGAGCTGAGAGAATATTACAAAACTGAGAGAGTATTACTAAACTGAGAGAATATTACTAAACTGAGAGAGTAGTACTAAACTAAAAGAGTATTACTAAACTGAGAGAATATTAATAAACTGAGAGAGTATTACTAAACTGAGAGAGCTGAGAGAATATTACTAAACTGAGCGAATATTACTAAACTGAGAGAGTATTACTAAACTGGAGGAGTATTACTAAACCGAGAGAGTATTACTAACCTGAGAGAGTATTACTAAACTGAGAGAGTATTACTAAACTGAGAGAGTATTACTAAACTGCGAGAGTATTACTAACCTGAGAGAGTATTACTAAACTGAGAGAGTATTACTAAACTGAGAGAGTGTTACTAGACTGAGAGAGTATTACTCAACTGAGAGAGTATTACTAAACTGAGAGAGTGGTACTAGACTGAGAGAGTATTACTAAACTGAGAGAGTATTACTAAACTGAGAGAATATTACTAAACTGAGAGAGTATTACTAAACTGAGAGAAATGAGAGAATATTACTAAACTGAGAGAATATTACTAAACTGAGAGAGTATTACTAAACTGAGGGAGTATTACTAAACCGAGAGAGTATTACTAACCTGAGAGAGTATTACTAAACTGAGAGAATATTACTAAACTGTGAGAGTATTACTAAACTGAGAGAGTATTACCATCCCGAGAGAGTATTACTAAACTGAGAGAGTATTACTAAACTGAGAGAGTGTTACTAGACTGAGATAGTATTACTCATCTGAGAGAGTATTACTAAACTGAGAGAGTGTTACTACACTGAGAGAGTATTACTAAACTGAGAGAATATTCCTAAACTGAGAGAGTATAACTAAACTGAGAGAGCTGAGAGAATATTACTAAACTGAGAGAATATTACTAGACTGAGAGAGTATTACTAAACTGAGAGAATATTACTAAACCGAGAGAGTATTACTAAACTGAGAGAATATTACTAAACTGAGAGAGTATTACTAAACTGAGAGAAATGAGAGAATATTACTAAACTGAGAGAATATTACTAAACTGAGAGAGTATTACTAAACTGAGGGAGTATTACTAAACCGAGAGAGTATTACTAACCTGAGAGAGTATTACTAAACTGAGAGAATATTACTAAACGGTGAGAGTATTACTAAACTGAGAGAGTATTACTAACCCGAGAGAGTATTACTAAACTGAGAGAGTGTTACTAGACTGAGATAGTATTACTCAACTGAGAGAGTATTACTAAACTGAGAGAGTGTTACTAGACTGAGAGAGTATTACTAAACTGAGAGAATATTCCTAAACTGAGAGAGTATAACTAAACTGAGAGAGCTGAGAGAATATTACTAAACTGAGAGAATATTACTAAACTGAGAGAGTATTACTAAACTGAGAGAGTGTTACTAAACTGAGAGAGTGTTACTAGACGGAGAGAGTATTACTAAACTGAGAGAGTTTTACTAAACTGAGAAAGTACTACTAACCAGAGAGAGTATTACTAAACTGAGAGAGTATTACTAAACTGAGAGAATATTACTAAACTGAGAGAGCTGAGAGAATATTACTAAACTGAGAGAGTATTACTAAACTGAGAGAATATTACAAAACTGAGAGAGTGGTACTAAACTGAGAGAGTGGTACTAAACTGAGAGAAAATTACTCAACGGATAGATTATTACTCAACTGAGAGAGTATTACTAAACTGAGAGAGTATTACTAAACTGAGAGAGTGTTGCTAGACTGAGATAGTATTACTAAACTGAGAGAATATTCCTAAACTGAGAGAGTATAACTAAACTGAGAGAGCTGAGAGAATATTACTAAACTGAGAGAATATTACTAGACTGAGAGAGTATTACTAAACTGAGAGAATATTACTAAACCGAGAGAGTATTACTAAACTGAGAGAATATTACTAAACTGAGAGAGTATTACTAAACTGAGAGAAATGAGAGAATATTACTAAACTGAGAGAATATTACTAAACTGAGAGAGTATTACTAAACTGAGGGAGTATTACTAAACCGAGAGAGTATTACTAACCTGAGAGAGTATTACTAAACTGAGAGAATATTACTAAACGGTGAGAGTATTACTAAACTGAGAGAGTATTACTAACCCGAGAGAGTATTACTAAACTGAGAGAGTGTTACTAGACTGAGATAGTATTACTCAACTGAGAGAGTATTACTAAACTGAGAGAGTGTTACTAGACTGAGAGAGTATTACTAAACTGAGAGAATATTCCTAAACTGAGAGAGTATAACTAAACTGAGAGAGCTGAGAGAATATTACTAAACTGAGAGAATATTACTAAACTGAGAGAGTATTACTAAACTGAGAGAGTGTTACTAAACTGAGAGAGTGTTACTAGACGGAGAGAGTATTACTAAACTGAGAGAGTTTTACTAAACTGAGAGAATATTACTAAACTGAGAGAGCTGAGAGAATATTACTAAACTGAGAGAGTATTACTAAACTGAGAGAATATTACAAAACTGAGAGAGTGGTACTAAACTGAGAGAGTGGTACTAAACTGAGAGAAAATTACTCAACGGATAGATTATTACTCAACTGAGAGAGTATTACTAAACTGAGAGAGTATTACTAAACTGAGAGAGTGTTGCTAGACTGAGATAGTATTACTAAACTGAGAGGATATAACTAAACTGGAGGAGTATTACTAAACCGAGAGAGTATTACTAACCTGAGAGAGTATTACTAAACTGAGAGAATATTACTAAACTGTGAGAGTATTACTAAACTGCGAGAGTATTACTAACCCGAGAGAGTTTTACTAAACTGAGAGAGTATTACTAAACTGAGAGAGTGGTACTAGACTGAGAGAGTATTACTAAACTTAGAGAATATTACTAAACTGAGAGAATATTACTAAACTGAGAGAGTATTACTAAACTGAGAGAAATGAGAGAATATTACTAAACTGAGAGAATATTACTAAACTGAGAGAGTATTACTAAACTGAGGGAGTATTACTAAACCGAGAGAGTATTACTAACCTGAGAGAGTATTACTAAACTGAGAGAATATTACTAAACTGTGAGAGTATTACTAAACTGAGAGAGTATTACCATCCCGAGAGAGTATTACTAAACTGAGAGAGTATTACTAAACTGAGAGAGTGTTACTAGACTGAGATAGTATTACTCATCTGAGAGAGTATTACTAAACTGAGAGAGTGTTACTAAACTGAGAGAGTATTACTAAACTGAGAGAATATTCCTAAACTGAGAGAGTATAACTAAACTGAGAGAGCTGAGAGAATATTACTAAACTGAGAGAATATTACTAGACTGAGAGAGTATTACTAAACTGAGAGAATATTACTAAACCGAGAGAGTATTACTAAACTGAGAGAATATTACTAAACTGAGAGAGTATTACTAAACTGAGAGAAATGAGAGAATATTACTAAACTGAGAGAATATTACTAAACTGAGAGAGTATTACTAAACTGAGGGAGTATTACTAAACCGAGAGAGTATTACTAACCTGAGAGAGTATTACTAAACTGAGAGAATATTACTAAACGGTGAGAGTATTACTAAACTGAGAGAGTATTACTAACCCGAGAGAGTATTACTAAACTGAGAGAGTGTTACTAGACTGAGATAGTATTACTCAACTGAGAGAGTATTACTAAACTGAGAGAGTGTTACTAGACTGAGAGAGTATTACTAAACTGAGAGAATATTCCTAAACTGAGAGAGTATAACTAAACTGAGAGAGCTGAGAGAATATTACTAAACTGAGAGAATATTACTAAACTGAGAGAGTATTACTAAACTGAGAGAGTGTTACTAAACTGAGAGAGTGTTACTAGACGGAGAGAGTATTACTAAACTGAGAGAGTTTTACTAAACTGAGAGAATATTACTAAACTGAGAGAGCTGAGAGAATATTACTAAACTGAGAGAGTATTACTAAACTGAGAGAATATTACAAAACTGAGAGAGTGGTACTAAACTGAGAGAGTGGTACTAAACTGAGAGAAAATTACTCAACGGATAGATTATTACTCAACTGAGAGAGTATTACTAAACTGAGAGAGTATTACTAAACTGAGAGAGTGTTGCTAGACTGAGAGAGTGTTGCTAGACTGAGATAGTATTACTAAACTGAGAGGATATAACTAAACTGGAGGAGTATTACTAAACCGAGAGAGTATTACTAACCTGAGAGAGTATTACTAAACTGAGAGAATATTACTAAACTGTGAGAGTATTACTAAACTGCGAGAGTATTACTAACCCGAGAGAGTTTTACTAAACTGAGAGAGTATTACTAAACTGAGAGAGTGTTACTAGACTGAGATAGTATTACTCAACTGAGAGAGTATTACTAAACTGAGAGAGTGGTACTAGACTGAGAGAGTATTACTAAACTTAGAGAATATTACTAAACTGAGAGAATATTACTAAACTGAGAGAGTATTACTAAACTGAGAGAAATGATAGAATATTACTAAACTGAGAGAATATTACTAAACTGAGAGAGTATTACTAAACTGAGGGAGTATTACTAAACCGAGAGAGTATTACTAACCTGAGAGAGTATTACTAAACTGAGAGAATATTACTAAACTGTGAGAGTATTACTAAACTGAGAGAGTATTACCATCCCGAGAGAGTATTACTAAACTGAGAGAGTATTACTAAACTGAGAGAGTGTTACTAGACTGAGATAGTATTACTCATCTGAGAGAGTATTACTAAACTGAGAGAGTGTTACTACACTGAGAGAGTATTACTAAACTGAGAGAATATTCCTAAACTGAGAGAGTATTACTAAACTGAGAGAGCTGAGAGAATATTACTAAACTGAGAGAATATTACTAGACTGAGAGAGTATTACTAAACTGAGAGAATATTACTAAACCGAGAGAGTATTACTAAACTGAGAGAATATTACTAAACTGAGAGAGTATTACTAAACTGAGAGAAATGAGAGAATATTACTAAACTGAGAGAATATTACTAAACTGAGAGAGTATTACTAAACTGAGGGAGTATTACTAAACCGAGAGAGTATTACTAACCTGAGAGAGTATTACTAAACGGAGAGAATATTACTAAACGGTGAGAGTATTACTAAACTGAGAGAGTATTACTAAACCGAGAGAGTATTACTAAACTGAGAGAGTGTTACTAGACTGAGATAGTATTACTCAACTGAGAGAGTATTACTAAACTGAGAGAGTGTTACTAGACTGAGAGAGTATTACTAAACTGAGAGAATATTCCTAAACTGAGAGAGTATAACTAAACTGAGAGAGCTGAGAGAATATTACTAAACTGAGAGAATATTACTAAACTGAGAGAGTATTACTAAACTGAGAGAGTGTTGCTAGACTGAGATAGTATTACTAAACTGAGAGGATATAACTAAACTGAGAGAGTATTACTAAACTGAGGGAGTATTACTAAACCAAGAGAGTATTACTAACCTGAGAGAGTATACTAAACTGAGAGAATATTACTAAACTGTGAGAGTATTACTAAACTGAGAGAGTATTACTAACCCGAGAGAGTATTACTAAACTGAGAGAGTATTACTAAACGTAGAGCGTGTTACTAGATTGAGATAGTATTACTCAACTGAGAAAGTATTACTAAACTGAGAGAGTATTACTAAACTGAGAGAATATTACTAAACTGTGAGAGTATTACTAAACTGAGAGAGTATTATTAACCCGAGAGAGTATTACTAGACTGAGAGAGTATTACTAAACTGAGAGAGTATTACTAAACTGAGAGAGTGTTACTAGACTGAGAGAGTATTACTCAACTGAGAGAGTGTTACTAAACTAAGAGAGTATTACTAAACTGAGAGAGTATTACTAAACTGAGAGAGTGTTGCTAGACTGAGAGAGTATTACTAAACTGTGAGAATATTACTCAACTGAGAGATTATTACTCTATGGAGAGATTATTTTTCAACTGAGAGAGTATTACTAAACTGAGAGAGTATTACTAAACTGAGAGAGTGTTACTAGACTGAGATAGTATTACTCAACTGAGAGAGTATTACTAAACTGAGAGAGTTTTACTCAACTGAGAGAGTATTACTAAACTGATAGAATATTACTCAATGGAGAGAGTGTTACTAGACTGAGATAGTATTACTCAACTGAGAGAGTATTACTAAACTGAGAGAGTTTTACTCAACTGATAGAATATTACTCAACGGAGAGAGTGTTACTAGACTGAGAGAGTATTACTAAACTGAGAGAGTGTTACTAAACTGAGAGAGTATTACTAAACTGAGAGAGCTGAGAGAGTATTACAAAACTGAGAGAGTATTACTAAACTGAGAGAATATTACTAAACTGAGAGAATATTACTAAACTGAGAGAGCTGAGAGAATATTACAAAACTGAGAGAGTATTACTAAACTGAGAGAATATTACTAAACTGAGAGAGTAGTACTAAACTAAAAGAGTATTACTAAACTGAGAGAATATTAATAAACTGAGAGAGTATTACTAAACTGAGAGAGCTGAGAGAATATTACTAAACTGAGCGAATATTACTAAACTGAGAGAGTATTACTAAACTGGAGGAGTATTACTAAACCGAGAGAGTATTACTAACCTGAGAGAGTATTACTAAACTGAGAGAATATTACTAAACTGTGAGAGTATTACTAAACTGCGAGAGTATTACTAACCCGAGAGAGTATTACTAAACTGAGAGAGTATTACTAAACTGAGAGAGTGTTACTAGACTGAGATAGTATTACTCAACTAAGAGAGTATTACTAAACTGAGAGAGTGGTACTAGACTGAGAGAGTATTACTAAACTTAGAGAATATTACTAAACTGAGAGAATATTACTAAACTGAGAGAGTATTACTAAACTGAGAGAAATGAGAGAATATTACTAAACTGAGAGAATATTACTAAACTGAGAGAGTATTACTAAACTGAGGGAGTATTACTAAACCGAGAGAGTATTACTAACCTGAGAGAGTATTACTAAACTGAGAGAATATTACTAAACTGTGAGAGTATTACTAAACTGAGAGAGTATTACCATCCCGAGAGAGTATTACTAAACTGAGAGAGTATTACTAAACTGAGAGAGTGTTACTAGACTGAGATAGTATTACTCATCTGAGAGAGTATTACTAAACTGAGAGAGTGTTACTACACTGAGAGAGTATTACTAAACTGAGAGAATATTCCTAAACTGAGAGAGTATAACTAAACTGAGAGAGCTGAGAGAATATTACTAAACTGAGAGAATATTACTAGACTGAGAGAGTATTACTAAACTGAGAGAATATTACTAAACCGAGAGAGTATTACTAAACTGAGAGAATATTACTAAACTGAGAGAGTATTACTAAACTGAGAGAAATGAGAGAATATTACTAAACTGAGAGAATATTACTAAACTGAGAGAGTATTACTAAACTGAGGGAGTATTACTAAACCGAGAGAGTATTACTAACCTGAGAGAGTATTACTAAACTGAGAGAATATTACTAAACGGTGAGAGTATTACTAAACTGAGAGAGTATTACTAACCCGAGAGAGTATTACTAAACTGAGAGAGTGTTACTAGACTGAGATAGTATTACTCAACTGAGAGAGTATTACTAAACTGAGAGAGTGTTACTAGACTGAGAGAGTATTACTAAACTGAGAGAATATTCCTAAACTGAGAGAGTATAACTAAACTGAGAGAGCTGAGAGAATATTACTAAACTGAGAGAATATTACTAAACTGAGAGAGTATTACTAAACTGAGAGAGTGTTACTAAACTGAGAGAGTGTTACTAGACGGAGAGAGTATTACTAAACTGAGAGAGTTTTACTAAACTGAGAAAGTACTACTAACCAGAGAGAGTATTACTAAACTGAGAGAGTATTACTAAACTGAGAGAATATTACTAAACTGAGAGAGCTGAGAGAATATTACTAAACTGAGAGAGTATTACTAAACTGAGAGAATATTACAAAACTGAGAGAGTGGTACTAAACTGAGAGAGTGGTACTGAACTGAGAGAAAATTACTCAACGGATAGATTATTACTCAACTGAGAGAGTATTACTAAACTGAGAGAGTATTACTAAACTGAGAGAGTGTTGCTAGACTGAGAGAGTATTACTAAACTGAGAGAATATTACTAAACTGAGAGAGTATTAAACTAAACTGAGAGAGTATTACTAAACTGAGAGAATATTACTAAACTGAGAGAGTATTACTAAACTGAGAGAGTATTACTAAACTGAGAGAGTATTACTAAACTGAGAGAATATTACTAAACTGAGAGAGTATTACTAAACTGAGAGAAATGAGAGAATATTACTAAACTGAGAGAATATTACTAAACTGAGAGAGTATTACTAAACTGAGGGAGTATTACTAAACCGAGAGAGTATTACTAACCTGAGAGAGTATTACTAAACTGAGAGAATATTACTAAACGGTGAGAGTATTACTAAACTGAGAGAGTATTACTAACCCGAGAGAGTATTACTAAACTGAGAGAGTGTTACTAGACTGAGATAGTATTACTCAACTGAGAGAGTATTACTAAACTGAGAGAGTGTTACTAGACTGAGAGAGTATTACTAAACTGAGAGAATATTCCTAAACTGAGAGAGTATAACTAAACTGAGAGAGCTGAGAGAATATTACTAAACTGAGAGAATATTACTAAACTGAGAGAGTATTACTAAACTGAGAGAGTGTTACTAAACTGAGAGAGTGTTACTAGACGGAGAGAGTATTACTAAACTGAGAGAGTTTTACTAAACTGAGAGAATATTACTAAACTGAGAGAGCTGAGAGAATATTACTAAACTGAGAGAGTATTACTAAACTGAGAGAATATTACAAAACTGAGAGAGTGGTACTAAACTGAGAGAGTGGTACTAAACTGAGAGAAAATTACTCAACGGATAGATTATTACTCAACTGAGAGAGTATTACTAAACTGAGAGAGTATTACTAAACTGAGAGAGTGTTGCTAGACTGAGATAGTATTACTAAACTGAGAGGATATAACTAAACTGGAGGAGTATTACTAAACCGAGAGAGTATTACTAACCTGAGAGAGTATTACTAAACTGAGAGAATATTACTAAACTGTGAGAGTATTACTAAACTGCGAGAGTATTACTAACCCGAGAGAGTATTACTAAACTGAGAGAGTATTACTAAACTGAGAGAGTGTTACTAGACTGAGATAGTATTACTCAACTGAGAGAGTATTACTAAACTGAGAGAGTGGTACTAGACTGAGAGAGTATTACTAAACTTAGAGAATATTACTAAACTGAGAGAATATTACTAAACTGAGAGAGTATTACTAAACTGAGAGAAATGAGAGAATATTACTAAACTGAGAGAATATTACTAAACTGAGAGAGTATTACTAAACTGAGGGAGTATTACTAAACCGAGAGAGTATTACTAACCTGAGAGAGTATTACTAAACTGAGAGAATATTACTAAACTGTGAGAGTATTACTAAACTGAGAGAGTATTACCAACCTGAGAGAGTATTACTAAACTGAGAGAGTATTACTAAACTGAGAGAGTGTTACTAGACTGAGATAGTATTACTCATCTGAGAGAGTATTACTAAACTGAGAGAGTGTTACTACACTGAGAGAGTATTACTAAACTGAGAGAATATTCCTAAACTGAGAGAGTATAACTAAACTGAGAGAGCTGAGAGAATATTACTAAACTGAGAGAATATTACTAGACTGAGAGAGTATTACTAAACTGAGAGAATATTACTAAACCGAGAGAGTATTACTAAACTGAGAGAATATTACTAAACTGAGAGAGTATTACTAAACTGAGAGAAATGAGAGAATATTACTAAACTGAGAGAATATTACTAAACTGAGAGAGTATTACTAAACTGAGGGAGTATTACTAAACCGAGAGAGTATTACTAACCTGAGAGAGTATTACTAAACTGAGAGAATATTACTAAACGGTGAGAGTATTACTAAACTGAGAGAGTATTACTAACCCGAGAGAGTATTACTAAACTGAGAGAGTGTTACTAGACTGAGATAGTATTACTCAACTGAGAGAGTATTACTAAACTGAGAGAGTGTTACTAGACTGAGAGAGTATTACTAAACTGAGAGAATATTCCTAAACTGAGAGAGTATAACTAAACTGAGAGAGCTGAGAGAATATTACTAAACTGAGAGAATATTACTAAACTGAGAGAGTATTACTAAACTGAGAGAGTGTTACTAAACTGAGAGAGTGTTACTAGACGGAGAGAGTATTACTAAACTGAGAGAGTTTTACTAAACTGAGAAAGTACTACTAACCAGAGAGAGTATTACTAAACTGAGAGAGTATTACTAAACTGAGAGAATATTACTAAACTGAGAGAGCTGAGAGAATATTACTAAACTGAGAGAGTATTACTAAACTGAGAGAATATTACAAAACTGAGAGAGTGGTACTAAACTGAGAGAGTGGTACTAAACTGAGAGAAAATTACTCAACGGATAGATTATTACTCAACTGAGAGAGTATTACTAAACTGAGAGAGTATTACTAAACTGAGAGAGTGTTGCTAGACTGAGATAGTATTACTAAACTGAGAGGATATAACTAAACTGAGACAGTTTTACTAAACTGAGAGAGTGTTACTAGACTGAGAGAGTATTACTAAACTGAGAGAGTATTACTAAACTGAGGGAGTATTACTAAACCGAGAGAGTATTACTAACCTGAGAGAGTATTACTAAACTGAGAGAATATTACTAAACGGTGAGAGTATTACTAAACTGAGAGAGTATTACTAACCCGAGAGAGTATTACTAAACTGAGAGAGTATTACTAAACTGAGATAGTATTACTCAACTGAGAGAGTATTACTAAACTGAGAGAGTGTTACTAGACTGAGAGAGTATTTTCTAAACTGAGAGAATATTCCTAAACTGAGAGAGTATAACTAAACTGAGAGAGCTGAGAGAATATTACTAAACTGAGAGAATATTACTAAACTGAGAGAGTATTACTAAACTGAGAGAGTGTTACTAAACTGAGAGAGTGTTACTAGACGGAGAGAGTATTACTAAACTGAGAGAGTTTTACTAAACTGAGAAAGTACTACTAACCCGAGAGAGTATTACTAAACTGAGAGAGTATTACTAAACTGAGAGAATATTACTAAACTGAGAGAGCTGAGAGAATATTACTAAACTGAGAGAGTATTACTAAACTGAGAGAATATTACTAAACTGAGAGAGTATTACTAAACTGAGAGAGTGGTACTAAACTGAGAGAAAAGTACTCAACGGATAGATTATTACTCAACTGAGAGAGTATTACTAAACTGAGAGAGTATTACTAAACTGAGAGAGTGTTGCTAGACTGAGATAGTATTACTAAACTGAGAGGATATAACTAAACTGAGACAGTTTTACTAAACTGAGAGAGTGTTACTAGACTGAGAGAGTATTACTAAACTGAGAGAATATTACTAACCTGAGAGAGTATTACTAAACAGAGAGAATATTACTAAACTGTGAGAGTATTATTAAACTGAGAGAGTATTAGTAACCCGAGAGAGTATTACTAAACTGTGAGAGTATTACTAAACTGAGAGAGTATTACTAACCCGAGAGAGTATTACTAAACTGAGAGAGTATTACTAAACTGAGAGAGTATTACTAAACTGAGAGAGTGTTACTAGACGGAGAGAGTATTACTAAACTGAGAGAGTTTTACTAAACTGAGAAAGTACTACTAACCAGAGAGAGTATTACTAAACTGAGAGAGTATTACTAAACTGAGAGAATATTACTAAACTGAGAGAGCTGAGAGAATATTACTAAACTGAGAGAGTATTACTAAACTGAGAGAATATTACAAAACTGAGAGAGTGGTACTAAACTGAGAGAGTGGTACTAAACTGAGAGAAAATTACTCAACGGATAGATTATTACTCAACTGAGAGAGTATTACTAAACTGAGAGAGTATTACTAAACTGAGAGAGTGTTGCTAGACTGAGATAGTATTACTAAACTGAGAGGATATAACTAAACTGGAGGAGTATTACTAAACCGAGAGAGTATTACTAACCTGAGAGAGTATTACTAAACTGAGAGAATATTACTAAACTGTGAGAGTATTACTAAACTGAGAGAGTATTACCATCCCGAGAGAGTATTACTAAACTGAGAGAGTATTACTAAACTGAGAGAGTGTTACTAGACTGAGATAGTATTACTCATCTGAGAGAGTATTACTAAACTGAGAGAGTGTTACTACACTGAGAGAGTATTACTAAACTGAGAGAATATTCCTAAACTGAGAGAGTATAACTAAACTGAGAGAGCTGAGAGAATATTACTAAACTGAGAGATATTACTAGACTGAGAGAGTTATACTAAACTGAGAGAATATTACTAAACCGAGAGAGTATTACTAAACTGAGAGAATATTACTAAACTGAGAGAGTATTACTAAACTGAGAGAAATGAGAGAATATTACTAAACTGAGAGAATATTACTAAACTGAGAGAGTATTACTAAACTGAGGGAGTATTACTAAACCGAGAGAGTATTACTAACCTGAGAGAGTATTACTAAACTGAGAGAATATTACTAAACGGTGAGAGTATTACTAAACTGAGAGAGTATTACTAAACTGAGAGAGTATTACTAAACTGAGAGAGTGTTGCTAGACTGAGAGAGTATTACTAAACTGTGAGAATATTACTCAACTGAGAGATTATTACTCTATGGAGAGATTATTTTTCAACTGAGAGAGTATTACTAAACTGAGAGAGTATTACTAAACTGAGAGAGTGTTACTAAACTGAGAGAATATTACTCAACTGAGAGAGTATTACTAAACTGAGAGAGTATTACTAAACTGAGAGAGTGTTACTAGACTGAGATAGTATTACTCAACTGAGAGAGTATTACTAAACTGAGAGAGTTTTACTCAACTGAGAGAGTATTACTAAACTGATAGAATATTACTCAATGGAGAGAGTGTTACTAGACTGAGATAGTATTACTCAACTGAGAGAGTATTACTAAACTGAGAGAGTTTTACTCAACTGATAGAATATTACTCAACGGAGAGAGTGTTACTAGACTGAGAGAGTATTACTAAACTGAGAGAGTGTTACTAAACTGAGAGAGTATTACTAAACTGAGAGAGCTGAGAGAGTATTACAAAACTGAGAGAGTATTACTAAACTGAGAGAATATTACTAAACTGAGAGAATATTACTAAACTGAGAGAGCTGAGAGAATATTACAAAACTGAGAGAGTATTACTAAACTGAGAGAATATTACTAAACTGAGAGAGTATTACTAAACTGAGAGAGTATTACTAAACTGAGAGAATATTACTAAACTGAGAGAGTATTACTAAACTGAGAGAGCTGAGAGAATATTACTAAACTGAGCGAATATTACTAAACTGAGAGAGTATTACTAAACTGGAGGAGTATTACTAAACCGAGAGAGTATTACTAACCTGAGAGAGTATTACTAAACTGAGAGAATATTACTAAACTGTGAGAGTATTACTAAACTGCGAGAGTATTACTAACCCGAGAGAGTTTTACTAAACTGAGAGAGTATTACTAAACTGAGAGAGTGTTACTAGACTGAGATAGTATTACTCAACTGAGAGAGTATTACTAAACTGAGAGAGTGGTACTAGACTGAGAGAGTATTACTAAACTTAGAGAATATTACTAAACTGAGAGAATATTACTAGACTGAGAGAGTATTACTAAACTGAGAGAATATTACTAAACTGAGAGAATATTACTAAACTGAGAGAGTATTACTAAACTGAGAGAAATGAGAGAATATTACTAACCTGAGAGAGTATTACTAAACTGAGAGAATATTACTAAACTGTGAGAGTATTACTAAACTGAGAGAGTATTAACATCCCGAGAGAGTATTACTAAACTGAGAGAGTATTACTAAACTGAGAGAGTGTTACTAGACTGAGATAGTATTACTCATCTGAGAGAGTATTACTAAACTGAGAGAGTGTTACTACACTGAGAGAGTATTACTAAACTGAGAGAATATTCCTAAACTGAGAGAGTATAACTAAACTGAGAGAGCTGAGAGAATATTACTAAACTGAGAGAATATTACTAGACTGAGAGAGTATTACTAAACTGAGAGAATATTACTAAACCGAGAGAGTATTACTAAACTGAGAGAATATTACTAAACTGAGAGAGTATTACTAAACTGAGAGAAATGAGAGAATATTACTAAACTGAGAGAATATTACTAAACTGAGAGAGTATTACTAAACTGAGGGAGTATTACTAAACCGAGAGAGTATTACTAACCTGAGAGAGTATTACTAAACTGAGAGAATATTACTAAACGGTGAGAGTATTACTAAACTGAGAGAGTATTACTAACCCGAGAGAGTATTACTAAACTGAGAGAGTGTTACTAGACTGAGATAGTATTACTCAACTGAGAGAGTATTACTAAACTGAGAGAGTGTTACTAGACTGAGAGAGTATTACTAAACTGAGAGAATATTCCTAAACTGAGAGAGTATAACTAAACTGAGAGAGCTGAGAGAATATTACTAAACTGAGAGAATATTACTAAACTGAGAGAGTATTACTAAACTGAGAGAGTGTTACTAAACTGAGAGAGTGTTACTAGACGGAGAGAGTATTACTAAACTGAGAGAGTTTTACTAAACTGAGAAAGTACTACTAACCAGAGAGAGTATTACTAAACTGAGAGAGTATTACTAAACTGAGAGAATATTACTAAACTGAGAGAGCTGAGAGAATATTACTAAACTGAGAGAGTATTACTAAACTGAGAGAATATTACAAAACTGAGAGAGTGGTACTAAACTGAGAGAGTGGTACTAAACTGAGAGAAAATTACTCAACGGAGAGATTATTACTAAACTGAGAGAGTATTACTAAACTGAGAGAGTATTACTAAACTGAGAGAGTATTACTAAACTGAGAGAGTATTACTAAACTGAGAGAATATTCCTAAACTGAGAGAGTATTACTAAACTGAGAGAGCTGAGAGAATATTACTAAACTGAGAGAATATTACTAGACTGAGAGAGTATTACTAAACTGAGAGAATATTACTAAACTGAGAGAGTATTACTAAACTGAGAGAATATTACTAAACTGAGAGAGTATTACGAAACTGAGAGAGAATATTACTAAACTGAGAGAATATTACTAAACTGAGAGAGTATTACTAAACTGAGAGAGTATTACTAAACTGAGAGAGTATTACTAACCAGAGAGAGTATTACTAAACTGAGAGAATATTACTAAACGGTGAGAGTATTACTAAACTGAGAGAGTATTACTAACCCGAGAGAGTATTACTAAACTGAGAGAGTGTTACTAGACTGAGATAGTATTACTCAACTGAGAGAGTATTACTAAACTGAGAGAGTGTTACTAGACTGAGAGAGTATTACTAAACTGAGAGAATATTCCTAAACTGAGAGAGTATAACTAAACTGAGAGAGCTGAGAGAATATTACTAAACTGAGAGAATATTACTAAACTGAGAGAGTATTACTAAACTGAGAGAGTGTTACTAAACTGAGAGAGTGTTACTAGACGGAGAGAGTATTACTAAACTGAGAGAGTGTTACTAAACTGAGAGAGTATTACTAAACTGAGAGAGCTGAGAGAATATTACTAAACTGAGAGAGTATTACTAAACTGAGAGAATATTACTAAACTGAGAGAGTGGTACTAAACTGAGAGAGTGGTACTAAACTGAGAGAAAATTACTCAACGGATAGATTATTACTCAACTGAGAGAGTATTACTAAACTGAGAGAGTATTACTAAACTGAGAGAGTGTTGCTAGACTGAGATAGTATTACTAAACTGAGAGGATATAACTAAACTGGAGGAGTATTACTAAACCGAGAGAGTATTACTAACCTGAGAGAGTATTACTAAACTGAGAGAATATTACTAAACTGTGAGAGTATTACTAAACTGCGAGAGTATTACTAACCCGAGAGAGTTTTACTAAACTGAGAGAGTATTACTAAACTGAGAGAGTGTTACTAGACTGAGATAGTATTACTCAACTGAGAGAGTATTACTAAACTGAGAGAGTGGTACTAGACTGAGAGAGTATTACTAAACTGAGAGAAATGAGAGAATATTACTAAACTGAGAGAATATTACTAAACTGAGAGAGTATTACTAAACTGAGGGAGTATTACTAAACCGAGAGAGTATTACTAACCTGAGAGAGTATTACTAAACTGAGAGAATATTACTAAACTGTGAGAGTATTACTAAACTGAGAGAGTATTACCAAACTGAGAGAGTATTACTAAACTGAGAGAGTATTACTAAACTGAGAGAGTGTTACTAGACTGAGATAGTATTACTCATCTGAGAGAGTATTACTAAACTGAGAGAGTATTACTACACTGAGAGAGTATTACTAAACTGAGAGAATATTCCTAAACTGAGAGAGTATAACTAAACTAAACTGAGAGAATATTACTAAACTGAGAGAATATTACTAGACTGAGAGAGTATTACTAAACTGAGAGAATATTACTAAACTGAGAGAGTATTACTAAACTGAGAGAATATTACTAAACTGAGAGAGTATTACTAAACTGAGAGAAATGAGAGAATATTACTAAACTGAGAGAATATTACTAAACTGAGAGAGTATTACTAAACTGAGGGAGTATTACTAAACCGAGAGAGTATTACTAACCTGAGAGAGTATTACTAAACTGAGAGAATATTACTAAACGGTGAGAGTATTACTAAACTGAGAGAGTATTACTAACCCGAGAGAGTATTACTAAACTGAGAGAGTGTTACTAGACTGAGATAGTATTACTCAACTGAGAGAGTATTACTAAACTGAGAGAGTGTTACTAGACTGAGAGAGTATTACTAAACTGAGAGAATATTCCTAAACTGAGAGAGTATAACTAAACTGAGAGAGCTGAGAGAATATTACTAAACTGAGAGAATATTACTAAACTGAGAGAGTATTACTAAACTGAGAGAGTGTTACTAAACTGAGAGAGTGTTACTAGACGGAGAGAGTATTACTAAACTGAGAGAGTTTTACTAAACTGAGAAAGTACTACTAACCAGAGAGAGTATTACTAAACTGAGAGAGTATTACTAAACTGAGAGAATATTACTAAACTGAGAGAGCTGAGAGAATATTACTAAACTGAGAGAGTATTACTAAACTGAGAGAATATTACAAAACTGAGAGAGTGGTACTAAACTGAGAGAGTGGTACTAAACTGAGAGAAAATTACTCAACGGATAGATTATTACTCAACTGAGAGAGTATTACTAAACTGAGAGAGTATTACTAAACTGAGAGAGTGTTGCTAGACTGAGATAGTATTACTAAACTGAGAGGATATAACTAAACTGAGACAGTTTTACTAAACTGAGAGAGTGTTACTAGACTGAGAGAGTATTACTCAACTGAGAGAGTATTACTAAACTGAGAGAGTGTTACTAGACTGAGAGAGTATTTTCTAAACTGAGAGAATATTCCTAAACTGAGAGAGTATAACTAAACTGAGAGAGCTGAGAGAATATTACTAAACTGAGAGAATATTACTAAACTGAGAGAGTATTACTAAACTGAGAGAGTGTTACTAAACTGAGAGAGTGTTACTAGACGGAGAGAGTATTACTAAACTGAGAGAGTTTTACTAAACTGAGAAAGTACTACTAACCCGAGAGAGTATTACTAAACTGAGAGAGTATTACTAAACTGAGAGAATATTACTAAACTGAGAGAGCTGAGAGAATATTACTAAACTGAGAGAGTATTACTAAACTGAGAGAATATTACTAAACTGAGAGAGTATTACTAAACTGAGAGAGTGGTACTAAACTGAGAGAGTATTACTAAACTGAGAGAGTATTACTAAACTGAGAGAGTATTACTCAACTGAGAGAGTATTACTAAACTGAGAGAGTATTACTAAACTGAGAGAGTATTACTAAACTGAGAGAGTATTACTAAACTGAGAGAGTGTTACTAGACTGAGAGAGTATTACTAAACTGAGAGAATATTACTAACCTGAGAGAGTATTACTAAACAGAGAGAATATTACTAAACTGTGAGAGTATTATTAAACTGAGAGAGTATTAGTAACCCGAGAGAGTATTACTAAACTGTGAGAGTATTACTAAACTGAGAGAGTATTACTAAACCGAGAGAGTATTACTAAACTGAGAGAGTATTACTAAACTGAGAGAGTGTTACTAAACTGAGAGAGTGTTACTAGACGGAGAGAGTATTACTAAACTGAGAGAGTTTTACTAAACTGAGAAAGTACTACTAACCAGAGAGAGTATTACTAAACTGAGAGAGTATTACTAAACTGAGAGAATATTCCTAAACTGAGAGAGTATAACTAAACTGAGAGAGCTGAGAGAATATTACTAAACTGAGAGAATATTACTAAACTGAGAGAGTATTACTAAACTGAGAGAGTGTTACTAAACTGAGAGAGTGTTACTAGACGGAGAGAGTATTACTAAACTGAGAGAGTTTTACTAAACTGAGAAAGTACTACTAACCAGAGAGAGTATTACTAAACTGAGAGAGTATTACTAAACTGAGAGAATATTACTAAACTGAGAGAGCTGAGAGAATATTACTAAACTGAGAGAGTATTACTAAACTGAGAGAATATTACAAAACTGAGAGAGTGGTACTAAACTGAGAGAGTGGTACTGAACTGAGAGAAAATTACTCAACGGATAGATTATTACTCAACTGAGAGAGTATTACTAAACTGAGAGAGTATTACTAAACTGAGAGAGTGTTGCTAGACTGAGATAGTATTACTAAACTGAGAGGATATAACTAAACTGAGACAGTTTTACTAAACTGAGAGAGTGTTACTAGACTGAGAGAGTATTACTAAACTGAGAGAGTATTACTAAACTGAGGGAGTATTACTAAACCGAGAGAGTATTACTAACCTGAGAGAGTATTACTAAACTGAGAGAGTATTACTAAACGGTGAGAGTATTACTAAACCGAGAGAGTATTACTAACCTGAGAGAGTATTACTAAACTGAGAGAATATTACTAAACTGAGATAGTATTACTCAACTGAGAGAGTATTACTAAACTGAGAGAGTGTTACTAGACTGAGAGAGTATTTTCTAAACTGAGAGAATATTCCTAAACTGAGAGAGTATAACTAAACTGAGAGAGCTGAGAGAATATTACTAAACTGAGAGAATATTACTAAACTGAGAGAGTATTACTAAACTGAGAGAGTGTTACTAAACTGAGAGAGTGTTACTAGACGGAGAGAGTATTACTAAACTGAGAGAGTTTTACTAAACTGAGAAAGTACTACTAACCCGAGAGAGTATTACTAAACTGAGAGAGTATTACTAAACTGAGAGAATATTACTAAACTGAGAGAGCTGAGAGAATATTACTAAACTGAGAGAGTATTACTAAACTGAGAGAATATTACTAAACTGAGAGAGTATTACTAAACTGAGAGAGTGGTACTAAACTGAGAGAAAATTACTCAACGGATAGATTATTACTCAACTGAGAGAGTATTACTAAACTGAGAGAGTATTACTAAACTGAGAGAGTGTTGCTAGACTGAGATAGTATTACTAAACTGAGAGGATATAACTAAACTGAGACAGTTTTACTAAACTGAGAGAGTGTTACTAGACTGAGAGAGTATTACTAAACTGAGAGAATATTACTAACCTTAGAGAGTATTACTAAACAGAGAGAATATTACTAAACTGTGAGAGTATTATTAAACTGAGAGAGTATTAGTAACCCGAGAGAGTATTACTAAACTGTGAGAGTATTACTAAACTGAGAGAGTATTACTAACCCGAGAGAGTATTACTAAACTGAGAGAGTATTACTAAACTGAGAGAGTGTTACTAAACTGAGAGAGTGTTACTAGACGGAGAGAGTATTACTAAACTGAGAGAGTTTTACTAAACTGAGAAAGTACTACTAACCAGAGAGAGTATTACTAAACTGAGAGAGTATTACTAAACTGAGAGAATATTACTAAACTGAGAGAGCTGAGAGAATATTACTAAACTGAGAGAGTATTACTAAACTGAGAGAATATTACAAAACTGAGAGAGTGGTAATAAACTGAGAGAGTGGTACTAAACTGAGAGAAAATTACTCAACGGATAGATTATTACTCAACTGAGAGAGTATTACTAAACTGAGAGAGTATTACTAAACTGAGAGAGTGTTGCTAGACTGAGATAGTATTACTAAACTGAGAGGATATAACTAAACTGGAGGAGTATTACTAAACCGAGAGAGTATTACTAACCTGAGAGAGTATTACTAAACTGAGAGAATATTACTAAACTGTGAGAGTATTACTAAACTGAGAGAGTATTACCATCCCGAGAGAGTATTACTAAACTGAGAGAGTATTACTAAACTGAGAGAGTGTTACTAGACTGAGATAGTATTACTCATCTGAGAGAGTATTACTAAACTGAGAGAGTGTTACTACACTGAGAGAGTATTACTAAACTGAGAGAATATTCCTAAACTGAGAGAGTATAACTAAACTGAGAGAGCTGAGAGAATATTACTAAACTGAGAGAATATTACTAGACTGAGAGAGTATTACTAAACTGAGAGAATATTACTAAACCGAGAGAGTATTACTAAACTGAGAGAGTATTACTAAACTGAGAGAGTATTACTAAACTGAGAGAAATGAGAGAATATTACTAAACTGAGAGAATATTACTAAACTGAGAGAGTATTACTAAACTGAGGGAGTATTACTAAACCGAGAGAGTATTACTAACCTGAGAGAGTATTACTAAACTGAGAGAATATTACTAAACGGTGAGAGTATTACTAAACTGAGAGAGTATTACTAACCCGAGAGAGTATTACTAAACTGAGAGAGTGTTACTAGACTGAGATAGTATTACTCAACTGAGAGAGTATTACTAAACTGAGAGAGTGTTACTAGACTGAGAGAGTATTACTAAACTGAGAGAATATTCCTAAACTGAGAGAGTATAACTAAACTGAGAGAGCTGAGAGAATATTACTAAACTGAGAGAATATTACTAAACTGAGAGAGTATTACTAAACTGAGAGAGTGTTACTAAACTGAGAGAGTGTTACTAGATGGAGAGAGTATTACTAAACTGAGAGAGTTTTACTAAACTGAGAAAGTACTACTAACCAGAGAGAGTATTACTAAACTGAGAGAGTATTACTAAACTGAGAGAATATTACTAAACTGAGAGAGCTGAGAGAATATTACTAAACTGAGAGAGTATTACTAAACTGAGAGAATATTACAAAACTGAGAGAGTGGTACTAAACTGAGAGAGTGGTACTAAACTGAGAGAAAATTACTCAACGGATAGATTATTACTCAACTGAGAGAGTATTACTAAACTGAGAGAGTATTACTAAACTGAGAGAGTGTTGCTAGACTGAGATAGTATTACTAAACTGAGAGGATATAACTAAACTGAGACAGTTTTACTAAACTGAGAGAGTGTTACTAGACTGAGAGAGTATTACTAAACTGAGAGAGTATTACTAAACTGAGGGAGTATTACTAAACCGAGAGAGTATTACTAACCTGAGAGAGTATTACTAAACTGAGAGAATATTACTAAACGGTGAGAGTATTACTAAACTGAGAGAGTATTACTAACCCGAGAGAGTATTACTAAACTGAGAGAGTATTACTAAACTGAGAGAGTGTTACTAGACTGAGAGAGTATTACTAAACTGAGAGAATATTACTAACCTGAGAGAGTATTACTAAACAGAGAGAATATTACTAAACTGTGAGAGTATTATTAAACTGAGAGAGTATTAGTAACCCGAGAGAGTATTACTAAACTGTGAGAGTATTACTAAACTGAGAGAGTATTACTAACCCGAGAGAGTATTACTAAACTGAGAGAGTATTACTAAACTGAGAGAGTGTTACTAGACTGAGATAGTATTACTCAACTGAGAGAGTATTACTAAACTGAGAGAGTGTTACTAGACTAAGAGAGTATTACTAAACTGAGAGAATATTACTAAACTGAGATAGTATTACTAAACTGAGGGAGTATTACTAAACCGAGAGAGTATTACTAAACTGAGAGAGTATTACTAAACTGAGAGAATATTACTAAACTGTGAGAGTTTTACTAAACTGAGAGAATATTACTAGACTGAGAGAGTATTACTAAACTGAGAGAAAATTACTAAACTGAGAGAGTATAACTAAACTCTGAGAGCTGAGAGAATATTACTAAACTGAGGGAGTGTTACTAGACTGAGAGAGTATTACTAAACTGAGAGAATATTACTAAACTGAGAGAGTTTTACTAAACTGAGAAAGTACTACTAACCCGAGAGAGTATTACTAAACTGAGAGAGTATTACTAAACTGAGAGAATATTACTAAACTGAGAGAGCTGAGAGAATATTACTAAACTGAGAGAGTATTACTAAACTGAGAGAATATTACTAAACTGAGAGAGTATTACTAAACTGAGAGAGTGGTACTAAACTGAAAGAAAATTACTCAACGGATAGATTATTACTCAACTGAGAGAGTATTACTAAACTGAGAGAGTATTACTAAACTGAGAGAGTGTTGCTAGACTGAGATAGTATTACTAAACTGAGAGGATATAACTAAACTGAGACAGTTTTACTAAACTGAGAGAGTGTTACTAGACTGAGAGAGTATTACTAAACTGAGAGAATATTACTAACCTTAGAGAGTATTACTAAACAGAGAGAATATTACTAAACTGTGAGAGTATTATTAAACTGAGAGAGTATTAGTAACCCGAGAGAGTATTACTAAACTGTGAGAGTATTACTAAACTGAGAGAGTATTACTAACCCGAGAGAGTATTACTAAACTGAGAGAGTATTACTAAACTGAGAGAGTGTTACTAGACTGAGATAGTATTACTCAACTGAGAGAGTATTACTAAACTGAGAGAGTGTTACTAGACTAAGAGAGTATTACTAAACTGAGAGAATATTACTAAACTGAGATAGTATTACTAAACTGAGGGAGTATTACTAAACCGAGAGAGTATTACTAAACTGAGAGAGTATTACTAAACTGAGAGAATATTACTAAACTGTGAGAGTTTTACTAAACTGAGATAGTATTACTAACCCGAGAGAGTATTACTAAACTGAGAGAGTATTACTAAACTGAGGGAGTGTTACTAAACCGAGAGAGTATTACTAAACTGAGAGAATATTACTAGACTGAGAGAGTATTACTAAACTGAGAGAAAATTACTAAACTGAGAGAGTATAACTAAACTCTGAGAGCTGAGAGAATATTACTAAACTGAGGGAGTGTTACTAGACTGAGAGAGTATTAGTAAACTGAGAGAATATTCCTAAAATGAGAGAGTATAACTAAACTGAGAGAGCTGGGAGAATATTACTAAACTGAGAGAATATTACTAAACTGAGAGAGTATTACTAAACTGAGAGAGTGTTACTAGACTGAGAGAGTATTACTAAACTGAGAGAATATTCCTAAACTGAGAGAGTATAACTAAACTGAAAGAGCTGAGAGAATATTACTAAACTGAGAGAATATTGCTAGACTGAGAGAGTATTACTAAACTGAGAGAATATTACTAAACCGAGAGAGTATTACTAAACTGAGAGAATATTACTAAACTGAGAGAGTATTACTAAACTGAGAGAAATGAGAGAATATTACTAAACTGAGAGAATATTACTAAACTGAGAGAGTATTTCTAAACTGAGGGAGTATTACTAAACCGAGAGAGTGTTACTAGACTGAGAGAGTATTACTAAACTGAGAGAATATTACTAACCTGAGAGAGTATTACTAAACAGAGAGAATATTACTAAACTGTGAGAGTATTATTAAACTGAGAGAGTATTAGTAACCCGAGAGAGTATTACTAAACTGTGAGAGTATTACTAAACTGAGAGAGTATTACTAACCCGAGAGAGTATTACTAAACTGAGAGAGTATTACTAAACTGAGAGAGTGTTACTAGACTGAGATAGTATTACTCAACTGAGAGAGTATTACTAAACTGAGAGAGTGTTACTAGACTGAGAGAGTGTTACTAGACTGATAGAGTATTACTAAACTGAGAGAATATTACTAAACTGAGATAGTATTACTAAACTGAGGGAGTATTACTAAACCGAGAGAGTATTACTAAACTGAGAGAATATTACTAAACTGAGAGAGTATTACTAAACTGAGAGAGTGTTACTAAACTGAGAGAGTGTTACTAGACGGAGAGAGTATTACTAAACTGAGAGAGTTTTACTAAACTGAGAAAGTACTACTAACCAGAGAGAGTATTACTAAACTGAGAGAGTATTACTAAACTGAGAGAATATTACTAAACTGAGAGAGCTGAGAGAATATTACTAAACTGAGAGAGTATTACTAAACTGAGAGAATATTACAAAACTGAGAGAGTGGTACTAAACTGAGAGAGTGGTACTAAACTGAGAGAAAATTACTCAACGGATAGATTATTACTCAACTGAGAGAGTATTACTAAACTGAGAGAGTATTACTAAACTGAGAGAGTGTTGCTAGACTGAGATAGTATTACTAAACTGAGAGGATATAACTAAACTGAGACAGTTTTACTAAACTGAGAGAGTGTTACTAGACTGAGAGAGTATTACTAAACTGAGAGAGTATTACTAAACTGAGGGAGTATTACTAAACCGAGAGAGTATTACTAACCTGAGAGAGTATTACTAAACTGAGAGAATATTACTAAACGGTGAGAGTATTACTAAACTGAGAGAGTATTACTAACCCGAGAGAGTATTACTAAACTGAGAGAGTATTACTAAACTGAGATAGTATTACTCAACTGAGAGAGTATTACTAAACTGAGAGAGTGTTACTAGACTGAGAGAGTATTTTCTAAACTGAGAGAATATTACTAAACTGAGAGAGTATAACTAAACTGAGAGAGCTGAGAGAATATTACTAAACTGAGAGAATATTACTAAACTGAGAGAGTATTACTAAACTGAGAGAGTGTTACTAAACTGAGAGAGTGTTACTAGACGGAGAGAGTATTACTAAACTGAGAGAGTTTTACTAAACTGAGAAAGTACTACTAACCCGAGAGAGTATTACTAAACTGAGAGAGTATTACTAAACTGAGAGAGTATTACTAAACTGAGAGAGCTGAGAGAATATTACTAAACTGAGAGAGTATTACTAAACTGAGAGAATATTACTAAACTGAGAGAGTATTACTAAACTGAGAGAGTGGTACTAAACTGAGAGAAAATTACTCAACGGATAGATTATTACTCAACTGAGAGAGTATTACTAAACTGAGAGAGTATTACTAAACTGAGAGAGTGTTACTAGACTGAGAGAGTATTACTAAACTGAGAGAATATTACTATCCTGAGAGAGTATTACTAAACAGAGCGAATATTACTAAACTGTCAGAGTATTATTAAACTGAGAGAGTATTAGTAACCCGAGAGAGTATTACTAAACTGTGAGAGTATTACTAAACTGAGAGAGTATTACTAACCCGAGAGAGTATTACTAAACTGAGAGAGTATTACTAAACTGAGAGAGTGTTACTAGACTGAGATAGTATTACTCAACTGAGAGAGTATTACTAAACTGAGAGAGTGTTACTAGACTAAGAGAGTATTACTAAACTGAGAGAATATTACTAAACTGAGATAGTATTACTAAACTGAGGGAGTATTACTAAACCGAGAGAGTATTACTAAACTGAGAGAGTATTACTAAACTGAGAGAATATTACTAAACTGTGAGAGTTTTACTAAACTGAGATAGTATTACTAACCCGAGAGAGTATTACTAAACTGAGAGAGTATTACTAAACTGAGGGAGTGTTACTAAACCGAGAGAGTATTACTAAACTGAGAGAATATTACTAGACTGAGAGAGTATTACTAAACTGAGAGAAGATTACTAAACTGAGAGAGTATAACTAAACTGAGAGAGCTGAGAGAATATTACTAAACTGAGAGAATATTACTAAACTGAGAGAGTATTACTAAACTGAGAGAGTGTTACTAGACTGAGAGAGTATTACTAAACTGAGAGAATATTCCTAAACTGAGAGAGTATAACTAAACTGAAAGAGCTGAGAGAATATTACTAAACTGAGAGAATATTGCTAGACTGAGAGTGTATTACTAAACTGAGAGAATATTACTAAACCGAGAGAGTATTACTAAACTGAGAGAATATTACTAAACTGAGAGAGTATTACTAAACTGAGAGAAATGAGAGAATATTACTAAACTGAGAGAATATTACTAAACTGAGAGAGTATTTCTAAACTGAGGGAGTATTACTAAACCGAGAGAGTGTTACTAGACTGAGAGAGTATTACTAAACTGAGAGAATATTACTAACCTGAGAGAGTATTACTAAACAGAGAGAATATTACTAAACTGTGAGAGTATTATTAAACTGAGAGAGTATTAGTAACCCGAGAGAGTATTACTAAACTGTGAGAGTATTACTAAACTGAGAGAGTATTACTAACCCGAGAGAGTATTACTAAACTGAGAGAGTATTACTAAACTGAGAGAGTGTTACTAGACTGAGATAGTATTACTCAACTGAGAGAGTATTACTAAACTGAGAGAGTGTTACTAGACTGAGAGAGTATTACTAAACTGAGAGAATATTACTAAACTGAGATAGTATTACTAAACTGAGGGAGTATTACTAAACCGAGAGAGTATTACTAAACTGAGAGAATATTACTAAACTGAGAGAGTATTACTAAACTGAGAGAAATGAGAGAATATTACTAAACTGAGAGAATATTACTAACCTGAGAGAGGATTACTAAACTGAGAGAATATTACTAAACTGTGAGAGTATTACTAAACTGAGAGAGTATTACTAACCTGAGAGAGTATTACTAAACTGAGAGAGTATTACTAAACTGAGGGAGTGTTACTAGACTGAGATAGTATTACTCAACTGAGAGAGTATTTCTAAACTGAGAGAGTGTTACTAGACTGAGAGAGTATTACTAAACTGAGAGAATATTACTAGACTGAGAGAGTATTACTAAACTGAGAGAATATTACTAAACTGAGAGAGTATAACTAAACTCTGAGAGCTGAGAGAATATTACTAAACTGAGAGAATATTACTAAACTGAGAGAGTATTACTAAACTGAGAGAGTGTTACTAAACTGAGAGAGTGTTACTAGACTGAGAGAGTATTACTAAACTGAGAGAGTGTTACTAAACTGAGAGAGTATTACTAAACTGAGAGAGCTGAGAAAGTATTACAAGACTGAGAGAGTATTACTAAACCGAGAGAGTATTACTAAACTGAGAGAATATTACTAAACTGAGAGAGTATTACTAAACTGAGAGAAATGAGAGAATATTACTAAACTGAGAGAATATTACTAAACTGAGAGAGTATTACTAAACTGAGGGAGTGTTACTAGACTGAGAGAGTATTACTAAACTGAGAGAATATTCCTAAACTGAGAGAGTATAACTAAACTGAGAGAGCTGAGAGAATATTACTAAACTGAGAGAATATTACTAAACTGAGAGAGTATTACTAAACTGAGAGAGTGTTACTAGACTGAGAGAGTATTACTAAACTGAGAGAATATTCCTAAACTGAGAGAGTATAACTAAACTGAGAGAGCTGAGAGAATATTACTAAACTGAGAGAATATTACTAGACTGAGAGAGTATTACTAAACTGAGAGAATATTACTAAACCGAGAGAGTATTACTAAACTGAGAGAATATTACTAAACTGAGAGAGTATTACTAAACTGAGAGAAATGAGAGAATATTACTAAACTGAGAGAATATTACTAAACTGAGAGAGTATTACTAAACTGAGGGAGTATTACTAAACCGAGAGAGTATTACTAACCTGAGAGAGTATTACTAAACTGAGAGAATATTACTAAACTGTGAGAGTATTACTAAACTGAGAGAGTATTACTAACCCGAGAGAGTATTACTAAACTGAGAGTGTTACTAGACTGAGATAGTATTACTCAACTGAGAGAGTATTACTAAACTGAGAGAGTGTTACTAGACTGAGAGAGTATTACTAAACTGAGAGAATATTCCTAAACTGAGAAAGTATAACTAAACTGAGAGAGCTGAGAGAATATTACTAAACTGAGAGAATATTACTAAACTGAGAGAGTATTACTAAACTGAGAGAGTGTTACTAAACTGAGAGAGTTTCTAAACTGAGAGAGTGTTACTAGACTGAGAGAGTGTTACTAAACTGAGAGAGCTGAGAGAATATTACTAAACTGAGAGAGAATTACTAAACTGAGAGAATATTACTAAACTGAGAGAGTATTACTAAACTGAGAGAGTGGTACTAAACTGAGAGAAGATTACTCAATGGAGAGATTATTACTCAACTGAGAGAGTATTACTAAACTGAGAGAATATTACTAAACTGAGAGAGTATTACTAAACTGAGAGAAATTAGAGAATATTACTAAACTTAGAGAATATTACTAAACTGAGAGAGTATTACTAAACTGAGGGAGTATTACTAAACCGAGAGAGTATTACTAACCTGAGAGCGTATTACTAAACTGAGAGAATATTACTAAACTGTGAGAGTATTACTAAACTGAGAGAGTATTACTAAACTGAGGGAGTATTACTAAACCGAGAGAGTATTACTAACCTGAGAGCGTATTACTAAACTGAGAGAATATTACTAAACTGTGAGAGTATTACTAAACTGAGAGAGTATTACTAACCCGAGAGAATATTACTAAACTGAGAGAGTATTACTAAACTGAGGGAGTGTTACTAGACTGAGATAGTATTACTCAACTGAGAGAGTATTTCTAAACTGAGAGAGTGTTACTAGACTGAGAGAGTATTACTAAACTGAGAGAATATTACTAGACTGAGAGAGTATTACTAAACTGAGAGAATATTACTAAACTGAGAGAGTATAACTAAACTGTGAGAGCTGAGAGAATATTACTAAACTGAGAGAATATTACTAAACTGAGAGAGTGTTACTAAACTGAGAGAGTGTTACTAGACTGAGAGAGTATTACTAAACTGAGAGAGTATTACAAGACTGAGAGAGTATTACTAAACTGAGAGAGTTTTACTAAACTGAGAAAGTACTACTAACCCGAGAGAGTATTACTAAACTGAGAGAGTATTACTAAACTGAGAGAATATTACTAAACTGAGAGAGCTGAGAGAATATTACTAAACTGAGAGAGTATTACTAAACTGAGAGAATATTACTAAACTGAGAGAGTATTACTAAACTGAGAGAGTGTTACTAAACTGAGAGAAAATTACTCAACGGAGAGATTATTACTCAACTGAGAGAGTATTACTAAACTGAGAGAGTATTACTAAACCGAGAGAGTATTACTAACCTGAGAGAGTATTACTAAAATGAGAGAATATTACTAAACTGAGAGAATATTACTAAACTGAGAGAGTATTACTAAACTGAGGGAGTATTACTAAACCGAGAGAGTATTACTAACCTGAGAGAGTATTACTAAACTGAGAGAATATTACTAAACTGTGAGAGTATTATTAAACTGAGAGAGTATTAGTAACCCGAGAGAGTATTACTAAACTGTGTGAGTATTACTAAACTGAGAGAGTATTACTAAACTGAGAGAGTGTTGCTAGACTGAGATAGTATTACTAAACTGAGAGGATATAACTAAACTGAGACAGTTTTACTAAACTGAGAGAGTGTTACTAGACTGAGAGAGTATAACTAAACTGAGAGAATATTACTAACCTGAGAGAGTATTACTAAACAGAGAGAATATTACTAAACTGTGAGAGTATTACTAAACTGAGAGAGTATTACTAACCCGAGAGAGTATTACTAAACTGTGTGAGTATTAATAAACTGAGAGAGTATTACTAACCCGAGAGAGTATTACTAAACTGAGAGAGTATTACTAAACTAAGAGAGTGTTACTAGACTGAGATAGTATTACTCAACTGAGAGAGTATTACTAAACTGAGAGAATATTACTAAACTGTGAGAGTATTATTAAACTGAGAGAGTATTAGTAACCCGAGAGAGTATTACTAAACTGTGAGAGTGTTACTAGACTGAGAGAGTATTACTAAACTGAGAGAATATTACTAAACTGAGATAGTATTACTAAACTGAGGGACATTACTAAACCGAGAGAGTATTACTAAACTGAGAGAATATTACTAAACTGAGAGAGTATTACTAAACTGAGAGAAATGAGAGAATATTACTAAACTGAGAGAATATTACTAAACTGAGAGAGTATTACTAAACTGAGGGAGTATTACTAAACCGAGAGAGTATTACTAACCTGAGAGCGTATTACTAAACTGAGAGAATATTACTAAACTGTGAGAGTATTACTAAACTGAGAGAGTATTACTAACCCGAGAGAGTATTACTAAACTGAGGGAGTGTTACTAGACTGAGATAGTATTACTCAACTGAGAGAGTATTTCTAAACTGAGAGAGTGTTACTAGACTGAGAGAGTATTACTAAACTGAGAGAATATTACTAGACTGAGAGAGTATTACTAAACTAAGAGAATATTACTCAACTGAGAGAGTATTACTAACCTGAGAGAGTATTACTAAACTGAGAGAATATTACTAAACTGTGAGAGTATTACTAAACTGAGATTGTATTACTAACCCGAGAGAGTATTACTAAACTGAAAGAGTATTACATACCTTAAGGGACATCTGGTACGGGAGCCGTATGATCGGTGAGGATTCTCCCATTGGAAATGTACGGTCCCTTACCTGACGTCCGACTTCGTCCGGGAAAATCGCGGACGGCGTCGGGCCGAGGGCGCGGGGGAGCTCTTTCGGGAAGTCATGTCGGAAATCGTTTCGGACTTTCGGTCGCCGTTTTATAAAAATAACAAATTTTTGACTTGCTCCCCGCATTCTCGAAAATTCCCACAAGGCGGAAAATAAATCATATTGCAGGCGCACGAACACGGGGCAAACGAGCGCGGCCTTTTCTCCTAAACGGAAAATATTTCGAAGACGAAACTCGGCGAGCGTAGGTTTGGAGTAAAGGGAAGTTGGCCCCGAACAAGATGGCGTCGAGGCTTCGGCGCTTTTTGAGTTATGGCCATTTTGCTGGGATCAAAGGTCAAAAACGAAAAGTAGGGTGCGATTTGACCGCTTCACGTCAAAGTACATAAGCGTACGGTGTCAGGAAAAAAAAAAACTGCCGTTTATCTATCGTAATTTAAGAGAAATAGTACATTGTCCATTTGGTGATGTTCACGAAGAGGAATTTTTTTTTCTAAAAAATCACAGATCCAGTTGCAGTTTGTTCACACGAACATTTTTAAAGTGGGTCTCGAAGCTCTGCGAGAATTCTGTGATTTTATGTGATTTTATGAAGTAACACACACTCATTTAACCCTCTGTTAATAAGTCAGTTCTTAACATAAAGACTTAAAGCTCAATATTATATAAGAGCCTACCCCAAGGAGGGTATGTGTTCACGTTCAGCTTCCTATGTCAACTGGAAGTACCTTAAAATGGTGCATAGGGTCAGGTTTGAAGGGTAATAAAGGTCAGATCTTTTCAAAACTTCACTTGTGTGATTAGACAACCCTCATGAACTGTAATCAGTCATTTTTCCCAACAGATGTCAAAGAAAAGCTCTCTCACACAAACACACACACACAAAAAGGAAGGATGGAGTGAAAAAGTACGGTGCTTAAAGACACACAAAGCCTGAAATGGTATTACTATTATCTCCAGGCCGTGCCGAGTTCAACGAGATGCCCCGCTTGACCGTAGCTCGTTCGGTCTGAGCGCAGCGACCGTTACAAGAAGACGGACCCAAATGACCTATTGACCTCATGTCAATTTTATTTGCTTTTGGGAGACAGAGAGAGAACCGTTAAGGTTAGAAGCACAATTTCACCTCAGGAATGTTCTTTAGGTCCTCCCGATCTGTGCAAGCCTAACCTTGACCTTGTGGCATTAACCCTTACCAGTTAAAAGCTGGTGTTTACATCAAACAATTTACAATGACATGTCGCCCCATAGGAATACATTGACTGCACCTCTCAATTCAACCTGAAGCCTATGTGGGTTATGAATGTCTTATGAACCTGTCTTTGATGTCAGTCCATCAGGCCACCATGAGGTCTACCTGTGTCGATTCTAAGCTTCCTGGAGCAACCGGAAGTGGTTAAATCACCCTAAAAGTGTTTGCCATAGCCAACCTGCAGTTTGAGAGAAATAGTGCATTCAGCCCTATGTAAATCAGTCAATTTTTAACATACAGACTTAAAACTCAGGATTCTGTAACAGCCTACTACAGTGATGATATGTGTTTATTTATAGCTTCCTGTGACAACCGGAAGTGCCATAACTGGTGTCTAATTGGCTGTTTCGAAGGGTTAAAAATGTCAAATCTTTCCAAAACTTCATATATGTGAATAGACAACCCTCATGAACTGTAAATCAGTCCTTCATCCCATCAGATTAAAAAAAAAAAAAAAACACACCGACACAGAAATGATGGAGGGACACACTGAGGGGCTAAGAGGCAGACAGTGCCTGTAGTAGTTACTTTTGTTCCAACTTTTAAAGAACCGTCAGACCTAGAGTTCTGAAAATTTACAAACCTGTTCTAGACCTCAGGTCGATTGTGCACAGTGAATTATGTGGCTCTAGAAGGTTCCCGGATCGATAAAAAGCCTCGTGTATTTGCCATGTTTTCAATTCATTTTGACCTCAACGAAACGGACGACATTTAGGAAAGTCCCAGAGTCTCAAGACTAGGTGCGTTGAAACCGGCTCGGCCCATAGAGACAGACCCCAACAAGCCTGTTTGATTGCTCATTCAAGGGCCCCGTAGCAAGGCAATGAAAAAAGTGGAATTTCAGCACCAATTAGGGTTTTGCTCGGGCACCGAATGACCTATCGAGCCGAAACTTGGGATTCGAGGTCGCCTCACATAGGGCTAAACATAATGTGTGAACTGGACCCGCAGCTAGAACATAACTACGTATTATTTGTTTTATTATGGTTTAAATAGAAAGCGCTGTGAATTTTGGGCCTGCTCTGAACTATGTTATAGTTGGCATCTAAAGGAGTTGGAAAAAGTGAGTTTGGAGTCAGATGGTATCAGTTTGGTGTCTGAAAATATCTATTTGACTGATGGACACTGACTTGCTCGTTGACTTTTGTACATTTGCAATATGTTTCAACGGGGAGGTACCATGAGGAAAAAGCGACACGATGAAATTTCACGAAACGAGCGATGGAGAGGAACCACTATCACTGCCCGACCATCCTGAGGTCATCAGACCGTTGACTTTTGCATTTGTAAAGTATTTAAAGAATGCCCGTTAGATTTGCAATATGATTCAACATCACATCATATTGCAAATGCCCGTTATATTTGCAATATGATGTGATGTTGAATCATATTGCAAATATAACGTGCATTCTTTAAATACTTTAGAAATACAAAAGTCAACGTCCTGATGACCTCAGGATGGCCGGGCAGTGATAGTGGTTCCTCTCCATCGCTCGTTTCGTGAAATTTCATCATGTCGCTTTATCCTCATGGTACCTCCCCGTTGAAACATATTGCAAATGGACAAAAGTCAACTAGCAAGTCAACTAGCAATTGTCAACCAAAGTCAACTAGCAAGTGTCCATAAGTCAATGACATCTTTTCAGACACCAAACTGATACCATCTGACTCCAAACTCACTTTTTCCAACTCCTTTAGAAGCCAACTGTCAAATATTTCAGAGCAGGCCCAAAATTCACAGCGCCTTCCATGAATGCAGCAAAACAGCATTCTGAAATCACCACTAAAATGACATCACCATAATCTCCAGGCCGTGCCGAGTTCAACGAGATGCCCCGCTTGGCCGTAGCTCGCTCGGTCTGAGCGCAGCGACCGTTACAAGAAGACAGAGCAAAATGACCTTTTGACCTCCATGTCAATTTTATTTGCTTTTGGGAGACAGCGAGAGAACCGTTAGGGTTAGAAACACAATTTCACCTCAGGAATGTTCTTAAGGTCCTCCCGATCTGTGCAAGCCTAACCTTGACCCTGTGGCATTAACCCTTAACAGTTAAATGAAGGTGTTTAGATCAAACAGTTTACAATGACATTTCGCCCCATAGGAATACATTGACTGCACCTCCAAATTCAACCTGAAGCCTATGTGGGTTATGAATGTCTTATGAACCTGTCTTTGATACCAATCCATCAGGCCACTATGAGGTCTACCTGTGTTGATTTTAAGCTACCTGGACCAACCGGAAGTGGTTAAAACCACCCTAAAAGGTGTCCTGATATACATGACTTGCAATTTTGAAAATCACTGCATTCAACCCTATGTAGATCAGTCAATTCTTAACGTATAGACTTAAAATTCAGGATTCTGTAACAGCATACCCCAATCAAGATATGTGTTTACCTATAGCTTCCTGTGCCAACCGGAAGTGCATTGAAATGGGGTCATAGGTGCTGTTTCGAAGGGTTAAAAAAGTCAGATCTTTCCAAAACTTTAAGTGTGTGATTAGGCAACCTTCATGAAGTGTAAATCAGTCATTTCTCTAAACAGATGTCAAAGAAAAGCTCTCACACACACACACAGCAGGGATGGAGTGAAAAAGTACGGTGCTTAAAGACAAACAAAGCCGACAATGGCATGACCATTATCTCTAGGCCGTGCCGAGTTCAACGAGATGCCCCGCTTGACCGTAGCTCATTCGGTCTGGCCACAGCGACAGTGACAAGAAGACAGAGCAAAATGACCTTTTGACCTCAATGTCAATTTCATTTGCTTTTGGGAGACAGAGAGAGAACCGTTAGGGTTAGAAACACAATTTCACCTCAGGAATGTTCTTTAGGTCCTCCCGATCTGTGCAAGCCTAACCTTGACCTTGTGGCATTAACCCTTAACAGTGAAAACAGGTTTTTACATCTCACAGTTTACATTGACATCTCTCTCCATAGGAATACATTGACTGCACCTCCAAATTCAACCTGAAGCCTATGTGGGTTATGAAGGTCTTAGGAACCTGTCTTTGATGTCAGTCCATCAGCCCATCATAAGGTCTACCTGTGTCGATTCTAAGCTTCCTGGAACAACCGGAAGTGGTTAAAACCACCCTAAAAGTGTTTGCAATACCCAACCTGCAGTTTGAGAGAAATAGTGCATTCAGCCCTATGTAAATCACTGAGTTCTTAATGTATAGACTTAAAACTCAGGATTCTGTAAAAGCCTACTCCAATGAGGATATGTGTTTACTGTCAGCTTCCTGTGCAAACCGGAAGTGCCATAATTGGTGTCAAAAGAGCTGTTTCGAAGGGTTAAAAAAGTTAAATCTTTCCAAAACTTCATATTTGTGATTAGGCAACCTTCCTGAACTGTAAATCAGTCATTAGTCCCATCAGATTTCAAAGAAAAATTTACACACCCTAACAGAAATGATGGAGGGACACACTGAGGGGCTAAGAGGCAGACAGTGCCTGTGGTAGTTACTTTTGTTCCAACTTTTAAAGAACCGTTAGACCTAGAGTTCTGAAAATTTACAAACCTGTTCTAGACCTCAGGTCGATTGTGCACAGTGAATTATGTGGCTCTAGAAGGTTCTCGGATCGATAAAAAGCCTCGTGTATTTGCCATGTTTTCAATTCATTTTGACCTCAACGAAACTGGCGACGTTTAGAAAAGTCCCAGAGTCTCAAGACTAGGTGCATTGAAACCGGCTCGGCCCATAGAGACAAACCCCAACAAGCCTGTTCGATTTTGTATTTCTAAAGTATTTAAAGTATTTAAAGAATGCACGTTAAATTTGCAATATGATTCAACACATCATATTGCAAAAGTAACAGTGTGTGTTATGTTTGCAATATGATTCAACACATCATATTGCAAACGTAACAGTGTGTGTTACTTTTGCAATATGATGTGTTGAATCATATTGCAAACATAACAGTGTGTGTTACTTTTGCAATATGATGTGTTGAATCATATTGCAAATTTAACGTGCATTCTTAAAAATAAACCCTATGTGGGTTATGAATGTCTTATGAACCTGTCTTTGATAACAATCCATCAAGCCACTATGAGGTCTACCTGTGTTGATTCTAAGCTTCCTGGAGCAACCGGCAGTGGTTAAATCACCCTAAAAGTGTTTTGCCATACCCAACCAGCAGTTTGTGATATATAGTGCATGCAACCCTGTGTAAATCAGTCAGATCTTAACGTATAGACTTAAAACTCAGGATTCTCTAAGAGCATACCCCGATCAGGATATCTCTTTACTTATAGCTTCCTGTGACAACCAGAAGGGCCTTAAGATGGTGTCATAGATGCTGTTTTGAAGGGTTAAAAGGTCAGAACTTTTCAAAACTTCATATATGTGATTAGACAACCCTCATGAACTGTAATCAGTCATTTCTCCCAACAGATGTCAAAGAAAAGCTCTCTCACACAAACATACACACACAAAAAGCAAGGATGGAGTGAAAAAGTACGGTGCTTAAAGACACACAAAGCCTGCAATGGCATTACTATTATCTCCAGGCCGTGCCGAGTTCAACGAGATGCCCTGCTTAACCGTAGCTTGCTCGGTCTGAGCGCAGCGACCGTTACAAGAAAACGGACACAAATGACCTATTGACCTCCATGTCAATTTGATTTGCTTTTGGGAGACAGAGAGAGAACCGTTCAGGTTAGAAGCACAATTTTACCTCAGGAACACTCCTAAGGTCCTCCCGATCTGTGCAAGCCTAACCTTGACTCTGTGGCATTAACCCTTCACAGTTAAAAGAAGGTGTTTACATCAAACAGTATACAATGAAATGTAGCCCCATAGGAATACATTGAGTGCACCTCTAAATTCAACCTGAAGCCTATGTGGGTTATGAATGTCTTATGAACCTGTCTTTGATAACAATCCATCAGGCCACTATGAGGTCTACCTGTGTTGATTCTAAGCTTCCTGGAGCAACCGGAAGTGGTTAAAAAACCCTAAAAGTGTTTTGCCATAGCCAACCAGCAGTTTGTGATTTATAGTGCATTCAACCCTGTGTAAATCAGTCAGTTCTTAACGTATAGACTTAAAACTCAGGATTCTCTAAGAGCATACCCAGATCAGCATATGTCTTTACCTATAGCTTCCTGTGCCAACCGGAAGTGCCTTAAAATGGGGTCATAGGTGCTGTTTAAAAGGGTTAAAAAAGTCAGATCTTTCCAAAACTTTAAGTGTGTGATTAGGCAACCTTCATGAACTGTAAATCAGTCATTTCTCGAAACAGATGTCAAAGAAAAGCTCACACACACACAAACAAGTCCAAACTGTTTGTACACCTGGCATTATTTTTAGGTTACCAGATGCCCTGGTTGAAACTGCGTTTAGGGGGCATCCAGACTTCCAACCCGCTCTGGGAGCACTGTTCGACGGACAAAAATCAGTGGGTGTTGGCCTGAGTGATTTATGGAGGTTTTCCAAAAAAGTCAGAAAATATTCTATGTTTTTTTTCTGAAAAATATTTTTTGTTTTTTATTCTCGAGTCAATGGCCTGAGTGATTTATGGAGTTTTTCCAAAAAACTCGAAAAATATTCTAAGTCCAAACTTTTCGTGCACCTGGTATTTTTTTTAGGTTACCAGATGCCCTGGATGAAATTGCGTTTAGGGGGCATCCGGACTTCCATACCCGCTCTGGGAGCACTATTCGACGGACAAAAATCAATGGGTGTTGGCCTGAGTGATTTATGGAGGTTTTCCAATAAAGTCAGAAAATATTCTATGTTTTTTTTCTGAAAAATATTTTTTGTTTTTTATTCTCGAGTCAATGGCCTGAGTGATTTATGGAGTTTTTCCAAAAAACTCGAAAAATATTCTAAGTCCAAACTTTTAGGTTACCAGGTGCCCTGTTTCAAGACGGTTGAAATTGCGTTTAGGGGGCATCCAGACCTCCATACCCGCTCTGGGAGCACTATTCTACGGACAAAAATCAATGGGGGTTGGCCTGAGTGATTTATGGAGGTTTTCCAAAAAAGTCAAAAAATATTCTATGTTTTATCTTCTGAAAAATATTTTATGTTTTTTCTTCTCGAGTCAATGGGGTCTGGCCTGAGTGATTTAAGGAGGTTTCCAAAAAAAGTTAAAAAAAAAATATTTTTCATGTTTTCATGTCATTTTTCAAAACGGTTTTAAATGCTTTTAGGTGTCATCCAGACGTCCATGGGAGCACTATACTACGGCCCCAAATCAATGGGTGCTGGCCTGAGTGATTTATGGAGGTTTGGGGGGTGATAAGTACAAGTAAACATTTATAAAAAATGATGATAGTAAAATGTGACTAAAGTATTTTCATACAGTTCTTATACATGTGTAATTGACGTAAAAATCGAAAGAATTTCAAAAAACGGTCCAGAAAGCACTTTTTTAAATGGAATATATGTTTTTTCCACATTTTTAACATTTTTGACTTTTAACTTTTGACTTTTGACTTCCTATGAAATCACATTCCAAATGCACAAAACATATTCCTTAAGTACAAGTAAACATTTATAAAAAATTATGATAGTAAAATGTGACTAAAGTATTTTCATACAGTTCTTATACATGTGTAATTTACATAAAAATCGAAAGAATTTCAAAAAATGGTCCAGAAAGCACCTTTTTAAAGGGGGTGATACGTTTTTTCCAAATTTTTGACATTTTTGACTTTTGACTTTTGACTTCCTATGAAATCACATTCCAAAATGCACAAAACATATTCCTTAAGTCCAAATAAAAATGTCCAAAAAATTTTGTTAATAAAATTTGACAAAAGTATTTTCATACAGTTCTTACACATGTGTAATTGACATAAAAATCGAAAGAATTTCAAAAAACGGTCAAGAAAGCACTTTTTTAAAGGGGGTGATACGTTTTTTCCAAATTTTTGACATTTTTGACTTTTGACTTTTGACTTCCTATGAAATCACATTCCAAATGCACAAAACATATTGCTTAAGGCAAAATAAAAATGTCAAAAAAATTATGTTAATAAAATTTGACAAAAGTATTTTCATACAGTTCTTACACATGTGTAATTGACATAAAAATCGAAAGAATTTAGAAAAACGGTCCAGAAAGCACTTTTTTAAGGGGGTGATACGTTTTTGATAAAACTTAAAAAATTTCAAAATTTGACTCTTGGGTCTTGACTTGCGTTACAGTAAGCCTATGAAAAAATAAGATGGAACTCACACGCCCACTATAGGAATTTTGGGGTGTTACACAGCTCATTTACAATATGGCACTTGCCATCAACTTTGCACGAAACAGCGCCGGATGCAATGTGAAATCCCACACAATCCCATCGTGTGTATGGTTCGCTCTCTGCCAATAAGTTGCCATGTTATTTTGTACAATTGGGGGGGGAGTTCCCTTACTAAACTGAGAGAGCTGAGAGAGTATTACTAAACTGAGAGAGTATTACTAAACCGAGAGAGTATTACTAAACTGAGAGAGTATTACTAAACTGAGAGAGTGTTACTAAACTGAGAGAATATTACTCAACGGAGAGACTATTACTCAACTGAGAGAGTGTTACTAAACTAAGAGAGTATTACTAAACTGAGAGAGTATTACTAAACTGAGAGAGTGTTGCTAGACTGAGATAGTATTACTAAACTGAGAGAGTTTTACTAAAATGAGAGAGTATTATTAAACTGTGAAAATATTACTCAACTGAGAGATTATTACTCTATGGAGAGATTATTTCTCAACTGAGAAAGTATTACTAAACTGAGAGAGTATTACTAAACTGAGAGAATATTACTAAACTGTGAGAGTATTACTAAACTGAGAGAGTATTACTAACCCGAGAGAGTATTACTAAACTGAGAGAGTATTACTAAACTGAGAGAGTGTTACTAGACTGAGATAGTATTACTCAACTGAGAGAGTATTACTAACCCGAGAGAATATTACTAAACTGAGAGAGTATTACTAAACTGAGGGAGTGTTACTAGACTGAGATAGTATTACTCAACTGAGAGAGTATTTCTAAACTGAGAGAGTGTTACTAGACTGAGAGAGTATTACTAAACTGAGAGAATATTACTAGACTGAGAGAGTATTACTAAACTGAGAGAATATTACTAAACTGAGAGAGTATAACTAAACTGTGAGAGCTGAGAGAATATTACTAAACTGAGAGAATATTACTAAACTGAGAGAGTGTTACTAAACTGAGAGAGTGTTACTAGACTGAGAGAGTATTACTAAACTGAGAGAGTATTACAAGACTGAGAGAGTATTACTAAACTGAGAGAGTTTTACTAAACTGAGAAAGTACTACTAACCCGAGAGAGTATTACTAAACTGAGAGAGTATTACTAAACTGAGAGAATATTACTAAACTGAGAGAGCTGAGAGAATATTACTAAACTGAGAGAGTATTACTAAACTGAGAGAGTATTACTAAACTGAGAGAGTATTACTAAACTGAGAGAGTATTACTAAACTGAGAGAATATTACTAAACTGAGAGAGTATTACTAAACTGAGAGAGTATTACTAAACTGAGAGAGTATTACTAAACTGAGAGAGTATTACTAAACTGAGAGAGTATTACTAAACTGAGAGAATATTACTAAACTGAGAGAATATTACTAAACTGAGAGAGTATTACTAAACTGAGAGAGTATTACTAAACTGAGAGAGTATTACTAAACTGAGAGAGTATTACTAAACTGAGAGAATATTACTAAACTGAGAGAGTATTACTAAACTGAGAGAGTATTACTAACCCGAGAGAGTATTACTAAACTGAGAGAGTATTACTAAACTGAGAGAGTATTACTAAACTGAGAGAGTATTACTAAACTGAGAGAGTATTACTAAACTGAGAGAATATAACTAAACTGAGAGAGTATTACTAAACTGAGAGAGTATTACTAAACTGAGAGAATATTACTAAACTGAGAGAATATTACTAACCTGAGAGAGTATTACTAAACTGAGAGAGTATTACTAAACTGAGAGAGTATTACTAAACTGAGAGAGTATTACTAAACTGAGAGAGTATTACTAAACTGAGAGAATATTACTAAACTGAGAGAGTATTACTAAACTGAGAGAGTATTACTAAACTGAGAGAGTATTACTAAACTGAGAGAGTATTACTAGACTGAGAGAGTATTACTAAACTGAGAGAGTATTACTAAACTGAGAGAGTATTACTAAACTGTGAGAGTATTATTAAACTGAGAGAGTATTACTAACCCGAGAGAGTATTACTAAACTGAGAGAGTGTTACTAGACTGAGAGAGTATTACTAAACTGAGAGAATATTACTAAACTGAGAGAGTATTACTAAACTGAGGGAGCATTACTAAACCGAGAGAGTATTACTAAACTGAGAGAATATTACTAAACTGAGAGAGTATTACTAAACTGAGAGAAATGAGAGAATATTACTAAACTGAGAGAATATTACTAAACTGAGAGAGTATTACTAAACTGAGGGAGTATTACTAAACCGAGAGAGTATTACTAACCTGAGAGCGTATTACTAAACTGAGAGAATATTACTAAACTGTGAGAGTATTACTAAACTGAGAGAGTATTACTAACCCGAGAGAGTATTACTAAACTGAGGGAGTGTTACTAGACTGAGATAGTATTACTCAACTGAGAGAGTATTTCTAAACTGAGAGAGTGTTACTAGACTGAGAGAGTATTACTAAACTGAGAGAATATTACTAGACTGAGAGAGTATTACTAAACTGAGAGAATATTACTCAACTGAGAGAGTATTACTAACCTGAGAGAGTATTACTAAACTGAGAGAATATTACTAAACTGTGAGAGTATTACTAAACTGAGAGAGTATTACTAACCCGAGAGAGTATTACTAAACTGAAAGAGTATTACTAAACTGAGAGAGCTGAGAGAGTATTACTAAACTGAGAGAGTATTACTAAACCGAGAGAGTATTACTAAACTGAGAGAGTATTACTAAACTGAGAGAGTGTTACTAAACTGAGAGAATATTACTCAACGGAGAGACTATTACTCAACTGAGAGAGTGTTACTAAACTAAGAGAGTATTACTAAACTGAGAGAGTATTACTAAACTGAGAGAGTGTTGCTAGACTGAGATAGTATTACTAAACTGAGAGAGTTTTACTAAAATGAGAGAGTATTATTAAACTGTGAGAATATTACTCAACTGAGAGATTATTACTCTATGGAGAGATTATTTCTCAACTGAGAAAGTATTACTAAACTGAGAGAGTATTACTAAACTGAGAGAATATTACTAAACTGTGAGAGTATTACTAAACTGAGAGAGTATTACTAACCCGAGAGAGTATTACTAAACTGAGAGAGTATTACTAAACTGAGAGAGTGTTACTAGACTGAGATAGTATTACTCAACTGAGAGAGTATTACTAAACTGAGAGTGTTACTAGACTGAGAGAGTATTACTAAACTGAGAGAATATTACTAAACTGAGAGAGTATAACTAAACTGAGAGAGCTGAGAGAATATTACTAAACTGAGAGAATATTACTAAACTGAGAGAGTATTACTAAACTGAGAGAGTGTTACTAAACTGAGAGAGTGTTACTAGACTGAGAGAGTATTACTAAACTGAGAGAGTGTTACTAACCCGAGAGAGTATTACTAAACTGAGAGAGTATTACTAAACTGAGAGAATATTACTAAACTGAAAGAGCTGAGAGAATATTACTAAACTGAGAGAGTATTACTAAACTGAGAGAATATTACTAAACTGAGAGAGTATTACTAAACTGAGAGAAAATTACTCAACGGAGAGAATATTACTAAACTGAGAGAATATTACTAAACTGAGAGAGTATTACTAAACTGAGAGAGTATTACTAAACTGAGAGAATATTACTAAACTGAGAGAGTATTACTACTCTGAGAGAGCTGAGAGAAAATTACTAAACTGAGAAAATATTACTAAACTGAGAGAGTATTACTAAAACAAGAGAGTATTAAAACAAGAGAGTATTACTAAACTGAAAGAATATTACTAAACTGAGAGAGTATTACTAAACTGAGAGAGGTGAGGGAATATTACTAAACTGAGAGAATATTACTAAACTGAGAGAGTATTACTAAACTGAGGGAGTATTACTAAACCAAGAGAGTATTACTAACCTGAGAGAGTATTACTAAACTGAGAGAATATTACTAAACTGTGAGAGTATTACTAAACTGAGAGAGTATTACTAACCCGAGAGAGTATTACTAAACTGAGAGAGTATTACTAAACTGAGGGAGTGTTACTAGACTGAGATAGTATTACTCAACTGGGAGAGTATTTCTAAACTGAGAGAGTGTTACTAGACTGAGAGAGTAATACTAAAATGGGAGAATATTGCTAAACAGAGAGTATTACTAAACTGAGGGAGTATTACTAAAATGAGAGAGTATTACTAAACTGTGAGAATATTACTCAACTGAGAGATTATTACTCTATGGAGAGATTATTTCTCAACTGAGAGAGTATTACTAAACTGAGAGAGTATTACTAAACTGAGAGAGTATTACTAAACTGAGAGAATATTACTAAACTGTGAGAGTATTACTAAACTGAGAGAGTATTACTAACCCGAGAGAGTATTACTAAACTGAGAGAGTATTACTAAACTGAGAAAGTGTTACTAGACTGAGATAGTATTACTCAACTGAGAGAGTATTACTAAACTGAGAGTGTTACTAGACTGAGAGAGTATTACTAAACTGAGAGAATATTACTAAACTGAGAGAGTATAACTAAACTGAGAGAGCTGAGAGAATATTACTAAACTGAGAGAATATTACTAAACTGAGAGAGTATTACTAAACTGAGAGAGTGTTACTAAACTGAGAGAGTGTTACTAGACTGAGAGAGTATTACTAAACTGAGAGAGTGTTACTAACCCGAGAGAGTATTACTAAACTGAGAGAGTATTACTAAACTGAGAGAATATTACTAAACTGAGAGAGCTGAGAGATTATTACTAAACTGAGAGAGTATTACTAAACTGAGAGAATATTACTAAACTGAGAGAGTATTACTAAACTGAGAGAAAATTACTAAACGGAGAGAATATTACTAAACTGAGAGAGTATTACTAAACTGAGAGAGTATTACTAAACTGAGAGAGTATTACTAAACTGAGAGAATATTACTAAACTGAGAGAGTATTACTACTCTGAGAGAGCTGAGAGAATATTACTAAACTGAGAAAATATTACTAAACTGAGAGAGTATTACTAAACTGAGGGAGTATTACTAAAACAAGAGAGTATTACTAAACTGAAAGAATATTACTAAACTGAGAGAGTATTACTAAACTGAGAGAGGTGAGGGAATATTACTAAACTGAGAGAATATTACTAAACTGAGAGAGTATTACTAAACTGAGGGAGTATTACTAAACCAAGAGAGTATTACTAACCTGAGAGAGTATTACTAAACTGAGAGAATATTACTAAACTGTGAGAGTATTACTAAACTGAGAGAATATTACTAAACTGAGAGAGTATTACTAACCCGAAAGAGTATTACTAAACTGAGAGAGTATTACTAAACTGAGAGAGTGTTACTAGACTGAGATAGTATTACAAAACTGAGAGAGTGTTACTAAACTGAGAGAATATTACTCAACGGAGAGATTATTACTCAACTGAGAGAGTGTTACTAAACTAAGAGAGTATTACTAAACTGAGAGAGTATTACTAAACTGAGAGAGTGTTGCTAGACTGAGATAGTATTACTAAACTGAGAGAGTATTACTAAACTGAGAGAGTATTACTAAACTGTGAGAATATTACTCAACTGAGTGATTATTACTCTATGGAGAGAATATTTCTCAACTGAGAGAGTATTACTAAACTGAGAGAGTATTACTAAACTGAGAGAGTGTTACTAAACTGAGAGAATATTACTCAACTGAGAGAGTATTACTAAACTGAGAGAGTATTACTAAACTGAGAGAGTATTACTAAACTGAGAGAGTGTTACTAGACTGAGATAGTATTACTCAATTTAGAGAGTATTACTAAACTGAGAGAGTATTTCTAAACTGAGAGAGTATTACTAAACTGAGAGAGTATTACTAAACTGAGAGAGTATTACTAAACTGAGAGAGTGTTACTAGACTGAGAGAGTATTACTAAACTGAGAGAGTGTTACTAAACTGAGAGGGTATTACTAAACTGAGAGAGTATTACTAACCCGAGAGAATATTACTAAACTGAGAGAATATTACTAAACTGAGAGAATATTACTAAACTGAGAGAGCTGAGAGAATATTACTAAACTGAGAGAGTATTACTAAACTGAGAGAATATTACTAAACTGAGAGAGTATTACTAAACTGAGAGAGTATTACTAAACTGAGAGAATATTACTAAACTGAGAGAGTATTACTAAACTGAGAGAGCTGAGAGAATATTACCCGTGTGGCTCAGTTGGTAGAGCATATCGCTTGCAACGCCAGGGTTGTGGGTTCATTCCCCACGGGGGGACCAGGATGAATATGTATGAATTTTCCAATTTGTAAGTCGCTCTGGATAAGAGCGTCAGCTAAATGACTTAAATGTAAATGTAAATTACTAAACTGAGCGAATATTACTAAACTGAGAGAGTATTACTAAACTGAGAGAGCTGAGAGAATTTTACTAAACTGAGAGAATATTACTAAACTGAGAGAGTATTACTAAACTGGGGGAGTATTACTAAACTGAGAGAGTAGTACTAAACTGAAAGAGTATTACTAAACTGAGAGAATATTACTAAACTGAGAGAGTATTACTAAACTGAGAGAGTATTACTAACCCGAGAGAGTATTACTAAACTGAGAGAGTATTACTAAACTGAGAGAGTGTTACTAGACTGAGAGAGTATTACTAAACTTAGAGAATATTACTAAACTGAGAGAGTATTACTAAACTGAGGGAGTATTACTAAACCGAGAGAATATTACTAAACTGAGAGAATATTAGTAAACTGAGAGAGTATTACTAAACTGAGAGAAATTAGAGAATATTACTAAACTGAGAGAATATTAGTAAACTGACAGAGTATTACTAAACTGAGGGAGTATTACTAAACCGAGAGAGTATTACTAACCTGAGAGAGTATTACTAAACTGAGAGAATATTACTAAACTGTGAGAGTATTACTAAACTGAGAGAGTATTACTAACCTGAGAGAGTATTACTAAACTGAGAGAGTATTACTAAACTGAGAGAGTGTTACTAGACTGAGATAGTATTACTCAACTGAGAGAGTATTACTAAACTGAGAGAGTGTTACTAGACTGAGAGAGTATTACTAAACTGAGAGAATATTACTAAACCGAGAGAGTATAACTAAACTGAGAGAGCTGAGAGAATATTACTAAACTGAGAGAATATTACTAAACTGAGAGAGTATTACTAAACTGAGAGAGTGTTACTAAACTGAGAGAGTGTTACTAGACTGAGAGAGTATTATTAAACTGAGAGAGTATTACTAAACTGAGAGAGCTGAGAGAGTATTACAAGACTGAGAGAGTATTACAAGACTGAGAGAGTATTACTAAACTGAGAGAGTTTTACTAAACTGAGAAAGTACTACTAACCCGAGAGAGTATTACTAAACTGAGAGAGTATTACTAAACTGAGAGAATATTACTAAACTGAGAGAGCTGAGAGAATATTACTAAACTGAGAGAGTATTACTAAACTGAGAGAGTGTTACTAAACTGAGAGAAAATTACTAAACTGAGAGATTATTACTAAACTGAGAGAGTATTACTAAACTGAGAGAGTATTACTAAACTGAGAGAGTGTTGCTAGACTGAGATAGTATTACTAAACTGAGAGGATATAACTAAACTGAGAGAGTATTACTAAACTGAGAAAATATTACTAAACTTAGAGAATATTACTAAACTGAGAGAGTATTACTAAACTGAGGGAGTATTACTAAACCGAGAGAATATTACTAAACTGAGAGAATATTAGTAAACTGAGAGAGTATTACTAAACTGAGAGAAATGAGAGAATATTACTAAACTGAGAGAATATTAGTAAACTGAGAGAGTATTACTAAACTGAGGGAGTATTACTAAACCGAGAGAGTATTACTAACCTGAGAGAGTATTACTAAACTGAGAGAATATTACTAAACTGTGAGAGTATTACTAAACTGAGAGAGTATTACTAAACCGAGAGAGTATTACTAAACTGAGAGAGTATTGCTAAACTGAGAGAGTGTTACTAGACTGAGATAGTATTACTCAACTGAGAGAGTATTACTAAACTGAGAGAGTGTTACTAGACTGAGAGAGTATTACTAAACTGAGAGAATATTACTAAACCGAGAGAGTATAACTAAACTGAGAGAGCTGAGAGAATATTACTAAACTGAGAGAATATTACTAAACTGAGAGAGTATTACTAAACTGAGAGAGTGTTACTAAACTGAGAGAGTGTTACTAGACTGAGAGAGTATTATTAAACTGAGAGAGTATTACTAAACTGAGAGAGCTGAGAGAGTATTACAAGACTGAGAGAGTATTACTAAACTGAGAGAGTTTTACTAAACTGAGAAAGTACTACTAACCCGAGAGAGTATTACTAAACTGAGAGAGTATTACTAAACTGAGAGAATATTACTAAACTGAGAGAGTATTACTAAACTGAGAGAGTATTACTAAACTGAGAGAATATTACTAAACTGAGAGAGTATTACTAAACTGAGAGAGTGTTACTAAACTGAGAGAAAATTACTCAACTGAGAGATTATTACTAAACTGAGAGAGTATTACTAAACTGAGAGAGTATTACTAAACTGAGAGAGTGTTGCTAGACTGAGATAGTATTACTAAACTGAGAGGATATAACTAAACTGAGAGAGTATTACTAAACTGAGAATATTATTAAACTGAGAGAGCTGAGAGAATATTACTAAACTGAGAGAATATTACTAAACTGAGAGAGTATTACTAAACTGAGGGAGTATTACTAAACCGAGAGAGTATTAATAACCTGAGAGAGTATTACTAAACTGAGAGAATATTACTAAACTGAGAGAGTATTACTAAACCGAGAGAGTATTACTAACCCGAGAGAGTATTACTAAACTGAGAGAGTATTACTAAACTGAGAGAGTGTTACTAGATTGAGAGATAGTATTACTCAACTGAGAGAATATTACTAAACTGAGAGAGTATTACTAAACTGAGAGAGTGTTACTAACCCGAGAGAGTATTACTAAACTGAGAGAGTATTACTAAACTGAGAGAATATTACTAAACTGAGAGAGCTGAGAGAATATTACTAAACTGAGAGAGTATTACTAAACTGAGAGAATATTACTAAACTGAGAGAGTATTACTAAACTGAGAGAAAATTACTCAACGGAGAGAATATTACTAAACTGAGAGAATATTATTAAACTGAGAGAGTATTACTAAACTGCGAGAGTATTACTAAACTGAGAGAGTATTACTAAACTGAGAGAATATTACTAAACTGAGAGAGTATTACTACTCTGAGAGAGCTGAGAGAATATTACTAAACTGAGAAAATATTACTAAACTGAGAGAGTATTACTAAACTGAGGGAGTATTACTAAAACAAGAGAGTATTACTAAACTGAAAGAATATTACTAAACTGAGAGAGTATTACTAAACTGAGAGAGGTGAGGGAATATTACTAAACTGAGAGAATATTACTAAACTGAGAGAGTATTACTAAACTGAGGGAGTATTACTAAACCAAGAGAGTATTACTAACCTGAGAGAGTATTACTAAACTGAGAGAATATTACTAAACTGTGAGAGTATTACTAAACTGAGAGAATATTACTAAACTGAGAGAGTATTACTAACCCGAAAGAGTATTACTAAACTGAGAGAGTATTACTAAACTGAGAGAGTGTTACTAGACTGAGATAGTATTACTAAACTGAGAGAGTGTTACTAAACTGAGAGAATATTACTCAACGGAGAGATTATTACTCAACTGAGAGAGTGTTACTAAACTAAGAGAGTATTACTAAACTGAGAGAGTATTACTAAACTGAGAGAGTGTTGCTAGACTGAGATAGTATTACTAAACTGAGAGAGTATTACTAAACTGAGAGAGTATTACTAAACTGTGAGAATATTACTCAACTGAGAGATTATTACTCTATGGAGAGAATATTGCTCAACTGAGAGAGTATTACTAAACTGAGAGAGTATTACTAAACTGAGAGAGTGTTACTAAACTGAGAGAATATTACTCAACGGAGAGAGTATTACTCAACTGAGAGAGTATTACTAAACTGAGAGAGTATTACTAAACTGAGAGAGTGTTACTAGACTGAGATAGTATTACTCAACTTAGAGAGTATTACTAAACTGAGAGAGTATTTCTAAACTGAGAGAGTATTACTAAACTGAGAGAGTATTACTAAACTGAGAGAGTATTACTAAACTGAGAGAGTGTTACTAAACTGAGAGAGTATTACTAAACTGAGAGAGTATTACTAAACTGAGAGGGTATTACTAAACTGAGAGAGTATTACTAACCCGAGAGAATATTACTAAACTGAGAGAATATTACTAAACTGAGAGAATATTACTAAACTGAGAGAGCTGAGAGAATATTACTAAACTGAGAGAGTATTACTAAACTGAGAGAATATTACTAAACTGAGAGAGTATTACTAAACTGAGAGAGTATTACTAAACTGAGAGAATATTACTAAACTGAGAGAGTATTACTAAACTGAGAGAGCTGAGAGAATATTACCCGTGTGGCTCAGTTGGTAGAGCATATCGCTTGCAACGCCAGGGTTGTGGGTTCATTCCCCACGGGGGGACCAGGATGAATATGTATGAATTTTCCAATTTGTAAGTCGCTCTGGATAAGAGCGTCAGCTAAATGACTTAAATGTAAATGTAAATTACTAAACTGAGCGAATATTACTAAACTGAGAGAGTATTACTAAACTGAGGGAGTATTACTAAACCGAGAGAGTATTACTAAACTGAGAGAATTTTACTAAACTGAGAGAGTATTACTAAACTGAGAGAGCTGAGAGAATTTTACTAAACTGAGAGAATATTACTAAACTGAGAGAGTATTACTAAACTGGGGGAGTATTACTAAACTGAGAGAGTAGTACTAAACTGAAAGAGTATTACTAAACTGAGAGAATATTACTAAACTGAGAGAGTATTACTAAACTGAGAGAGTATTACTAACCCGAGAGAGTATTACTAAACTGAGAGAGTATTACTAAACTGAGAGAGTGTTACTAGACTGAGAGAGTATTACTAAACTTAGAGAATATTACTAAACTGAGAGAGTATTACTAAACTGAGGGAGTATTACTAAACCGAGAGAATATTACTAAACTGAGAGAATATTAGTAAACTGAGAGAGTATTACTAAACTGAGAGAAATTAGAGAATATTACTAAACTGAGAGAATATTAGTAAACTGAGAGAGTATTACTAAACTGAGGGAGTATTACTAAACCGAGAGAGTATTACTAACCTGAGAGAGTATTACTAAACTGAGAGAATATTACTAAACTGTGAGAGTATTACTAAACTGAGAGAGTATTACTAACCCGAGAGAGTATTACTAAACTGAGAGAGTATTACTAAACTGAGAGAGTGTTACTAGACTGAGATAGTATTACTCAACTGAGAGAGTATTACTAAACTGAGAGAGTGTTACTAGACTGAGAGAGTATTACTAAACTGAGAGAATATTACTAAACCGAGAGAGTATAACTAAACTGAGAGAGCTGAGAGAATATTACTAAACTGAGAGAATATTACTAAACTGAGAGAGTATTACTAAACTGAGAGAGTGTTACTAAACTGAGAGAGTGTTACTAGACTGAGAGAGTATTATTAAACTGAGAGAGTATTACTAAACTGAGAGAGCTGAGAGAGTATTACAAGACTGAGAGAGTATTACAAGACTGAGAGAGTATTACTAAACTGAGAGAGTTTTACTAAACTGAGAAAGTACTACTAACCCGAGAGAGTATTACTAAACTGAGAGAGTATTACTAAACTGAGAGAATATTACTAAACTGAGAGAGCTGAGAGAATATTACTAAACTGAGAGAGTATTACTAAACTGAGAGAGTGTTACTAAACTGAGAGAAAATTACTAAACTGAGAGATTATTACTAAACTGAGAGAGTATTACTAAACTGAGAGAGTATTACTAAACTGAGAGAGTGTTGCTAGACTGAGATAGTATTACTAAACTGAGAGGATATAACTAAACTGAGAGAGTATTACTAAACTGAGAAAATATTACTAAACTTAGAGAATATTACTAAACTGAGAGAGTATTACTAAACTGAGAGAGTATTACTAAACTGAGAGAATATTACTAAACTGAGAGAATATTACTAAACTGAGAGAGTATTACTAAACTGAGAGAATATTACTAAACTGAGAGAATATTAGTAAACTGAGAGAGTATTACTAAACTGAGGGAGTATTACTAAACCGAGAGAGTATTACTAACCTGAGAGAGTATTACTAAACTGAGAGAATATTACTAAACTGTGAGAGTATTACTAAACTGAGAGAGTATTACTAACCCGAGAGAGTATTACTAAACTGAGAGAGTATTGCTAAACTGAGAGAGTGTTACTAGACTGAGAGAGTATTACTAAACTGAGAGAGTGTTACTAAACTGAGAGAGTGTTACTAGACTGAGAGAGTATTACTAAACTGAGAGAATATTACTAAACCGAGAGAGTATAACTAAACTGAGAGAGCTGAGAGAATATTACTAAACTGAGAGAATATTACTAAACTGAGAGAGTATTACTAAACTGAGAGAGTATTACTAAACTGAGAGAGTGTTACTAGACTGAGAGAGTATTATTAAACTGAGAGAGTATTACTAAACTGAGAGAGCTGAGAGAGTATTACAAGACTGAGAGAGTATTACTAAACTGAGAGAGTTTTACTAAACTGAGAAAGTACTACTAACCCGAGAGAGTATTACTAAACTGAGAGAGTATTACTAAACTGAGAGAATATTACTAAACTGAGAGAGCTGAGAGAATATTACTAAAATGAGAGAGTATTACTAAACTGAGAGAATATTACTAAACTGATAGAGTACTACTAAACTGAGAGAGTGTTACTAAACTGAGAGAAAATTACTCAACTGAGAGATTATTACTAAACTGAGAGAGTATTACTAAACTGAGAGAGTATTACAAAACTGAGAGAGTGTTGCTAGACTGAGATAGTATTACTAAACTGAGAGGATATAACTAAACTGAGAGAGTATTACTAAACTGAGAATATTATTAAACTGAGAGAGCTGAGAGAATATTACTAAACTGAGAGAATATTACTAAACTGAGAGAGTATTACTAAACTGAGGGAGTATTACTAAACCGAGAGAGTATTAATAACCTGAGAGAGTATTACTAAACTGAGAGAATATTACTAAACTGAGAGAGTATTACTAAACCGAGAGAGTATTACTAACCCGAGAGAGTATTACTAAACTGAGAGAGTTTTACTAAACTGAGAGAGTGTTACTAGATTGAGATAGTATTACTCAACGGAGAGATTATTACTCAACTGAGAGAGTATTACTAAACTGAGAGAGTTTTACTAAACTGAGAGAGTGTTGCTAGACTGAGATAGTATTACTAAACTGAGAGGATATAACTAAACTGAGAGAGTATTACTAAACTGAGAGAGTATTACTAAACTGAGAGAATATTACTAAACTGTGAGAGTATTACTAAACTGTGAGAGTATTACTAACCCGAGAGAGTATTACTAAACTGAGAGAGTATTACTAAACTGAGAGAGTGTTACTAAACTGAGAGAGTATTACTCAACTGAGAAAGTATTACTAAACTGAGAGAGTATTACTAAACTGAGAGAATATTACTAAACGGTGAGAGTATTACTAAACTGAGAGAGTATTACTAACCCGAGAGAGTATTACTAAACTGAGAGAGTATTACTAAACTGAGAGAGTGTTACTAGACTGAGCGAGTATTACTCAACTGAGAGAGTGTTACTAAACTAAGAGAGTATTACTAAACTGAGAGAGTATTACTAAACTGAGAGAGTGTTGCTAGACTGAGATAGTATTACTAAACTGAGAGAGTATTACTAAACTGAGAGAGTATTACTAAACTGTGAGAATATTACTCAACTGAGAGATTATTACTCTATGGAGAGATTATTACTAAACTGATAGAATATTACTCAACGGAGAGAGTGTTACTAGACTGAGAGAGTATTACTAAACTGAGAGAATATTACTAAACTGAGAGAGTATTACTAAACTGAGAGAGCTGAGAGAATATTACTAAACTGAGAGAATATTACTAAACTGTGAGAGTATTACTAAACTGAGAGAGCTGAGAGAATATTACTAAACTGTGAGAGTATTACTAAACTGAGGGAGTATTACTAAACCGAGAGAGTATTACTAACCTGAGAGAGTATTACTAAACTGAGAGAGTATTACTAACCCGAAAGAGTATTACTAAACTGAGAGAGTATTACTAAACTGAGAGAGTGTTACTAGACTGAGATAGTATTACTCAACTGAGAGAGTGTTACTAAACTGAGAGATTATTACTCAACTGAGAGAGTGTTACTAAACTAAGAGAGTATTACTAAACTGAGAGAGTATTACTAAACTGAGAGAGTGTTGCTAGACTGAGATTGTATTACTAAACTGAGAGAGTATTACTAAACTGAGAGAGTATTACTAAACTGTGAGAATATTACTCAACTGAGAGAGTATTACTAAACTGATAGAATATTACTCAACGGAGAGAGTGTTACTAGACTGAGAGAGTATTACTAAACTGAGAGAGTATTACTAAACTGAGAGAGTATTACTAAACTGAGAGAGTGTTACTAGACTGAGATAGTATTACTCAACTTAGAGAGTATTACTAAACTGAGAGAGTATTACTAAACTGAGAGAGTATTACTCAACTGAGAGAGTATTACTAAACTGAGAGAATATTACTGAGAACTGAGAGAATATTACTAAACTGAGAGAGTATTACTAAACTGAGAGAATATTACTAAACTGAGAGGGTATTACTAAACTGAGAGAGCTGAGAGAGTATTAACAAACTGAGAGAATATTACTAAACTGAGAGAATATTACTAAACTGAGAGAATATTACTAAACTGAGAGAGCTGAGAGAATATTACTAAACTGAGAGAATATTACTAAACTGAGAGAGTATTACTAAACTGAGAGAGTATTACTAAACTGAGAGAATATTACTAAACTGAGAGAGTATTACTAAACTGAGAGAGCTGAGAGTATTACTAAACTGAGCGAATATTACTAAACTGAGAGAGTATTACTAAACTGAGAGAGTATTACTAAACTGAGAGAGTTTTGCTAGACTGAGATAGTATTACTAAACTGAGAGGATATAACTAAACTGAGAGAATATTACTAAACTGAGAGAATATTACTAAACTGAGAGAGTATTACTAAACTGAGCGAGTATTACTAAACCGAGAGAGTATTACTAAACTGAGAGAATATTACTAAACTGAGAGAGTATTACTAAACTGAGAGAGCTGAGAGAATATTACCCGTGTGGCTCAGTTGGTAGAGCATATCGCTTGCAACGCCAGGGTTGTGGGTTCATTCCCCACGGGGGGACCAGGATGAATATGTATGAATTTTCCAATTTGTAAGTCGCTCTGGATAAGAGCGTCAGCTAAATGACTTAAATGTAAATGTAAATTACTAAACTGAGCGAATATTACTAAACTGAGAGAGTATTACTAAACTGAGGGAGTATTACTAAACCGAGAGAGTATTACTAAACTGAGAGAATGTTACTAAACTGAGAGAGTATTACTAAACTGAGAGAGCTGAGAGAATTTTACTAAACTGAGAGAGTATTACTAAACTGAGAGAGTATTACTAAACTGAGAGAGTATTACTAAACTGAGAGAGTAGTACTAAACTGAGAGAGTATTACTAAACTGAGAGAATATTACTAAACTGAGAGAGTATTACTAAACTGAGAGAGTATTACTAACCCGAGAGAGTATTACTAAACTGAGAGAGTATTACTAAACTGAGAGAGTGTTACTAGACTGAGAGAGTATTACTAAACTTAGAGAATATTACTAAACTGAGAGAGTATTACTAAACTGAGGGAGTATTACTAAACCGAGAGAATATTACTAAACTGAGAGAATATTAGTAAACTGAGAGAGTATTACTAAACTGAGAGAAATTAGAGAATATTACTAAACTGAGAGAATATTAGTAAACTGAGAGAGTATTACTAAACTGAGGGAGTATTACTAAACCGAGAGAGTATTACTAACCTGAGAGAGTATTACTAAACTGAGAGAATATTACTAAACTGTGAGAGTATTACTAAACTGAGAGAGTATTACTAACCCGAGAGAGTATTACTAAACTGAGAGAGTATTACTAAACTGAGAGAGTGTTACTAGACTGAGATAGTATTACTCAACTGAGAGAGTATTACTAAACTGAGAGAGTGTTACTAGACTGAGAGAGTATTACTAAACTGAGAGAATATTACTAAACCGAGAGAGTATAACTAAACTGAGAGAGCTGAGAGAATATTACTAAACTGAGAGAATATTACTAAACTGAGAGAGTATTACTAAACTGAGAGAGTGTTACTAAACTGAGAGAGTGTTACTAGACTGAGAGAGTATTATTAAACTGAGAGAGTATTACTAAACTGAGAGAGCTGAGAGAGTATTACAAGACTGAGAGAGTATTACAAGACTGAGAGAGTATTACTAAACTGAGAGAGTTTTACTAAACTGAGAAAGTACTACTAACCCGAGAGAGTATTACTAAACTGAGAGAGTATTACTAAACTGAGAGAATATTACTAAACTGAGAGAGCTGAGAGAATATTACTAAACTGAGAGAGTATTACTAAACTGAGAGAGTGTTACTAAACTGAGAGAAAATTACTAAACTGAGAGATTATTACTAAACTGAGAGAGTATTACTAAACTGAGAGAGTATTACTAAACTGAGAGAGTGTTGCTAGACTGAGATAGTATTACTAAACTGAGAGGATATAACTAAACTGAGAGAGTATTACTAAACTGAGAGAATATTACTAAACTTAGAGAATATTACTAAACTGAGAGAGTATTACTAAACTGAGAGAGTATTACTAAACTGAGAGAATATTACTAAACTGAGAGAATATTACTAAACTGAGAGAGTGTTACTAGACTGAGAGAGTATTACTAAACTGAGAGAATATTAGTAAACTGAGAGAGTATTACTAAACTGAGGGAGTATTACTAAACCGAGAGAGTATTACTAAACTGAGAGAGTATTACTAAACTGAGAGAGTATTACTAAACTGAGAGAGTATTACTAAACTGAGAGAGTATTACTAACCCGAGAGAGTATTACTAAACTGAGAGAGTATTGCTAAACTGAGAGAGTGTTACTAGACTGAGATAGTATTACTCAACTGAGAGAGTATTACTAAACTGAGAGAGTGTTACTAGACTGAGAGAGTATTACTAAACTGAGAGAATATTACTAAACCGAGAGAGTATAACTAAACTGAGAGAGCTGAGAGAATATTACTAAACTGAGAGAATATTACTAAACTGAGAGAGTATTACTAAACTGAGAGAGTGTTACTAAACTGAGAGAGTGTTACTAGACTGAGAGAGTATTATTAAACTGAGAGAGTATTACTAAACTGAGAGAGCTGAGAGAGTATTACAAGACTGAGAGAGTATTACTAAACTGAGAGAGTTTTACTAAACTGAGAAAGTACTACTAACCCGAGAGAGTATTACTAAACTGAGAGAGTATTACTAAACTGAGAGAATATTACTAAACTGAGAGAGCTGAGAGAATATTACTAAAATGAGAGAGTATTACTAAACTGAGAGAGTATTACTAAACTGATAGAGTATTACTAAACTGAGAGAAAATTACTCAACTGAGAGATTATTACTAAACTGAGAGAGTATTACTAAACTGAGAGAGTATTACAAAACTGAGAGAGTGTTGCTAGACTGAGATAGTATTACTAAACTGAGAGGATATAACTAAACTGAGAGAGTATTACTAAACTGAGAATATTATTAAACTGAGAGAGCTGAGAGAATATTACTAAACTGAGAGAATATTACTAAACTGAGAGAGTATTACTAAACTGAGGGAGTATTACTAAACCGAGAGAGTATTAATAACCTGAGAGAGTATTACTAAACTGAGAGAATATTACTAAACTGTGAGAGTATTACTAAACCGAGAGAGTATTACTAACCCGAGAGAGTATTACTAAACTGAGAGAGTTTTACTAAACTGAGAGAGTGTTACTAGATTGAGATAGTATTACTCAACTGAGAGAGTATTACTAAACTGAGAGAGTATTACTAAACTGAGAGAGTTTTACTAAACTGAGAGAGTGTTGCTAGACTGAGATAGTATTACTAAACTGAGAGGATATAACTAAACTGAGAGAGTATTACTAAACTGAGAGAGTATTACTAAACTGAGAGAATATTACTAAACTGTGAGAGTATTACTAAACTGTGAGAGTATTACTAACCCGAGAGAGTATTACTAAACTGAGAGAGTATTACTAAACTAAGAGAGTGTTACTAGATTGAGATAGTATTACTCAACTGAGAAAGTATTACTAAACTGAGAGAGTATTACTAAACTGAGAGAATATTACTAAACGGTGAGAGTATTACTAAACTGAGAGAGTATTACTAACCCGAGAGAGTATTACTAAACTGAGAGAGTATTACTAAACTGAGAGAGTGTTACTAGACTGAGCGAGTATTACTCAACTGAGAGAGTGTTACTAAACTAAGAGAGTATTACTAAACTGAGAGAGTATTACTAAACTGAGAGAGTGTTGCTAGACTGAGATAGTATTACTAAACTGAGAGAGTATTACTAAACTGAGAGAGTATTACTAAACTGTGAGAATATTACTCAACTGAGAGATTATTACTCTATGGAGAGATTATTACTAAACTGATAGAATATTACTCAACGGAGAGAGTGTTACTAGACTGAGAGAGTATTACTAAACTGAGAGAATATTACTAAACTGAGAGAGTATTACTAAACTGAGAGAGCTGAGAGAATATTACTAAACTGAGAGAATATTACTAAACTGTGAGAGTATTACTAAACTGAGAGAGCTGAGAGAATATTACTAAACTGTGAGAGTATTACTAAACTGAGAGAGTATTACTAAACCGAGAGAGTATTACTAACTGAGAGAGTATTACTAAACTGAGAGAGTATTACTAACCCGAAAGAGTATTACTAAACTGAGAGAGTATTACTAAACTGAGAGAGTGTTACTAGACTGAGATAGTATTACTCAACTGAGAGAGTGTTACTAAACTGAGAGATTATTACTCAACTGAGAGAGTGTTACTAAACTAAGAGAGTATTACTAAACTGAGAGAGTATTACTAAACTGAGAGAGTGTTGCTAGACTGAGATTGTATTACTAAACTGAGAGAGTATTACTAAACTGAGAGAGTATTACTAAACTGTGAGAATATTACTCAACTGAGAGAGTATTACTAAACTGATAGAATATTACTCAACGGAGAGAGTGTTACTAGACTGAGAGAGTATTACTAAACTGAGAGAGTATTACTAAACTGAGAGAGTATTACTAAACTGAGAGAGTGTTACTAGACTGAGATAGTATTACTCAACTTAGAGAGTATTACTAAACTGAGAGAGTATTACTAAACTGAGAGAGTATTACTCAACTGAGAGAGTATTACTAAACTGATAGAATATTACTCAACGGAGAGAGTGTTACTAGACTGAGAGAGTATTACTAAACTGAGAGAGTGTTACTAAACTGAGAGGGTATTACTAAACTGAGAGAGCTGAGAGAGTATTAACAAACTGAGAGAATATTACTAAACTGAGAGAATATTACTAAACTGAGAGAGCTGAGAGAATATTACTAAACTGAGAGAGTATTACTAAACTGAGAGAATATTACTAAACTGAGAGAGTATTACTAAACTGAGAGAGTATTACTAAACTGAGAGAATATTACTAAACTGAGAGAGTATTACTAAACTGAGAGAGCTGAGAGTATTACTAAACTGAGCGAATATTACTAAACTGAGAGAGTATTACTAAACTGAGAGAGTATTACTAAACTGAGAGAGTTTTGCTAGACTGAGATAGTATTACTAAACTGAGAGGATATAACTAAACTGAGAGAATATTACTAAACTGAGAGAATATTACTAAACTGAGAGAGTATTACTAAACTGAGCGAGTATTACTAAACCGAGAGAGTATTACTAAACTGAGAGAATATTACTAAACTGAGAGAGTATTACTAAACTGAGAGAGCTGAGAGAATATTACTAAACTGAGAGAATATTACTAAACTGAGAGAGTATTACTAAACTGAGGGAGTATTACTAAACCGAGAGAGTATTACTAAACCGAGAGAGTATTACTAACCTGAGAGAGTATTACTAAACTGAGAGAATATTACTAAACTGTGAGAGTATTACTAAACTGAGAGAGTATTACTAACCCGAGAGAGTATTACTAAACTGAGAGAGTATTACTAAACTGAGAGAGTGTTACTAGATTGAGATAGTATTACTCAACTGAGAGAGTATTACTAAACTGAGAGAGTATTACAAAACTGAGAGAATATTACTAAACGGTGAGAGTATTACTAAACTGAGAGAGTATTTCTAACCCGAGAGAGTATTACTAAACTGAGAGAGTATTACTAAACTGAGAGAGTGTTACTAGACTGAGAGAGTATTACTCAACTGAGAGAGTGTTACTAAACTGAGAGAGTATTACTAAACTGAGAGACTATTACTAAACTGTGAGAATATTACTCAACTGAGAGATTATTACTCTATGGAGAGATTATTACTAAACTGAGAGAGTATTACTAAACCGAGAGAGTATTACTAACCTGAGAGAGTATTACTAAACTGAGAGAATATTACTAAACTGAGAGAATATTACTAAACTGAGAGAGTATTACTAAACCGAGAGAGTATTACTAACCTGAGAGAGTATTACTAAACTGAGAGAATATTACTAAACTGTGAGAGTATTACTAAACTGAGAGAGTATTACTAACCCGAGAGAGTATTACTAAACTGAGAGAGTATTACTAAACTGAGGGAGTGTTACTAGACTGAGATAGTATTACTCAACTGAGAGAGTATTACTAAACTGAGAGAGTATTACTAAACTGAGAGAATATTACTAAACTGAGAGAGTATTACTAAACTGAGAGAGTGTTACTAAACTGAGAGAAAATTACTCAACGGAGAGATTATTACTCAACTGAGAGAGTATTACTAAACTGAGAGAGTATTACTAAACTGAGAGAGTTTTGCTACATTTACATTTACATTTAAGTCATTTAGCAGACGCTCTTATCCAGAGCGACTTACAAATTGGTGCATTCACCTTATGACATCCAGTGGAACAGCCACTTTACAATAGTGCATCTAAATCTTTTTAGGGGGGGGGGGGGGTTAGAAGGATTACTTTATCCTATCCTAGGTATTCCTTAAAGAGGTGGGGTTTCAGGTGTCTCCGGAAGGTGGTGATTGACTCCGCTGTCCTGGCGTCGTGAGGGAGTTTGTTCCACCATTGGGGGGCCAGAGCAGCGAACAGTTTTGACTGACTGACTGAGATAGTATTACTAAACTGAGAGGATATAACTAAACTGAGAGAGTATTACTAAACTGAGAGAATATTACTAAACTGAGAGAGTATTACTAAACTGAGGGAGTATTACTAAACCGAGAGAGTATTACTAAACTGAGAGAATATTACTAAACTGAGAGAGTATTACTAAACTGAGAGAGCTGAGAGAATATTACTAAACTGAGAGAATATTACTCAACTGAGAGAGTATTACTAAACTGAGGGAGTATTACTAAACCGAGAGAGTATTACTAACCTGAGAGAGTATTACTAAACTGAGAGAATATTACTAAACTGTGAGAGTATTACTAAACTGAGAGAGTATTACTAACCCGAGAGAGTATTACTAAACTGAGAGAGTATTACTAAACTGAGAGAGTGTTACTAGATTGAGATAGTATTACTCAACTGAGAGAGTATTACTAAACTGAGAGAGTATTACAAAACTGAGAGAATATTACTAAACGGTGAGAGTATTACTAAACTGAGAGAGTATTACTAACCCGAGAGAGTATTACTAAACTGAGAGAGTATTACTAAACTGAGAGAGTGTTACTAGACTGAGAGAGTATTACTCAACTGAGAGAGTGTTACTAAACTGAGAGAGTATTACTAAACTGTGAGAATATTACTCAACTGAGAGATTATTACTCTATGGAGAGAGTATTACTAAACTGAGAGAGTATTACTAAACCGAGAGAGTATTACTAACCTGAGAGAGTATTACTAAACTGAGAGAATATTACTAAACTGAGAGAATATTACTAAACTGAGAGAGTATAACTAAACTGAGGGAGTATTACTAAACCGAGAGAGTATTACTAACCTGAGAGAGTATTACTAAACCGAGAGAATATTACTAAACTGTGAGAGTATTACTAAACTGAGAGAGTATTACTAACCCGAGAGAGTATTACTAAACTGAGAGAGTATTACTAAACTGAGGGAGTGTTACTAGACTGAGAGAGTATTACTAAACTGAGAGAATATTACTAAACTGAGAGAGTATTACTAAACTGCGGGAGTATTACTAAACCGAGAGAGTATTACTAAACTGAGAGAATATTACTAAACTGAGAGAGTATTACTAAACTGAGAGAGCTGAGAGAATATTACTAAACTGAGAGAATATTACTAAACTGAGAAAGTATTACTAAACTGAGATAGTATTACTAAACTGAGAGAGTATTACTAAAATGAGAGAGTATTACTAAACTGTGAGAATATTACTCAACTGAGAGATTATTACTCTATGGAGAGATTATTTCTCAACTGAGAGAGTATTACTAAACTGAGAGAGTATTACTAACCTGAGAGAGTATTACTAAACTGAGAGAATATTACTAAACTAAGAGAGTATTACTAAACTGAGAGAGTATTACTAAACTGAGAGAGTGTTGCTAGACTGAGATAGTATTACTAAACTGAGAGAGTATTACTAAAATGAGAGAGTATTACTAAACTGTGAGAATATTACTCAACTGAGAGATTATTACTCTATGGAGAGATTATTTCTCAACTGAGAGAGTATTACTAAACTGAGAGAGTATTACTAACCTGAGAGAGTATTACTAAACTGAGAGAATATTACTAAACTGTGAGAGTATTACTAAACTGAGAGAGTATTACTACGAGAGAGTATTAAACTGAGTGAGTATTACTAAACTGAGAGAGTGTTACTAACCTGAGAGAGTATTACTCAACTGAGAGAGTATTACTAAACTGAGAATGTTACTAGACTGAGAGAGTATTTACTAAACTGAGAGAATATTACTAAACTGAGAGAGTATAACTAAACTGAGAGAGCTGAGAGAATATTACTAAACTGAGAGAATATTACTAAACTGAGAGAGTATTACTAAACTGAGAGAGTGTTACTAAACTGAGAGAGTGTTACTAAACCGAGAGAGTTTTACTAAACTGAGAGAATATTACTAAACTGAGAGAGTATTACTAAACTGAGAGAGCTGAGCGAATATTACTAAACTGAGAGAATATTACTAAACTGAGAGAGTATTACTAAACTGAGGGAGTATTACTAAACCGAGAGAGTATTACTAACCTGAGAGAGTATTACTAAACTGAGAGAATATTACTAAACTGTGAGAGTATTACTAAACTGAGAGAGTATTACTAAACTGAGAGAGTGTTACTAGATTGAGATAGTATTACTCAACTGAGAGAGTATTACTAAACTGAGAGAGTATTACAAAACTGAGAGAATATTACTAAACGGTGAGAGTATTACTAAACTGAGAGAGTATTACTAACCCGAGAGAGTATTACTAAACTGAGAGAGTATTACTAAACTGAGAGAGTGTTACTAGACTGAGAGAGTATTACTCAACTGAGAGAGTGTTACTAAACTGAGAGAGTATTACTAAACTGAGAGAGTATTACTAAACTGTGAGAATATTACTAAACTGAGAGATTATTACTCTATGGAGATAGTATTACTAAACTGAGAGAGTATTACTAACCCGAGAGAGTATTACTAAACTGAGAGAGTATTACTAAACTGAGAGAATATTACTAAACTGTGAGAGTATTACTAAACTGAGAGAGTATTACTAACCCGAGAGAGTATTACTAAACTGAGAGAGTATTACTAAACTGAGGGAGTGTTACTAGACTGAGATAGTATTACTCAACTGAGAGAGTATTTCTAAACTGAGAGAGTGTTACTAGACTGAGAGAGTATTACTAAACTGAGAGAATATTACTAAACTGAGAGAGTATTACTAAACTGCGGGAGTATTACTAAACCGAGAGAGTATTACTAAACTGAGAGAATATTACTAAACTGAGAGAGTATTACTGAACTGAGAGAATATTACTAAACTGCGGGAGTATTACTAAACCGAGAGAGTATTACTAAACTGAGAGAATATTACTAAACTGAGAGAGTATTACTAAACAGAGAGAGCTGAGAGAATAATACTAAACTGAGAGAATATTACTAAACTGAGGGAATATTACTGAACGAGACAGAATTACTAACCTGAGAGAGTATTACTAAACTAAGAGAATATTACTAAACTGTGAGAGTATTACTAAACTGAGAGAGTATTACTAACCCGAGAGAGTATTACTAAACTGAGAGAGTATTACTAAACTGAGAGAGTGTTACTAAACTGAGAGAATATTACTCAACGGAGAGATTATTACTCAACTGAGAGAGTGTTACTAAACTAAGAGAGTATTACTAAACTGAGAGAGTATTACTAAACTGAGAGAGTGTTGCTAGACTGAGATAGTATTACTAAACTGAGAGAGTATTACTAAAATGAGAGAGTATTACTAAACTGTGAGAATATTACTAAACTGAGAGATTATTACTCTATGTAGAGATTATTTCTCAACTGAGAGAGTATTACTAAACTGAGAGAGTATTACTAACCTGAGAGAGTATTACTAAACTGAGAGAGAATATTACTAAACTGTGAGAGTATTACTAAACTGAGAGAGTATTACTAACCCGAGAGAGTATTACTAAACTGAGTGAGTATTACTAAACTGAGAGAGTGTTACTAGACTGAGATAGTATTACTCAACTGAGAGAGTATTACTAAACTGAGAATGTTACTAGACTGAGAGAGTATTTACTAAACTGAGAGAATATTACTAAACTGAGAGAGTATAACTAAACTGAGAGAGCTGAGAGAATATTACTAAACTGAGAGAATATTACTAAACTGAGAGAGTATTACTAAACTGAGAGAGTGTTACTAAACTGAGAGAGTGTTACTAGACTGAGAGAGTATTACTAAACTGAGAGAGTGTTACTAGACTGAGAGAGTATTACTAAACTGAGAGAGTGTTACTAAACTGAGAGAGTATTACTAAACTGAGAGAGCTGAGAGAGTATTACAAGACTGAGAGAGTATTACTAAACTGAGAGAGTTTTACTAAACTGAGAGAGTACAACTAACCCGAGAGAGTATTACTAAACTGAGAGAGTATTACTAAACTGAGAGAATATTACTAAACTGAGAGAGCTGAGAGAATATTACTAAACTGAGATAGTATTACTAAACTGAGAGAGTATTACTAAACTGAGAGAGTATTACTAAACTGTGAGAATATTACTCAACTGAGTGATTATTACTCTATGGAGAGAATATTTCTCAACTGAGTGATTATTACTCTATGGAGAGAATATTTCTCAACTGAGTGATTATTACTCTATGGAGAGAATATTTCTCAACTGAGAGAGTATTACTAAACTGAGAGAGTATTACTAAACTGAGAGAGTGTTACTAAACTGAGAGAATATTACTCAACGGAGAGAGTATTACTAAACTGAGAGAGTATTACTAAACTGAGAGAGTATTACTAAACTGAGAGAGTGTTACTAGACTGAGATAGTATTACTCAACTTAGAGAGTATTACTAAACTGAGAGAGTATTACTCAACTGAGAGAGTATTACTAAACTGATAGAATATTACTCAACGGAGAGAGTGTTACTAGACTGAGAGAGTATTACTAAACTGAGAGGGTATTACTAAACTGAGAGAGCTGAGAGAGTATTACCAAACTGAGAGAATATTACTAAACTGAGAGAATATTACTAAACTGAGAGAGCTGAGAGAATATTACTAAACTGAGAGAGTATTACTAAACTGAGAGAATATTACTAAACTGAGAGAGTATTACTAAACTGAGAGAGTATTACTAAACTGAGAGAATATTACTAAACTGAGAGAGTATTACTAAACTGAGAGAGCTGAGAGAATATTACTAAACTGAGCGAATATTACTAAACTGAGAGAGTATTACTAAACTGAGGGAGTATTACTAAACCGAGAGAGTATTACTAAACTGAGAGAGTATTACTAAACTGAGAGAGTGTTACTAGACTGAGAGAGTATTACTAAACTTAGAGAATATTACTAAACTGAGAGAGTATTACTAAACTGAGGGAGTATTACTAAACCGAGAGAGTATTACTAAACTGAGAGAGTATTACTAAACTGAGAGAGTGTTACTAGACTGAGAGAGTATTACTAAACTTAGAGAATATTACTAAACTGAGAGAGTATTACTAAACTGAGGGAGTATTACTAAACCGAGAGAGTATTACTAAACTGAGAGAATTTTACTAAACTGAGAGAGTATTACTAAACTGAGAGAATATTACTAAACTGTGAGAGTTTTACTAAACTGAGATAGTATTACTAACCCGAGAGAGTATTACTAAACTGAGAGAGTATTACTAAACTGAGGGAGTGTTACTAAACCGAGAGAGTATTACTAAACTGAGAGAATATTACCTTTACACAGGATTAACCATACAGAGCCTTTACACAGGATTAACCATACAGAGCCTTTACACAGGATTAACCATACAGAGCCTTTACACAGGATTAACCATACAGAGCCTTTACACAGGATTAACCACACAGAGCCTTTACAATTACAATGTAATCCTGTGTAAAGGCTATGGATTAACCATACAGAGTAATAAGGACTAGTAACCATACAGCTCCTGGTCAGTAGAGGTCATCTGGGGTCTATATAAGGACTAGTAACCATACAGCTCCTGGTCAGTAGAGGTCATCTGGGGTCTATATAAGGACTAGTAACCATACAGCTCCTGGTCAGTAGAGGTCATCTGGGGTCTATATAAGGACTAGTAACCATACAGCTCCTGGTCAGTAGAGGTCATCTGCGGTCTATATAAGGACTAGTAACCATACAGCTCCTGGTCAGTAGAGGTCATCTGGGGTCTATATAAGGACTAGTAACCATACAGCTCCTGGTCAGTAGAGGTCATCTGGGGTCTATATAAGGACTAGTAACCATACAGCTCCTGGTCAGTAGAGGTCATCTGTGGTCTATATAAGGACTAGTAACCATACAGCTCCTGGTCAGTAGAGGTCATCTGTGGTCTATATAAGGACTAGTAACCATACAGCTCCTGGTCAGTAGAGGTCATCTGGGGTCTATATAAGGACTAGTAACCATAGAGCTCCTGGTCAGTAGAGGTCATCTGGGGTCTATATAAGGACTAGTAACCATACAGCTCCTGGTCAGTAGAGGTCATCTGGGGTCTATATTAGGACTAGTAACCATACAGCTCCTGGTCAGTAGAGGTCATCTGGGGTCTATATAAGGACTAGTAACCATACAGCTCCTGGTCAGTAGAGGTCATCTGGGGTCTATATAAGGACTAGTAACCATACAGCTCCTGGTCAGTAGAGGTCATCTGGGGTCTATATAAGGACTAGTAACCATACAGCTCCTGGTCAGTAGAGGTCATCTGGGGTCTATATAAGGACTAGTAACCATACAGCTCCTGGTCAGTAGAGGTCATCTGCGGTCTATATAAGGACTAGTAACCATACAGCTCCTGGTCAGTAGAGGTCATCTGGGGTCTATATAAGGACTAGTAACCATACAGCTCCTGGTCAGTAGAGGTCATCTGGGGTCTATATAAGGACTAGTAACCATACAGCTCCTGGTCAGTAGAGGTCATCTGGGGTCTATATAAGGACTAGTAACCATACAGCTCCTGGTCAGTAGAGGTCATCTGGGGTCTATATAAGGACTAGTAACCATACAGCTCCTGGTCAGTAGAGGTCATCTGGGGTCTATATAAGGACTAGTAACCATACAGCTCCTGGTCAGTAGAGGTCATCTGTGGTCTATATAAGGACTAGTAACCATACAGCTCCTGGTCAGTAGAGGTCATCTGGGGTCTATATAAGGACTAGTAACCATACAGCTCCTGGTCAGTAGAGGTCATCTGGGGTCTATATAAGGACTAGTAACCATACAGCTCCTGGTCAGTAGAGGTCATCTGGGGTCTATATAAGGACTAGTAACCATACAGCTCCTGGTCAGTAGAGGTCATCTGGGGTCTATATAAGGACTAGTAACCATACAGCTCCTGGTCAGTAGAGGTCATCTGTGGTCTATATAAGGACTAGTAACCATACAGCTCCTGGTCAGTAGAGGTCATCTGGGGTCTATATAAGGACTAGTAACCATACAGCTCCTGGTCAGTAGAGGTCATCTGGGGTCTATATAAGGACTAGTAACCATACAGCTCCTGGTCAGTAGAGGTCATCTGGGGTCTATATAAGGACTAGTAACCATACAGCTCCTGGTCAGTAGAGGTCATCTGGGGTCTATATAAGGACTAGTAACCATACAGCTCCTGGTCAGTAGAGGTCATCTGGGGTCTATATAAGGACTAGTAACCATACAGCTCCTGGTCAGTAGAGGTCATCTGGGGTCTATATTAGGACTAGTAACCATACAGCTCCTGGTCAGTAGAGGTCATCTGTGGTCTATATAAGGACTAGTAACCATACAGCTCCTGGTCAGTAGAGGTCATCTGGGGTCTATATAAGGACTAGTAACCATACAGCTCCTGGTCAGTAGAGGTCATCTGGGGTCTATATAAGGACTAGTAACCATACAGCTCCTGGTCAGTAGAGGTCATCTGCGGTCTATATAAGGACTAGTAACCATACAGCTCCTGGTCAGTAGAGGTCATCTGGGGTCTATATAAGGACTAGTAACCATACAGCTCCTGGTCAGTAGAGGTCATCTGGGGTCTATATAAGGACTAGTAACCATACAGCTCCTGGTCAGTAGAGGTCATCTGGGGTCTATATAAGGACTAGTAACCATACAGCTCCTGGTCAGTAGAGGTCATCTGGGGTCTATATAAGGACTAGTAACCATACAGCTCCTGGTCAGTAGGGGTCATCTGGGGTCTATATAAGGACTAGTAACCATACAGCTCCTGGTCAGTAGAGGTCATCTGTGGTCTATATAAGGACTAGTAACCATACAGCTCCTGGTCAGTAGAGGTCATCTGGGGTCTATATAAGGACTAGTAACCATACAGCTCCTGGTCAGTAGAGGTCATCTGGGGTCTATATAAGGACTAGTAACCATACAGCATCCATCTCTGTATACAGTAACACACTCAAGTCAATATTTTCCAACTAATCACAATTTAAGTTTCTGCTTTGTTATTAATGTGACAACCAGACCTAATTATGCAAGTTGTTTGTTATTGATAAATGTTGCTTAGTTTCATTCAATCACTGACAAAAGTAACAATTCAAACATTAATTGGTCTTAATTGGCACAATGACAGAGAAACAGGCCAAGCTTAGCAGCAACACTGTACAGACTGAAGCAGGTCACCACCATGTCATTAACCTAACAGCAACACTGTATAGACTGAAGCAGGTCACCACCATGTCATTAACCTAGCAGCAACACTTTATAGACCGAAGCAAGTCACCACCATGTCATTAACCTAGCAACAACACTGTATAGACTGAAGCAGGTCACCAATATGTCTTTAACCTAGCAGCAACACCGTATAGACTGATGCAGGTCACCACCATGTAATTAACCTAGCAGCAACACAGTATAGACTGAAGCAGGTCACCACCATGTCATTAACTTAGCAGCAACACGGTATAGACTGAAGCAGGTCAACACCATGTCATTAACCTAGCAGCAACACTGTATAGACTGAAGCAGGTCACCACCATGTCATTGACCTAGCAGCAACGCTGTATAGACTGAAGCACGTCACCACCATGTCATTAACCTAGCAGCAACACAATATAGACTGAAGCAGGTCACCACCATGTCATTGACCTAGCAGCAACACGGTATAGACTGAAGCAGGTCACCACCATGTCATTAGCCTAGCAGCAACACTGTATAGAATGAAGCAGGTCACCACCATGTCATTGACCTAGCAGCAACACGGTATAGACTGAAGCATGTCACCACCATGTCATTAACCTAGCAGCAACACCGTATAGACTGATGCAGGTCACCACCATGTCATTGACCTAGCAGCAACACTGTATAGACTGAAGCAGGTCACCACCATGTAATTAACCTAGCAGCAACACAGTATAGACTGAAGCAGGTCACCACCATGTCATTAACTTAGCAGCAACACGGTATAGACTGAAGCAGGTCAACACCATGTCATTAACCTAGCAGCAACACTGTATAGACTGAAGCAGATCACCACCATGTCGTTAACCTAGCAGCAACACTGTATAGACTGAAGCAGGTCACCAGCATGGCATTAACCTAGCAGCAACACTGTATAGACTGAAGCAGGTCACCACCATGTCATTGACCTAGCAGCAACGCGGTATAGACTGAAGCAGGTCACCACCATGTCATTAACCTAGCAGCAACACAATATAGACTGAAGCAGGTCACCACCATGTCATTGACCTAGCAGCAACACGGTATAGACTGAAGCAGGTCACCACCATGTCATTAACCTAGCAGCAACACTGTATAGACTGAAGCAGGTCACCACCATGTCATTAACCTAGCAGCAACACTGTATAGACTGAAGCAGGTCACCACCATGTCATTGACCTAGCAGCAACACGGTATAGACTGAATCAGGTCACCACCATGTCATTAACCTAGCAGCAACACTGTATAGACTGAATCAGGTCACCACCATGTCGTTAACCTAGCAGCAACACGGTATAGACTGAAGCAGGTCACCACCATGTCATTGACC